>NW_026652280.1:144756639-144771795 GCF_009828535.3 Hylobates moloch
CTCTGGTGTGCAGCTGAAATATTTACTATCTGGACCTTTACAGAAGTAATGTGTGAATGTCTTGCCTACACAGTGCTTGCTAATCTGTACTAGAGCAAAATGGTAATTTGAGTGAGAGCAAAATGATTGATAACTGAAAAAAATTAAAGATCTCTCTTTGGATATGATTTTGTTTCTATATTTGAATATGAGGTATTATTCTAGGAATTTTATCCAATAAAAGTAATATCCAGGCCAGGCACAGTGGCTCACGTATGTAATCTCAGTACTTTGGGAGGCCGAAGCGGGAAGATCACCTGAGGTCAGCAGTTCGAGACCAACCTGGCCAACATAGTGAAACCCTGTCTCTACTAAAAATACAAAAATTAGCCTGGTGTGGTGGCACACGCCTGTAGCCTCAGCTACTTGGGAGGCTGAGGCACAAGAATTGCTTGAATCTGGGAGGCAGCGTTTGTAGTGAGCAGAGATCGTGCCACTGCACCACTCCAGCCTGGGTGACAGAGTGTGAGACTCCATGTCAAAAACAAACAAACAAACAAACAAATAAACGTAATATCCTCCATGTTAAAAATATGAATGAGTAGCAATTACAGTTTGATATAGCTTTTCAGTGCAGTTTCTTCATTCAGTAAGTACAGACCAAAAAACCAAGACTGTCTAACTTTTCTAATAATATATTTTGTGCTGGGAACATAGCCAGGTTCCAAGATGGTCCAAGTGATCCCTGTTCCTTGATACTCACTTCCTTGTGTGGTGTCACCCTACAGAGAATAGGGCTGATTTGTGTAACCAATAGGATATTGCAGAAATTTTGGAGTGACTTCTGAGGGAGTATGATGTTGTGACTTCTGTTTTGCTTTGAAAGAATTGGTTACGATGCGTTGAGAGGACACTCAAGCAGCTCTTTGGAAGGGTCCATGGAACAAGAAACTGAGCTTTCTGCCAACAGCCAGGGAGAAACTTAGGCACCCTGCCAATACCCATGTGAGTGAGGCATCTTAGAAGCATACCTTCAAGCCCCAGTCAAACCTTTAGATGGCTGACGTTTCTACTGACATCGTTTTTGGTTTAATTTTTAATTTTAAATTAAATTTGTTTTTAGAGACAAGGTCTGGCTCTGTCATGAGGGCTGAAGTGCAGTGGCACAGTCATAGCTCACTGCAGCCTTGAACTGACAGACTTAAGCAATCCTCTCACCTCTGCCTCCCCAGTAGTTGGGACTACAGATGTGCACCACCATGCCTGGCTAAGTTTTTTTTCTTTTTTGTAGAGACTGAGTCTCATTAGGCTGACTAGGCTGGTCTCAAACTCCTGGCCTCAAGTGGTCCTCTTGCTTCAGTCTCCCAAAGTGCTAAGATTACAGGAGTGAGCCACTGCACCTGGCCTACATGCTGACATCTTGACGACAATCTCCTAAGAGACCTTGAGCCAGAACCAACCAACTAAGCCACTCCTTAATTCCTGACTCAGAATCTATGGTAATAAAAGTTTACTGTTTCAAGCCATTACTTTTTAGAATAATTTGTTATGCTGCAATAGATAACTAGTATGGGTGTGGGTGTGTTTGAACCCTGGATCTACCACTTGCTAGATGTGTGACCTTGGGTATATTAATTTATCATGTAATGTAATGGTCTCATGCAAAAAAGGGGAAAAATTGTCTCTGTCTCACAGTGTTTTTGTGAGGAATTCAGTGAGATAATGGATGAAGAGACTTTCTACCATCTAGTAATTGCTAAATAAAGAAAAAATTATTCACTTTTAATTATTATTAGAACTGAATCCCAGTACCCACCTAATAATTCTTTCAAACCTTTTATTTGAATATGGGCAGGGGGTAAGGTAGGGAACTAAGTGGCTATACAGAGGAAATTTAAAGAATTTTTATTCTACATTTTAAAGTTTATAAAATTTGGAAGACCTAAAGTGGATGTGATAGATCAGCAAAGCAAGTAATTGAGAAGCTATTGTCAGTCTACCTAAAAATAAGATCTGTATTATTGCTACATAACACTATGCATTAACAGTAGAGGATGGAGAACAGGCTGCTATCCAAGAACATAGGTAAAAATGTTCTTGGGTAATCCTAGCCACAAATTTTAAAAAATGAATTGAATAATTCAGTTTTTGGTCTAATTTGCTAAAGCCTAAACCATACATATCATTTTTTTGGTAAAAATAAAAGATAAATAGCAAAATAATATGATTCTTTGCAGATTGTGTGAGTTATCTAACTCTTCTTTAATCCAAGGGATTATTGAACAAAACCAACATTCATTCAAAAACACTTACAAAATCTGTTGTGGATTACCAATATCATCAGCTAAACCTGTTTCAAATTTATTGCTTTCATCCAGGTTAAATAATAAAAGGGTACATTTTTCCTGCCACATGTATATACACGAATTTAGCTTTCATCATTCTCTACAAGTTTAATCCAGTGATTTATGTTTTTTAACGCATATTCAGAGAATCTGTTGAAGAAACTCATCCAGGCAGACAGAAGAGCTAGATGGGATTAATAGGATGTGTGCAGGGTTTAAACCTGGTTGATTCAGCTCAGAGTAACTTAAAAAGAGAAAGAGAATGTAACACTGTAACCCTCCTTGAGGTTCTAATCATTTTAATGACTTTAGCAAAAGAGAACAGGCTAAGGTCAAGAAAGTTCAGAGAAAATGATCCCTCTTTCTAGAAATACATTGCATGGAAGAAAAGCCATTCCTTCAGTTTTCTTTTTTTAACAGTGGAAAACACCACTATATAATTTTTTAAAGAGAAAATCTGCCTTCTATTTTAGCCATCATATTAATGGTTAATTTTGAGGTTTCAGAATTCTAGATTTTTTTTTGAAGCCATTGTATTTCAACGCACAACCAACAGAAAAAATTAGAAAAAACCGGGCAAGCAGACTTAAAAAAATGTAATACAGTACTGCAATACATGTAAGTTCTCAGATACAAAGAAATACTATGACTTATCTTGTTATTTATGACCTTGAACATTTAAACACATTCAGTTTAAGTCTTGCAGGAATAAACTATTGGAATCATAGAAGGAAAAATATCTTTTTCGCAATAGAGTGAAGCCCATTCTACTCTATCAGCTAGTTTGTTTCAACAATATTTTAATCTTTACACACATTAAGAACTTCCTTTCATAATATTGTTTGTTTTGTGTAAAAAGCATTTTAACATTTTTATGCTCTTTTCCACTTACTTCATTCCAAACACAGCGGACAAATGGGGACTTGATAAGTATATTTTAGTGCTTCATTGAACCTAATATATAATTCTCAGTATTTCCACCCCTAATTTTGTTGTAACTTTCATGGCTTAATAGAACATCTTCGGCCATGAAGTGTTTTATGTGTATTAACTTTTGAAGAGGAAGATAAGTTCTATCTTATTTTCAGCATTTCAGATAAGTATCGAGTGCTCTACAAATTTTCCTTATTCTTTTTTTTTTTTTGAGATGGAGTCTCGCTCTGTCGCCCAGGCTGGAGTGCAGTGGCGCAATCTCGGCTCACTGCAAGCTCCGCCTCCCGGGTTCACGCCATTCTCCTGCCTCAGCCTCTCCGAGTAGCTGGGACTACAGGCGCCCGCCACCACGCCCGGCTAATTTTTTGTATTTTTAGTAGAGATGGTGTTTCACCGTGGTCTCGATCTCCTGACCTCGTGATCCGCCCGCCTCAGCCTCCCAAAGTGCTGGGATTACAAGCGTGAGCCACCATGCCTGGCCCAAATTTTCCTTATTCTACCCATGATACGGATCAGACGTAGGGACACACAAATGGGAGGGAGAATTCAGCGCTGTACCCTAGAACTTTCTGTGATGATGGAAATGTTTTATACCTGTGTTGTCCAATGCTGTAGCCACCAGCTGTATGTGGCTATTGAACACTTGAAATGTGGCTAGTGTGACTGAAGTATTGAATTTTAAATTTTGCTTATTTCAATTCATTTAAATAGGCATATGTTGATAGTGACTACTATGTTGAACAGTGCAGGACTAGATAATTTATGACTAGAACTTCAAAAAGAACAGCTGATTCCACAGCAATTATCTTAGCTGTTAGCTCATGCCACTCTGATCCCCACATTGTTAATAATGTCTAAAAAGATCAATCTTTATATTATTTTTAAATGCTATAAGTATACTAGAGAATTTCTGCCCCTTGAAGTAATTTGCATATACAGATACTATGAGATTTATTTAGCTAGTTTGTGAAAAGTCGAGCTGCTCAGATGAAATTTAATTTAATTTGTTTCAAATTTGTGATTTTTAATATAATTGAATGTCTTTATTGCCTTAACACCATGATTAATTATGAAATTTCTTCAAACTGAAATATCAAGAAATATTTTCAGAATAAATAAAATGCTATCAGATCATACTTTCCTATTTATATAAAATAAGTAAAATATTTTAAGGATAACATTTAGCTTAATAGAGTCACCAGCTAGGCTCAAAGAAGTCACCCTTTTCCTGTTCTCTCTTTCTTAGGCTTTCCTGTAAGGCCTATTCATATTTGCCTGGAGCAGAGAGAAGCTTTGTCCCAGGCAAAATGTACCTGGGAGATACCTAATATCATATTATCTTAAATATTGCCTACATGATGATTTCAGTTCCAAGTAAATTTGTGGAATAGAGTTCCATGTAAAGTAGGGAGGAAGTCAGAATATAATGAATGCAAAATTTTCAATAGACTCCTGCATTTTCAGAGTTGGCTAGAGTTTGACTTATTATGTTAATTTACATTTTAACCATATTATTCCAGTGTAAATCATCACTTTATTATTTTCCGGTCTCAACTATGATGTACTACTATAAGATTATGAACAGGCCATTTGGATTCAGGTTTTGTTTATTTGTTTGATTCTAGTTAGAGGGGTAATACCATTATTATCTGCTGTTAAGTTATTTTAAAACTATGTGGTGGACAAAAACTAATCAGGAACAACCTAATGGCAACCAATACATGTTTGCAGGAACAGGAATATTTTCAGAGTTTATAGAACACCCTGGAATTTCCTTCTTCTTATAACTCTCTGTATGAAAACTCCTTGTTTTGTTTGTTTGAATTTATAGATATATTACTAAAAATAGAATATGTGATTACTGTAGTCTAAATTCTATAATTTCTTCCTCCATTTATAGTTCTCCACAAATTACTTCTCTGCTTCTGTACCCCTCTGCAAAGCTGCAATATCTTAACTATTCCAGTCCCAAATCTATTCCACACAGCCTGTCAATCACATCACCTTCCAAGGTACCTCACTGCACACAAATCAAGTTTGAGTCGTCTACCTCTAATCAATAGATTCTTATAGATTGTTTTAGTGTACCTAAATCACTTCCCAGAAAATATCTCGCCATCTCATTTCTAATGGGAAAACATCAGATGAGATTTCAATCTGGGCCACTAAAGAAGAAAGGCTAATGTGCTTTTCTGGTCCATCGGGGCCTACCCTCCATGTAGTTCTTACACGATATGAGAAAATGTTTTCTCTCAAGTCAACGACACACACACAATAGGAACATTTTAACTAGGGGCAGCATGAAACGAAGGAAAATGGCTGAGGGAAGCACATGCTGCCAGAAGTTTTCAACGCGGCAGAAAGCTTGTGCATTGCCTCAAAACCTCTGCAGCGTGGTCAAGACAAGCAGTTCCAAAACACAAGTGCCTCTTTGAAACAAAACTGCCTGGAAATCCTTTTTTTCTCTTTAGTAAATCAACAACAAATGTGGATACTCATGGTGCTTTGAATACTGTTAACAACACAGTTTATTCATCATCCATATTCCAAAGATATTTATTGCTCTAATAAGATAGTGAAATAGCATGCTAAGTGCTGTTCTTAACATTCTATCCTGTTCTGTAGCTAAGGAGAGTGCAGACAAAGTTTGTATTTATATGTTGCACTTTCTAGTTAACAAAATCCTGTCATATACGTCATCTTATTTAAACTTCATAGTAGCACTGTGTCCCTGAATCACAGTCAGGAAACTGAGGCTCTAATAGGTTAAGACAACAGTTCAAACAGCTGTTGTCTTTGAGATGTATCTGTAAATGCGGTCAGAAGATTTCAGAACCCATCTTCTTGCCACTACCTTATATAAAAATAGTTATTTAAATCCACTGACTTTTTTGATATTTTAAATGAAAATTTAATTCTGAAAGAAGTTAATTTTGTGCTAGATGACTGCTTATCAGAATTACAACTTCTCTCAGGCAGTGCTGGAGGTTGGCATGCTCATTCTGGCTAATGTTAGGCTCTGCCTGAATTAGGATGGAGGCTACCAAAAGACATGCATTCAGGAAATTTTCTGCAGCCAGACATATAGACTAGAGTCAACTGAACATAGTCCTTGATATCCTCTGAGAACACTTTCTTGACTGTGGTGGGCAGCTTCTCAGGTGGCTCCCAGTGATCCCCTCCTCTTAGTATGCATGTATAATTCCCTCCCCTTCAGCATGGGCTGGACCTAGTAACTTGCATTTTTCGAATGAACAGAATATGGCAAGAGATGAGATGTCACTTCTGAGATAAGACTATAAAAAGACTCTGGCTTCTGTCTTGTCCACCCTCACTTGCTCTCTTCCTTGATCACCCTGATGGAATCTAATGCCATCCTCTGGGTTGCCCTAAGGAGAGGCCCATGTGGCAAGGCACTGAGGGAGGCTCCGGCCAATGGATAATGAGGAAATGAGACCTTTACCCCAACAACCCACGAGGAACTGAATCTTGTCAACATCTATGTGAATAAGCTTGAGAGTGGATCCTCCTCCAGTCTAACCTTGAGATAACTACAACCCTGGTGGTCACCTGGATAGCAGCCTCATGAGACGTCTGACTTAGAGAACCCAGTTCAGCTGTGCCCAATCCTAACCCACAGATAATATGTTTGTTGCCTTAAGCTGTTAAGTTCTGGGGGTAATTTGTTACACAGCTGTGTGTCACTAATACATTGACTTTAACAGAATTCCTTTCGTCTGCCCTCTATGTACACAATGCCCTTCCCACCATCCAAACTTAATTTTGAAAAAGGATTTGACATCAGTGACTATGAATATATGCATAGTGGTTGGGATCATTGTTTTGGGGTTAGAAACATCTGGGCTGTGTCTGGATTTGCCATTTACTACCTCTAAGACAAGGAGAAAATTATTTAATCTCTTCAGTTCTCTATTTCCTCATCTGTAAAAGAATCTACTTACGCTAAACTACCTTATAGGGTTGTGTGTGTTTTATTAATGAGTTGATGAAGACAAAACAAAACATTTAGTACCCAGTAGGCACTTAGAAAGTGTTAACTATTACAACTATGTGTCTTTGGGTGTAATGAAATTTTTGCTTATGCACATACATGTTTGTATAGGGAGAGGAAATCCAGTACTTATATTTATATATGATGTTCCTGTTTTGAGATGTTATGCTTCTTATAGGCAGGATGGAGATTTAATACGAGAAATAGAGGAAATGTGTGCATCAGAGTTAGGAGACTTGAACTTTATTTTCCTTTCGGATCTTTCTTTCCTCACTGAAAAATAAAAAAAGAGTGAGTTTTTAGCTGTAAAAATCTCTTATATTTCTGTCTACCTTGTAACTCACCAAAGTACATATAAAATAATGCCACCTACATCATACAGGCCATATTAGTAAGACAAATAAAACAAGTCCATTGTTTATTCCCCATTCTTTGAACTTCGGTTTTCTTTATCTCCTCTCTTTCTTCCTCTTTTAGGTAATGCTTTCTAACAAAGGAGGTTGGTAATTAACCCCAAATGTTGGCCTCTCCCTTAAGTAATCAAAGAACTCCATTAAAAATGGAAATAATAGTGACACAAACACCAGAAGGATGTCAAGGAACAGCAATAAAAACCATCCTAAAATATTTTACAAGACACAAAAATAATCTAAGTGCATGGTAATAACTGATGTGTAATGTCTTACAAATTGAAGCCAAGTTACAGTGATTTTCACTAGACGTTTCTCAAATCCTATGGGTGACACGAGCCCATTTCCTCTGTCACATTTCTGAAGAGATAATTGCAGGAAATACTGTAAACAGTCTAACATTCACAGGTCATATTGAGAAATGTTTATAGATATTGACAGTTAAATACAATGTATCACAGCACCAGGCACAATATGGCATCCACCTAGCAATAAGCTTTCACAAATCAAAGTCAAAAAAGTCAAGCTTTGGTAATAAAGAAATACAGACATATCGTTGAATGGGCGAATGAATAAATGAATGAAATGCTTGTCAAGATTATGGGTTTGTATGAAATACTATAGAAATAATAATAAACATAATTAATTTTTCTTTAACATTTAAGGTTTTATATATTAATCCCTTGGATTTAGAAATTAAACAATGATTAATCCAAAATAGGGAAAGCAATTCTCTAAATACTAGACAGGTAGTAAATACAAAAAATATTTCCTAATAGTTACTGAATGTTGGTATCAATTTTTTTAAAAAAACTGCAAGAATCTCACAGTTTATAAAAAATAAAAATTAAATTTGCTAAAATTTTAAATAATAGAAAAATCTACTGGGAAGTAGTTGCAAAGAAACAAAGACTGTGTAATTGATACTTCCCAGCTGAGGCTATACAATTTCTTATTTTAGGCTAAGTAGAAACAGATAAAATTTACTTACATTTATAAGAACATTTCAAATTTACACATAAAAAAGTTTGCATTAAAAAAAGGTTAATGTCTCAATCTTCATTTGATAGTAATTTAGTACATTAAACACACACAATCTGGGTGTAATTGTTTCCTAGTTTTCCTTTAAATGAAAATATGGGTGGGTGGTGTGGATTTATAGACATACTTGTCAGTTTACATATGGAACAAAATTACTGGTGTTTTTAATCAAATCACCTTTCTCAGCTACGGAAGAGCCTCAAACAATTTTAACTAATCTATATTTTAACTATCCACTTTCTTCCTTGAGGGCCTCTTTTTGCACAATTTAGTTTCCCCTCCCTACTCATATAATCCCTATCTTCTATTTATTATTTATAAAATTGTCCTTTTCCTTGCAACCAGAACTATGTATTAATGATTGTAAATGTTGATTGGGTTACTTGAGAAGCCATTTATGCCCTTGTCTTTTACCTTAAAAATTATAGTTTTAAAGTATTTTAGCTTTTTAAAAAAAGATTTGAGTCAGGAGTGTTTTTATATAAATGATGCTAACTTTTGTTTTTTGTCAGTTGCCCAAAAAGGCATGAAGTTTTGGCTGAGAATAACAACGAAACAAAGCAGAATCTTGCTCTTCTAAGCTCTGTATGTTTGTTTTTTGCTCATTTTAGATGTGGGCCAGGACACAGAGCATTAATTGTTTAATGAAAATCCTATAATCAAAGTGATATCAGTGCAAAATGATTAAAACTGAAAGAAAAGGCCAGGCGTGGTGGCTCACGCCTATAATCCTAGCACTTTGGGAGGCCGAGGCAGGCGGATCACCTGAGGTCAGGAGTTCAAGACCAGCCTGGCCAACATGGTGAAACCCTGTCTCTACTAAAATACAAAAATTAACCGGGCACAATGGCGGGTGCCTGTAATCTCAGGTATTCGGGAGGCTGAGATGGGAGAATCGCTTGAACCTGGGAGATTGTGGTTGCAGTGAGCCAAGATTGCACCACTGCATTCCAGCCTGGGTGGCTGAGCAAGACTCCCTCTAAAAAAAACAAAACAAAACAAAACAAAAAAATTGAAAGAAAAAAATTATAGGCCGGGCATGGTGGCTCACGCTTGTAATCCCAGCACTTTGGGAGGCCCAGGCGGGCAGATCACGAGATCAGGAGATCGAGACCATCCTGGCTAACACGGTGAAACCCCGTCTCTACTAAAAATACAAAAAATTAGCCGGGCGTGGTGGCGGGCGCCTGTAGTCCCAGCTACTCGGAGAGGCTGAGGCAGGAGAATGGCGTGAACCTGGGAGGCGGAGCTTGCAGTGAGCCGAGATCGCGCCACTGCACTCCAGCCTGGGAGACAGAGCGAGACTTCGTCTCAAAAAAAAAAAAAAAGAAAGAAAAAAATTATAGCAAGAGAGAAAATAACATATAAAAAAGAGAAATCTTACAGTAATATGTATTTAGCACCTATTATAGGTCATGCACTGTTCTGGGTCTGGGAGTTATTATATCAGTGAACAAAATCACTAAAAATCCCACTGTCTTGAGCTTAAATTCTAGTTGGGGAGGGCGGCTCAGATAAAGCGAGAGAGACAATAAATAATAAACATAATGAATATACGTGTTAGAAGGTGAAATGAGCCAAGGAGAAAAGAAAGTAGAGCAGCGTAAGGATGTTGAGAGTGTGTGCTGTGGAGGAAGGGTGAGGGTAACCGTGTTAGAGAGGAGGTAATGGTAGGTCTTAAGCTGAGAACATGACCTTTGAGCAAAAACTCGAAGGAGGTGAGGCAATCATCCCAACAAACATCTGGAGGAAAAATATTTGAGGCAGAGGGAATAGCTTCACTGAAATCTCTGAGGCAGGATTGTGTCTGGTGCATTCAAGGAACAGCAAGAAGGCAAAAATGGCTGGAATGGAGGCAGCAAAGGAGTGAAGGGGGACAGGTCAGAGAAGAATGTGTCTGGAGGACTGGGCGGTGGTGCAGATAGACCATTTAGGGACTTGTAGACCATTGTGAGGATTAACTTTTACTGATTCCCGAATGACCAGTTTTTGTCTTTGCCTCTTCTGCTGCCTGCTCCCCCTCCTCCTCCACTTCCTCCTCTTCCTTCTTCACCACAATCATCCTCACTGATGAGGCATTTATCTAACACATCTTGATTTGAACAATAATAAGATTCTAAAGTTTTAAGAGTGTATTTCCACAATTTTCTTATTCTCATCAGTTCTATTCAACAGAAAAAGATGTGTTGAATTCCCAACACATATGTGCAAAATTGTGTGTTTAGTCTCTATTTTAAAAATAGAGGCTGCTGCCTATTGGACGCTGACTATGGAATACGATGCTCTAGGCCACTATTGAACAGGATACAGCACTAAGCGTTCGATGTATATTAACTAATTTAGTCCTCACAGCCACCCTGTGAAATGGATGCTATAATTTTCCCATTTTACAAATGAGGAGAATGAAGTAGAGAAAGGATAAGTAACTCATTCAAGACACACAGACAGTGAGCCACAGAACCAACACTTGAACTCTGGTATTTTGGACTCCAGTGTCTGTGTTCTTGGCTCTTTGTAATATTGTCTTTTATTGTCATAATCCTTCACAATACCCATACTCTTTGAAATGTTTTGTTTATTCACTGTTAACTCATCAAGCATTTATTAACATCCTACTGTCTGTCATCACTGTTAGGCATTGTGAAGACAGGGTGGCTGCAAGCCTCTATGGTACCTTTGTCTGGATTAAAAAAGGTATCTCTTCTTTGAGGCCTTTTACTTTCTTCTGTCAGTAGATTATCATAATATTTTGATCTTTTAAGAAGAAGACATTTAGCTGCTATTGCTAAAAAACTGTCATAATAAATACACAATTTTTAAGTCCAAAGGTAGAGTATTAAAGATGTTTATTAAAGGTGTTTAATATTAAACTATTAAAGATGTTTATGATGTACATAATGCCCCTTAGATGTGGTGGCCGTGTGAGGTACTATATGACCTGAAGATGCTCCTGGCATAATGCCCCTGGATGAACCAAATAAAATATAATCAAACATTACTCCCTAGAGATGAAAAACATAACACCTGCATTGGGTCAGAAAATTACTTTTCTACAATACTTTTTTGAGTTTTATTGATAGACTCTTCCAAAACCTTTCTACATAAACTTAGACAACCCAGCAATGTTGAAAATTATTATTTGAATAATAATAAGACACTAAAGTTACAGGAGAATATTCCTGCCATTATTTAGAGCTTACATTTTATTCTTATCAATTATATTTGATTCAAAAATACATATTGAATTCTGAACAACTGCAAAACTGTGTGGTAGGAACATTAAAAAAAAACATGGAGCACAGTTTATTGAGTACAGACCATGTGCTGTGACGCGTTAGAGACCTACTGAACTGTACATGATACCAATTCTTCATCGTATTTACATCCATCATAATTGACACTAATCAGTTACCTAGAGGAGCTTGTTTCTCTCACCAAGATTAGAGTACACATACACCATTAATTTTATATTAATTAGTATTTATCCTTAAGATATTTTAAAGAAGACAGGAGTGGTTATTAATTCCATCTTTACAAATAAAGAAAAGGAAGTTCAGAGAGGCTAATGGTGAGGTCAGGTCCAAACTCAGGAATTTCTGACTCCAAAGCCCACCATGCTAGACTTAGCATATGGTGGGAAGATGACCAAATCTAAGTCTCCTTACAGAATGACAGAAAAAATCCGAGGTGAAGATTATAGGAATAAGAGAAAGCACACAACCAGAACACCAAACTAGTAAACATCCTACCTATGTCAGATTCCAGCTTGTTTATACCTGACCCAGACCAGGCACAATTCTTTATTGTTTGTGAGCCAATTCAAATGCCTGAACTCTGAACTGTAATTTTAAATGCATGACACAGTCCAAGAACCTGGTGCAAGGTTCATTATATCGCTCTTCTTTTCCATCTGTACTTGCTTGAAAGGCTTAGATTCAGTGCCTTAGAAAAGGTAATTTAAAGATATCAAGGGGTATGAAATGAGAGTAACAAATATGTATTGAAAATTAACCAGGTACCAGGTACTATTATAAACACTTTATTGTATAAACACTCATTTAAGAAGTGGGAATCAAGGTTTTTTTTTTATTGTTATTTCCATAACAAATTTCAATAGCTGAGGCAAAATTTGGAAATATCTGGAGCTGAAAGGTTGCATGAAGAATGAATATGAAGGAATCTCTGCACTCAAATTATCCCATGTAGCAATAGGGCCTTGAAGGCATCATCAACAAACCAGTAGGTCAGTGGGTGAGACATTTCAGCCACAGATATAAGGGAGAACATACTATGAAAGGTGTTATAATTTGATATGATTCCGACACTCAAATGACGGTTTATTTCTTACTGATTCATGGGAGAAATAATTTTTTTAGTATTATCACAAATAAACTATTACTTTCTTGCAGCTAATGAAAATAATTTTTGTTATTAATGTTCTTATATTTGTTCTTAGTTCCTTTTCTTCTTCTTTATAAAAAACCTATGTCCATACTATTTTTCCCACCTTATTGTAAACCCTTCTGGAATAGGAGCTAAATTTTATGCCTCTTTGAGATTTCTAGTGTTTATCTTCTACTTTGCACATGGAAGACATCGTTCGTTTATGCATTGATGATCTTTTTGAGCACCTACTGTGTGCCAGGCACTGAATTGTGTGATGGGGTACAATGGGAAATAGATGCAGTCCCTGCTGAAACTCTCACTGTTATAGAGAAGCCAGACAATCAACAGGCAATTTCATTACTGTATAAATATTATGTAGGGCAAAACAGGGTGCTCGCCAGAACAGAGGTGCATTATCCTCAATGTAAGGTGATCAGGGAGGACTTCCCAGAGAATGTGACAAATATTCAGAGATTATAAAGAAAGTAACAGCTAAGAGTGGGCTCCATCCACGCCATTCCAGCCACAGCAGCTCCGCTAGGGGGTATGTTCTCTGGGCAGCTACCTGGGCCCCTATTGGCCCTCGCGGGACAAACTTCACTTCTTCAGACAGCTCCATGTGCTCTGAGACCTTCTAACAGTACTTCGGCAGAGTAATTGGAGTTATCTTGCGGTGCATGCTTAACTTCTCCGGTGAGTCGGGACCATGTCAAGGGCACTGATCAGGAAGACATTCAAACTGGTATTGCTCAGTGTATCCAGAAGTTTCTGGATATTGAAAGAAACACAGAATGCTCTTTCTTTTCTTTTCTTTTTCTTTCTCTTTCTTTTCTTTCTCTTTTCTTCCTTTTCTTTTCTTTCTCTTTCTTTTTTCTTTCTTTCCTTCCTTTCTTCTTCCTTTTCTTCTTTCCTTTTCTTTCTTTCTTCCTTTCTTCTTTCTCTCTTTCTCTCTTCTTTCTTCCTTTCTGTCTGTCTGTCTTGCTCTGTCACCAGAATGCTTTTTCTTACAAAAAAGATTGCAGTTATTTGTCCAGAAACCAGAGCAGGTTATCAAAGAGGATGTCTCAAAACTAAGGAATGCGTTACAGTGGAAAGAAGTCCAGAAGCACTTGACAAAGCTGAGCCACTGGCAGCAGGTGCTGGAGGACATCAACATGCAGCACGAAAAGCCGGCCAGCATTGGCATCCCTCGGGACTCCTTGGCCTACCTTGAGGAGGCGTCTGCCAACATCCCTGCACCTCTGAAGCCAACCTGAGCAACGGGTGAAGGTGGTCAGCCTGAGATTGGACTGCTGCGTGAGATTTGCTACACATCTCTTCTCTTTTTTTGAGACGGAGTCCACCTCTCGGGTTCAAGCAATTCTGCCTCAGCCTCTCGAGTAGCTGGGATTACAGGCACACGCCACCTCGCCCAGCTAATTTTTTGTGTATTTTTAGTAGAGATGGGGTTTCACCATGTTGGTCAGGTTGGTCTCGAACTCCTGACCTCGCAATCCACCTGCCTCGGCCTCCCAAAGTGCTAGGATTACAGGCATGAACCACTGCGCCCGGCCTACATCCCTTCTTGTAGACTTGACATTTTGGAAGAACTCTTTGCCAGAGAATGAGTCGATTTTAGTTTCATGATGTCATAGAAAAATGTTCCACTATTTTTAAAAGCTATTAATTTCTTGAGTACTTTATGTCTGTAGCTTGGATAAGCCAAGTAAAAAAGTTTTTTTTTTTTTTGGTCTTTATCAAAGTTTAGACTGTTAGTGTGACAACACGGGTTCTTTTTAATGGTGGTTTTGCTTGTTTTTTAACTTTTGTATGACTTTTCATCTTTTTATGTGTGTTTTCCATTGTTTGATCTGAAGGAAAAATTATAGGCTGGGCTCTGTGGCTCACGCCTGTAATCCCAGCAGTTTGGGAGGCTGAGGCAGGTGGATCACTTCAGGTCCGCAGTTCGAGACCAGCCTGACCAACATGGTGAAACCCTGTTTCTACTAAAAATACAAAAAATTGGCCGGGCGCAGTGGCTCACGCCTGTAATCCCAGCACTTTGGGAGGC
>NW_026652280.1:144772195-144968434 GCF_009828535.3 Hylobates moloch
AAAAAAAAAAAAAAAAAGAGAAAGTAACAGCTAAGAGGGGAAATAGCAGGACAGGTGAAAGGAGCTACAGAAGCCAAGGCCTTGAACCCAGCAGCAAGAGCTCAGTCAGTTCTGGGAACCTCATGTATTTCATATGGTTAGAAGAATAGTGAGATCGTGGCTGATGAGACTGCGGTGAAACCAGGAGACAACTCACAAGTGGCACTCTGCCAATATTTGGTTTTCATGCTGATGAGACCATTCACAGGTGCCATGATTACAGCTGGAATCCCTACAGGTGTGGCTGAAAAGAAAGTGTCTCCCGGAACCAGTCATTGTGACAAACAACAAATACTTCTCATGTTCTCATTACAAGTTAATCCAGAAAATAGTGTAAAATGGGTGAAGAATGCAGCTGTCATCTGTTTTTTAACCTGTCTGCTGGAATTGTCAGAGGTTATTATTAGAAGGTAGGAGGAATCTGGTCAGTAGAAGAATATTTCCCATATTGTCCAAACTTGTGTGGATATCATCTATAGGGGCCTTTAGATAAATGGAACCTGAAGCTTATAAACTACCTGCCCATACATAAGCAAAACAGTGTTGGTTCTATTTGCGTTTTGCAAATGAAGCATCATCTGCAGGTATATATCCCACTGCTAGTAGCTTTTGCCTCTCTCTGGCTTTCTTGGCTTTAAAAGCATTTCTCCAATATGAGCAAGGTACTGAACTTTGAGGAAGAGTCCACTGTAATAACAGTAAAGTTTAATGATGCATAACTTTGAGAGACTGACAAATTCCCAGCCAAAGTATTGATTCTTACAGAATTTATGAAGCACATGCTGTATTCTGTGTCATTATGGTCTTTTTTTGGCTGAAAGAATCATGTAAAATAGATTTTTAAATGAGTGGTAATAGCCAGACATAAAGAAGGTATTGATGTGTGTCATGAAGGGTGAAATAGCATGCCAGATTAAGGCATATAACAAATCAAAAACAACAGTACCCTCTACTACTACAAATGTCAATTTGCTTTTCCTTTGAATCACCCCTTCTATTTACCACTTTACACATTTACAATTTGCCTTCTATAGACCTCCTCTGAAGAGCAGTAAAGATGTGAAAAATTTTTGCATAGCTGCAAATACTGCTTTGGGAGATGCTAAAAGTTCAAAAACTGGGTGCTGAAATTTGGCAAAGAAATTTGCTCTTATATGTAAATAACGCCCTTTGCAAAAATGATGCTAAAAGCTTATAATCTAATCTTTATTATATGCATATACAAATGGCATATATAGCGGATCAAGATTTGATATTTAAATTTTTATATCAGTTCAGTACTTTTTAAATAATACTGAAAATTTTTATGTGTTTTTCAGAAACACTAAAAATTTATTCTTCTTTTACAACTTCCAGCTAAGCTCTTTTCTGTTCCCAGATGATTGGGTGGAAGTCATCTCTACACTAACATGTTTTGAAAAAGTACAGAATTTATTCCTCTGCTGTCTATAAATGCCCTCTTCATCTTAATACCTATTACAATTAGTTTCCCAAGAAACAATTGAAATAAGTCTTTGTTGTCTCCCAATCATTTTGTTTTGACACACTGGGGGAAAAAGTGGCTTTCAAGAATAGTAATTTAAACTTTTTTATGCTTCACTTTGGAATACATGTTTATTAAATGTGTATCTTACTGACAGAGTAATCAATACAGATTGTGTAGTACATTACAAGAAAACCATGTCTGAGATTATTAGAGAAATTAAATGCTTTTAGTTTTGCTTACTTGAGCAATATGTGAAAATTAACAGTTTAAACCCTTTCATGTATCTGACCAGGCTTAGTCTTAGTCAGAACTCATGGTTTTTTGGGGGATTCTTTTTCTTTCTTTTCTGTTTTTTTTTTCTAAGTAAAGTTTCATATACTCTACGTGGTTAGCATTCATCTAGTAAACATCAAATTACCTGAAATCCTAGTTTTAAAGACTAACATTTATGGAGAGAGATCCACACTTAGATGGGAGACAGAAAGGAAGAGGAAATTGATTGAGTGGCTGTGGCTTTCCCTGAAAAGCAGTGCTGCATTTCCATCACATTCCAGAAACCTTTATAGAGCAGGAAAGAGAGGTCATCCAGGTCTAACTGTGCTAGGGACCAGTAGATCCCAGACACAAATATATCTCTCATGCACCCAGAAACCTCACGAGAATCAGCCAAATCCTTCTTTGAACAGCTGCTTCTCAACAATTCAGGAGTTTATCTACCTAATAAAAAAGTAACTTGGCAGGAAGAAAAAGGCTGAGACTCTCAATAGACTCTTCTCAGGCCTAGTGGAGCCTGAAGAACTCTTCAAGGTCTTAGTCAACAGTGAACAGAGGAATTTGAACCAGCACACTCATCTATACCACAAACAAGCTGCTGCGAGAGCCAGAGAGGGGTCAATTTTTACATAAACATTTTTTTTTCCCAGGCCAAATAAAGGCAGATTCAAATAAAACAGGCCAAGCCCTAGATGGAAGATGAGAACAAAAACTCAGGGAACAGGAAAGTGATTCCTTACCTCCAATACAGTATCTCACAAGCAGTTCCCACTAAAACAGTTCAGTTAATCTGGGGAGTATTTCAATTCATGGGATCTATTTTTCATAAGTTTTCCAAATGGACATTTTTAAAAGAACAACTTAGAGTTTGATTGATTGATTGATGTGCTAGAAGAACTAAAATTTTAAAAAGCTATGTTTCAGAAGTATTTTTAAGAAGGTAGTCATACTCAAAGATATTTGAAATGCAGAGGCTGTTCATTCACACCTAGATCTTAATTTCCTATTTTTTTCAACTCAGACCCAGCATTCTTTAGACACTATAGGGAGACTATACACATACGATGTATGCATAAGTGCACATAATCACAGCATTTGGTTGTGACAAACTAGTTTTACTAACATGGAAGATTTAATAGATGAAATGAGGAAATATGTCAATGTAATAGCATATTAGATTTTGCAAATGAGCTATTCCTAAGGCAACATATGAATTGCTTTGCTTTTATATTTCCACAATCGTTTGTTCATTTGACAACTAACATTCAGAATCCATCTTTGATCTTGGAGGACTTGTACAAATCAAAGTATAATAAATCCTTACACTTGGGGACTCAAGGTGACACTCGACAAAAGCTGTCTTCTGAAAGAGTCCTTGGCCTGTTGGATATACAGACCTTCCGCCAGACCTGGTGTCAGGGCTAGTCTTTAGCAGACTTGAAAAGAGGGAAAATCTGTCTTTAGGGCTTTCAACAGTGCTGTGTGCCCCATTTCCCATCAAGCATCTGGGACCCAAAAATTCTAGTTTCCACCTATTGAGGATTTATTATGTGACACGCACTTACATGTATTATTTCTGATCCTTACATCAGCTTGCAGGATCAGAATTTCATCCTCATTGCATAGAAAATGAAGCTCAATGAGTCTCAGTACATCTTCTAAGAGGCAGAGCTGGGTTTCTTTTTTTTTTTTTTTTTTTTTTTTTTTTTTTGAGACGGAGTCTTGCTCTGTCGCCCAGGCTGGAGTGCAGTGGCGCGATCTCGGCTCACTGCAACCTCCGCCTCCCGGGTTCACGCCATTCTCCTGCCTCAGCCTCTCCGAGTAGCTGGGACTACAGGCGCCCGCCACCACGCCCGGCTAATTTTTTGTATTTTTGGTAGAGACGGGGTTTCACCGTGGTCTCGATCTCCTGACCTCGTGATCCGCCCGCCTCGGCCTCCCAAAGTGCTGGGATTACAAGCGTGAGCCACTGCGCCCGGCCCAGAGCTGGGTTTCAACCTTGGGTCTGACTTCAAAGCCCCTCCTGAAGCCCATGACATCATCATGTCTCAGCCTGAGGCTTCCCTGTGGAGTTCACACCCAAACTTGTTCTTCCTGTTTTGACTCTAGATTCCCTTCCTGGAGCTTTGGCTTGGGACACTAATCATCTGAATATAGGCAGTAATGAATTTTTTTTTTTTCTGTAAAGAGGGTAGAACGGAAAGCATATATGCTCCCACCTCTTCTATTGGCTTTTATTACAAATTCTATTTACTTTCTGATAGGGACATTTTGGAAATGATACCTTTACCCAGAGGAATTGTAGCAGGATAAATCTCGAACAGCATGGCATATTGTTGATCAGGCAGACGACATGACTGCCAACTCGGCGTGCTGCTAACATTAGCCATTTGTGTTGTGAAAACTCCTGTTAGCTTCTTAGAGCTACAAAGCCTGTGATGAGAAATTGTCTTTATTTTGCTTTGTGAATATCTGCCATTTAATTTTCATTTTACAACATAAACTGACACCTCTTGGGCTTCTAACAGAATTTTTCCACTGTGAATAAGTCCCTGAAAGCACTCTGGGTTGGTAGAACAGCCCGATGTTCTGTTAAAAATCACTGGAAATTAATTTCTATTAAAGACCTAGCTTTGAAATTTACTGTGTTACTTTGGGAAAGCCACATCACCTCTCTACACCTTCAGCTATAAAATGGCTGTCATGAGGATCAAATGAGATTCTAGCTTTACAAAAGGTTTTGCAAATTGTTAAGAATTATACAAAAGTAAGGGCATTTCTGGGCATCATTTTGAATCCTATTCATTCCTTCCTGAGAAACAATCTTGCAATATAAGGCATTGACTTGCATCTTCCATCTGTGCTATCCTTTGACCTTATCCTATGATACTCCTTGGATTTTCCCCCTAATTTACCTCTGCTCTGCCAATAATTAATATGGCAGGAGCTTCAAACATTTTCTCCTTGGATTTCCTAATTCTGACCAATGGCAGATTCTGAAGTTACTAGGTATCAAGGCCTCATTTATCAAATCCTTACAAAGAAGCTTTTCTTTTCATAAATTTTTCCCTTTTCTATCAGTTAGTAGTTTATCTTTTGTAATCACTGATTACTGTGATTACTGTCTACTTGGGATAGAAGGCAGGGATTAACAGAACCATGTGAAGAAAGTTGAACGAAGATACCTCTCTCACTCATCCTTTCTTCCCATTTGCTTCTCACTTGGGGTAACAGGTACCTCTCATGCCCATTAGTATGATTCTTTCTCTAAAAAGTACCTTAGTGCCCTCTACAGGTTGTGTGAATTTCTCATCCCATGATCTTGTTTACATGTTATGCTTTCTCCCTTAGCTCTCTCCTAAAACCACTGGTGGCTAGGTTCTTCTCAATGGTGCCAGATTCCAGGAGGATTGCTTATTTATCGTATTCTCTGAAATGTATTTATCTAATGAGAGTATTGAAGAATATGGTGATTTCAATCTTGTGTGCAATTTGAGGGAGAGAATTGGTCCCAACTATTTGGCATGTCACTAGTTACTAGGAGACCATTTGCAGGTGATAAGCTACAGAAGACATCTGCAGGTGAGAAATCTGAAACTGAAAAAGGTCAAGTAACTTTATAAGGCTTCCAAAACTATTTTGTGGTTGCAGGGCCAGAATCTAGGTCTCCCAGCATTTATTCGAGCATTCTTCCTTTCCTTTGTTTTGAATAGTTTCTTTTCCACATTTTCAAAAGTTTCTGTTTTGTCCTCCAGTTGTGTATCCCAAAACCTACCCCAAGGAGTTACTAACGTCATCCATTTGGCTTCAGTAGGTAACTGATGGATTAGGTCTTCCAGCATGTCAAAAGGATCTGCTTGGTAATACCTATCCAATTTGTAACCACATCCTGGTGCCATTGCAAATGTCTCAGAGGTCAAAAGTAAAATTTAGTGAGAACTAGAAAGTGCAGCAAACATGGGAGAGGGCTCATTTCTTGATTTACTTGAAAGTTGCCTAAAGCAAAACACTCTAACATACAACCTTGTAATGAGCTTTGGACTGAAAGGCAGAAATCTATTGGCTTTTTCTAGCCTTCAAGACCTGGAAATTCTTGAACACCTTCTCAACCTTCTGTTTTTTGAAATGTCATTCACTCATTCCCAAATTAATTGACATCATCAGCCTGGAGTTTATCTTGCTCACTCCAAGGGCAGAATGTCCACTGACTCAAATCCTTAATCATTCAAGAATTTGGGACTCATGAACGTTTTTCTTCTTTGAAATTATTTAGAGATTTGGAATACAATTTGGATGAAACAATGCTACATTTTAATCTGAATCCTTGGGGAAAAATAAAAACCTTGGAATACAATTATGTCCTGCAGATCAAAATTAAGAGTGAAAATACCTAGATACAAGTTCTGAGAGGATAACCCAAGGAGGACTTTGTGAAACTACTTAAAAATGGCAAGTCAACCACAAATCTATATTTGTTCAGCTTCTGGATTTCCTCTTGCTAAGTAATTTTAAAGCTACTTAACAGTATTTAATTGACATTTAACTCACTATTCTACTTGCTTCAAGTCTTTCATACTGAAGCGCTCACAATTATAACTTGTATATGAAAAATTACCTTAGCCTGATTTCCAAATGGCTAAATAGTTTGATGTAATTTCTACTAGAATTCTGTAATATTGATGCTGCAGATGCTGGAGCAGCATTTTTCAACTGTCAATTATGACCCTTTAGTAGGTCATAAAATCAATTTAGTTGATTGTGATTAGCATTGAAAAGAGTAAAAAAGAAAGGAAGAGAATTGCACAGAACATAAGAAATTGAGTGCAAGTTAAGTATTGTTATGTGAAACTCTTTCTTCAGTTATGTGTGTATTTGGATTGGGACATAAATTATATTTCTTGTGTGGGCTGTAGTCAAACTGAGAAACACTATTTTAGACTGCAGTGGATAAGAGAAAGAACTCCTTCCCGGCTGTGTGAATCATTCTGAGACTTGATTTTCCACTCTGAAAATGTGAGTAATAAGACTTTCATAACAGGGTTGTTGTAAGAATTAAGTAAAACATAAAATAACATTGACACACAGTATCTGACATAGTTAAGAAGCTAATATTGTTATTTTGGTGGGAGTTACAACGAGAATTATTTGAAATCGTTTGAGATAGTAAATCAAAGCACTGACACTTATCCCTTAAATCAAGTTCCCTTGTTGCAAACTTCTACCTCCCAAGCACATAGCCCCTGGGAAGGAGAAGCTGGGCATTCCCAAGATTAGAACAAAGAAGCCATTGATCAGTTTTGAATCTCAAAAGCTGGCTCCTTTGACTTCTTTGCCAAGACAATAGTCACGAAATTTGGATTGTAAGAAAGAAAAAGATTTTCTAAATTCCTTTATTTCTTCTTTAACTATTGAGAAGCCGCCAGACAAATAATACTCGAGAGTCTTAAATGAAATAACAATAATACTAGAGAGTCTTAAATGAAAGTGGGGAAGAAGTCGGGAAATGCCTGGCTCCTCAGTTCCCACTGGATTCTTGGTCGAAGACAGAGAAATAGGAGAACATTGCTTCAGCTTCTCTAGTTTTCACCAGTTCCTGGTGGTGGGGGTTGAGTGAGAGAAGAGTATAGAGATGTTCTAGAGAATTTGAGGGGAATGGTGAGGGGAAAGGGCCTTCTGCCCCTTCAAGAGGATGGGAAGCTATCGCTTTACAGGTTCCTTCTGCTTAACTACTGGGGGGTTTACATAAAATTAAATTCAGTGTCTTACTGTGGTTTTGTATAGAAAGATCTGAGTTTAACCCCTCAGAGTCTCCCTCAGCTCTTGCATGGTATGGTAGCTTTTCTGAGTGTCCTGTGAAACGAACCAGGGGCATCTGGCTGAAAGTAGGTGAAGGTCTTGCCTGGCAACTTTGCCAAAGCAGGTGGTCTAAAGAAAATGAAGCCATTCATGGTAAAGATCCAATTGGGAATCATTATTTTCAGCCAAAGCAGAGATGGGGGCTTGATCAACAAGCGGAGATGGCTATTGGGGCCCTGAAACACTGTAAGAATTGAGTGAACAAAACATGAATGAATATCACTAAAGGCAGTTTCTTGCAGTGGAGGCTTCAGAATGCCTTGGGGATGGACAAGTCCCTCCTGAGATGACCACCTCCGGGAGAAGACCAGACCGGGAGAACTTAGAGGACACCTCTTCAACTCCAGGACTCCACTGCCCCTAAGATTATGTGCACCTCACTCATTTCACATAATCCATGTAAATCCAGGTGGAGAGGCCGGAAATCTGACAAGTATTTCTCTTACTCATTGAAGCAGAAACTGAGTTACATAAAGAGATAAGATTGAATCAGCAATGTAACAGAAATAAGTTTTCTAGACTGCCCAGTGGATGTGGAATTATGAAGAAGACCCAATCAATTAAAAAGAAATAAACGCCATTTCTTGGCACATCTGGGCATGGTGTGAGCACGTCTGTGATGTTCCTAATTTATCATTATTATTATGCTATATCTATGGCAATGAAATGTTTCTGTCTTTATTCACACCAGTCTTCATATCACAGGGTATTCTGACTAATAATTCTTTAGATCCAAATTAACTATCTAACTGAGAAACCTTTACCCAAGAACCCCAAGTATTGAGCCAACGCTAAATGAGTATTCAAAAAGAAAAAAGGAGTAAGCTGGCCTTTGCGTTCCCAAATAAAATGCTGCCAATTCCATGTGTAACCCATAGTGCTGGGCAGAAAGATAATGGTAAAATTTTAATATTTGCAGAGGACTTTTCTGCTTTGGTAGTCACAATTGAAATTCAACTAGAATTCTAGCATCTTAAGCTTTAGAGTTTTCTTTCTTCCCCACAATTCTAGGGGCAGGTAGTGATGGTGGTAGTGGTGGATGGGATATAAATTGTTAAAGCAGGAAACAGTACAGAAAAAAATATATTTTTAGGAGCACTGATCCATCCAGAGCTATTCCCTTCCCCCCTCACCCAGTGGCAGGATAAACAGCTGCTCCAGGCCTGCTGACAGCAGAGAGAGCAGGGGCTCACTGACACCCAAGGCTGACAGATCATCATGTAGTGATGGTCAGGGCCAGGCCAGTGTGTGCCCCGTGGCTTTTGTTTTCCATACCGCAGGAGGCAAGATGACCCACGAGGAAGCACTGGAGTTTATTGATAGTGTGGGGGTTAGGACCTTTCATCCCAGTTAGATAAAACTGGGCTCTAGTCCTAGAATCATCATTTACTAGCCATGTGAACTTTGGAAAATTACTTAATCTTCCTAATCTTGGTCTCCTGTTCTATATAATGGGGATAACAACTGAAGCTCCCCATAGGCCTATTGGAATTTAAATAATTCATGTAAAAGATGTGTTTCAGTATCTGGAACTTAGATGCTCATTAGAAGTCAGTCAGGCCAGGCTCGGTGGCTCACGCCTGTAATCCCAGCACTTTGGGAGGCCAAGGTAGGCGGACCACTTGAGGTCAGGAGTTCGAGGCCAGCCTGGCCAACATGGTGAAACCCTGTCTCTACTAAAAATACAAAAATTAGCCTGGCATGGTGGTGCATGCCTGTAATTTCAGCTACTGGGGAGGCAGGAGAACCACTTGAACCTGGGAGGCGGAGGTTGCAGTGAGCCGAGACCACACCGCTGCACTCCAGCCTGGGCAAAAGAGTGAGAATCAGTCTCAAAAAAAAAAAAAAGTCAGTCAGTCTTATCGTTTTTATTCTTCTGGGCAGCTATAAGCTTGAATCCCACTACTTATATGATGTTGGGTAAAATATTTTAGTGTTTCAAACCTCAATCCCCTTACTTTTAAGGTGGGACTAACTCACATTATATGAGATTACTTAGAGATTTTAAGAAATAAATGTCGAGCCCTTCTTTTTCTCTCCTTTCTCCCTTTGTTCTCTTCTGGTCAGAGTGTGTAAGAAGACCAGAAAGATGTCAAAGGTGATGGAACCAGGGATGTCTCATGACCTGAGTCTTTGTTGTATACCCAGGCTCTTGGAGAAGGAGCAGGTTTGAGATGTGAGTAGGTGGCCAAAGAGAAAGTAGATGAGAAACTGATGGAAAGATCATCACATAGCGGGAAATCAAGAGTTCATGCAGAATCAGAAATGAGAGTTCTGCTGACCTTCAGGTCATTTGATACATCACTGTCAGAGTTACCTTTCTAAAAATTCTGATCTTGCTTAAAAAAATGTAGTGGCTCACTATTGTTTACCACGAAAAGTTTAATTGCCTTGAAGGCCACCTATGATAGAGTTCCGGCCTCCCCTGTAGGATTACTGGCAGTTGTCTCTCTATGTGTGCCCTTCCTAGTGGGGAAGGAGGGAAGGAAATTAATGAGGATATCATTGCTGAAACACAGTTGGCAGGGCTAGGCAACTTGGCAAACAATTAATTTCAGGTACAGAGAAAGGAGTGATAAAATTAGAAAAAGAGAAGTCACAGATGACATTAGGCTTCTTCTTTTTACCAGATATTAAATTAACTCTGATGACAGTGAGTTTGGAAAAATGCAAGTATCCCCCGATTTATATTTCCTAGATTCGAAGACATAAGTAACTATAACAAACACCATAAATATTATAACAGGGAAAAAAGAAACATTTCATTTTTATGCACATTTTGATTTTAAAAACATATATAGAGAACATTCTTTTCTTTTTCTTTATTCAATAAATATTTATTGAGAACCCAATACATGTTAGACACTGTTCTAGAAATTAGAACAGCATCAGAGTAAAATAAAATCTGTGCCTCCCTGCACTTTACTTTCTAGTTGGAGTCAGAAATAAACATAATAAATTACTTAATTTTGTAGCATGGTCATAGATGATAAATGCAGTGGATCCAGGGAAAAGTGGGATAAAGGGAATCAGGGTTGCCAGATGGGTTAGGGTAGAGGTTAGCATCTGAAACAGGTGGGTTGGTGAGAGCAGGTCCCACTGAGAAGGCATCACTTGAGCAAATGACTGGAAGGAAGTGAGGGAATGTACCCTGTGGCTATCTAGAGAAGGCTCTGCCAAGCAGACAGAACACCTAGTATAAATATGCTTTAATGGAAGCATTCCTGGTGTATTGAGAAACTTTCAACAGACCTATGAAGTTGAAACCGAGCAGGCAAAAGGAGATGAGTTTAGAAAAACTCGAGAAGAGGGAGAGGCGAGAGAACCTGTGGCTTCTCAGGACATGGTGAGGACTTTGGCTTTTGTTCTGAAAGAAATGGGAAACTATCATAGGGTTCTTTGCAGATTTTTAAGGGGTGTTGTTGACTGCCTCTTGAAAATAGATTGTCAAGGGACAGGACTAGAAGCAGGAAGATGAATTGAATTAGGAAGGCTATCGTAGTAACCCAGTGAAAGGCGATATTGATTCCAGTTGGGGTAGCAGCAGTAGAAGGGGTAAGAAGTAATCAGAAATAAATATGTATTTTAAATAGAAAAAATATGTTAATATATTGTCTTAGTCCATTCATACTGCTTTAACAAAATAATGTAAATGGGTGGCTTATAAACAGCTTTTTATAGTTTTAGAGGCTGGGAAGTCAAAGATCAAAGTGCCAGCAGATCTGGCATCTGGCAAGGGCCTGCTTCTTCATAGATGGGGCCTTCTCCCTGTGTCCTCACACGATGGAAGGGGTGAATAACTCCCTTGGGAGTTTTTTGTAAGTTCACTAATTCCATTCGTAAGGACTCTGCCCTCACACTTGAATCACCTACCAAAGGCCCCATTTCCTAATACCATCATGTTGGGAATTAGGATTCTAACATATGAATTTTGGAGGAGACACAAACATTCAGACCATAGCATATATGTTCCAGGGTCCTATAGTCACATTAATTGTGGAAATACAGTCCTACATGCTAGATAACTTATCTGAAATTCAAAATAAACATCAGCATATTATTAAGGCTTTGCAAAAACAGCAAAACCAAAAAAAAAAAAAAAAAGAAAAAAGCAAGATAAAAAGTGTTTAACTTTGACCCAGTATATTCTAAACTTGTTAGCTAACATAAACTGTTGTTGACAGACATCTGTTAAGATTTCCAGAGACACCAGTTTCCCATAGAATAGTGGAAGAAATGTTGAGATAGGGGACTATGATTTTTATAAGCAACATTATTTGCTGAGAAGTAACTATTGTAAAATCTGAATAATCCATTGCTGCATTATAAATATCCTTTATATTTCTATTGAGCTCTGAAGTACTCTTATGTGGTTATTAACTAGGCACTCAATAGCAATAATGCCATGATTCTACTTATTGAATTGATAATCAAAATAATAGCCAGTGTATTCTTAGATTTTATGCCCTCTTCCCAGGGTGGAAATGTTATACAAGTGTTATTGACCTTACTATTCTGAAAATGTCTTGCAAATTAGAGCCTAAATGTTTAAATTATATCCTTACCCTTGCACAGGTTTGAAAGGTGGGTTCTAGATGAGAAAGCACTTTTATTCACCGCTGAAGCAATGCGCATTGGCTGTAACCATGCCTCGCCTAACAGCAAAAGAATGTTCAGAAGCATGCCCAGTTAACTGAAACTACAGGGGGCATTTACGTAGGCAAAGTGTTATTACTCAGTTAAAAATGTGTCCAGGATATCAGAATTACCATTCCCTACTCCTGCAAAAGGCACTCTGGGAATGGTAGTGGTCATGAGTTTCAGGCCTCTGACATCCTTTTACTTTCCTCATTCCTGTCGCTCTCGACAGACTTGGAGAGATATACACATTACCATCCACAAGAACTGGGGCTACTGTTGTGAATGTGCAAGCCTGATGGTGTTCAAACCTGTGGTACGGGGCGAGAACCCTAGGCCATGGGCATGAGGTTTTCACGTGAAGTTCTCCAATGCCAATAATATTTGAAAATTTACCTGAAAGAGTAATTTAAGTAGCAAAACTATAACCCCTTTCATCGAGGACCTTTAAGTCTGAGGCAAGTAAGTTTTAGTTTATTCCTAGATATTGTTTGGAAAAGAGATTTCTTTTCTTTTCTTTTCTTTTTTTTTCGAGACGGAGTTTCGCTCTTGTTGCCCAGGCTGGAGTACAATGGAGTGATCTCGGCTCACCACAAACTCCACCTCCTGGGTTCAAGCGATTCTCCTCAAGCGATTCTCCTGCCTCAGCCTCCCGTGTAGCTGGGCTTACAGGCATGCGCCACCACGCCCGGCTAATTTTTTTTTTTTTTTAGTAGAGACGGGGTTTCTCCATGTTGGTCAGGCTGGTCTCCAACTCCTGACCTCAGGTGATCTGCCCACCTCAGCCTCCCAAAGTGCTGGGATTACAGGCGTGAGCAACCGTGCCCAGCCGGAAAAGATATTTCTAATACAGTGCACTGATTATTTTAAATGAGATCATTTGCTACATTTGATCTTTCTTTTTTTTTTTTTGAGACGGAGTCTCGCTCTGTCGCCCAGGCTGGAGTGCAGTGGCGCAATCTCGGCTCACTGCAAGCTCCGCCTCCCGGGTTCACGCCATTCTCCTGCCTCAGCCTCTCCAAGTAGCTGGGACTACAGGCGCCCGCCACCCCACCCGGCTAACTTTTTTTTTGTATTTTTAGTAGAGATGGGGTTTCACCGTGGTCTTGATCTCCTGACCTCGTGATCCACCCGCCTCGGCCTCCCAAAGTGCTGGGATTACAAGCGTGAGCCACCGCGCCCGGCCTGATCTTTCTTTCTTATTTGAAATTTAATCAGTTTCCTATAATTTCTAGAAAGCAAACACCCTGTGTTTGCCATCTGTGAGTCTGTCTCTTAGGCTGAGGTGTTTGCCAGTGTGGGTGTGTGAAAAGGCGAGAGTTCAGGGTCTCTGTAGGCAGGCGTGAGTGAGATCTTATCATACACTCGTAAAGTGTAAGTGGAGTGTTCTTTTAATCCTACCACCAGCACAATCTGGTATCTACTTCACATCCAAGAGCCTGCCTAAGTAAGAAAAAACATAATACATGGAAAAGAAAGAAATGTCCATTTGGACATTGGTTGCATCCTGGTACTTGCACAGGAAAATCAGTCTGTAAATATAAAAAGCAATAGCAGGATACAACACAGACATAATATTTAAAGTTTTCTTTTTTTTTGAGACGGAGTCTCGCTTTTTCGCCCAGGCTGGAGTGCAGTGGAGCGATCTCGGCTCACTGCAAGCTCCACCTCCTGGGTTCACACCATTCTCCTGCCTCAGCCTCCCGAGTGGCTGCGACTACAGGCGCCCACTACCATGCCCGGCTAATTTTCTGTAATTTTAGTAGAGATGGGTTTCACCGTGTTAGCCAGGATGGTCTCAATCTCCTGACATCGTGGTCCGCCCACCTCAGCCTCCCAAAGTCCTGGGATTACAGGCGTGAGCCACCGCGCCCGGCCTATGTTTAAAGATTTCTACACATTCCCCTGTTAATCCAAAGACATAGGAGAAATAAATCACTTTTTATAAGGTATCAGAGAAGTTCTTATAAGATTATTGATATGGTTTCCTATTTGTTAGCTGTTCCCCCACAAATAAATTATAAGTTCCTAGAGGGCAGGGGTAACATATCATTCACCTTCACACTTCCATCTGGACATATGGTAGGACCTCAGAATGTGATTGTTCATTGATTGATTGTATATACTATTAGGTATAAAATTAAGCTTTTAAAATTGCACTTTATACAGGTATTTTTTTTTCTTTCTCTTATTACCACCCCTTTGTCTCAACTGCCACCGTTTCTCCCTGGATTATTGGTCTCTCTGCTTTCTCTTTTATTTCCTTCCAACAAAAGCAAAAGTGATGTTAGACTGATAGCTAATTCACATAATTACCTTTTTGAAACCCTTCATTGCCTTCCCCCTTTCCTGAGAATAAGTCTTAATACCTTCGAATTTCTTACCAGGGCCTGTCAGTACCTGTATGACCTGGCCTGTGTTTATTTTTTAATTGTTTTTCTCAGGTTCCTAGGGCCTTTATACAGGCAATCCCCCTTTGCCTGGAATGCTCTTTCTATCCCCACAATTTGCACAAGCAGCTCCTTTGCTTCTAAGGCCTCTGGCCTTTGTGATCACCCTATCTAAAGCTGGTCACTTCTGTTAGTGTCTTGTTTAGACATTTGTACATTTCCTTCAAGCACTTGCTATGCATTTCCATTATTGTATATTTGTCTGTATTTTCCATGAGGGGAGGCACTGTGCCAATCTTGCTCTGCATTTTATCTGTAGTGTCTGATTCAGTGTCTGGCATGTGGTAAGTGTTCAATATATATTTGTTTAAAAGCATTATGACAAAAATCTAAAGTAAAATTTTTTTTTCATTAAACTCCATCTTCCTAACTTACTTTATAAAATTGGAATGAGTTCGGAAAAATCAATCACCTACATGAACAGATTGCAAAATTTTTAGGAAAAAAAGTTTTAAGATTTAGTCTAGTCATAATGATGTCCTGGCTATTATACTCTGGAATTGGGAAATTAGAAATAACCTATTCACCTCCCCTTTTCTCATTTTACAGATGGAGAAATAATCATAGAAGTTAAATGACCTGCCTGAGATCTCCAAGCTAGTTAGCAGTACAACCAGAATTAGAGTTTCTAGTTTGGGGTTCATTTCACTATGCCACCTGTTTGGGAGAAAAATACCTACTAGATTCTTAGAGTCATCAGTCATCTTTAGTTTTAGAATCTCAAAAATAAAAACATTAAGTTCTAGAGTAAGGGATATAAGAGAAATTGTCTGCTTTTTGGATTTGCCTTTTAAGGAAAGAAAAATGCCTTTTTTTTTTTTTTTTAAATCTTTTCCCTTTTCATTGCTGGAATACAGATGTGATGGCTAGAGCTAGAGCAGTCATGTTGGATCTCTGAAATGGAAGTCGTAGAAATTGAGAATGAAGAGCAAAAAGAGAGTAGTGGTAAGGGTCCTTACGTTGTCAGTCTGCCTTCTTAGTCTTAGAATGCTGCGAGAACTTCTACAGGAGAAGGAAATAAATGTCTGTTCAGTTTTGGGTTCCTTTATTATAGCAGTTATACTCATAACATGCCATATGATTTGGTACCTAAAAGTGAAATGCTGTCCTAAGAAAAGCCTAGAATGTGCAGCATCAGGCGACCGGGGGCAGTGATACAGATATTAGTGGCTGGAAATCTGAGACCCACGTGCAAACGTTGTGAAATGTTTGGTGATATTGTTATCTGCGGTATGTTGGAAGTGAGACCAGATGCTAACATGCCTTGTAGCTCTAGAGCTGTCAATATGCGTTTTACAGTCCTGGTGGGGAGGGGTGGTGATGGCGTCATTTTATAAATTTTTGTAGCTGTTTTTGGTTGTCATAGTAATTGAAGGAGGGAATTTAGTGGGCAGGACTAGAGGTGGTAATTGTGTTACAAAGTTTAGGACACAGTCTGACACAAAAATAATTTATCTATATCTATCATGACTTTCAAACTGCTGGACATTTCTTGATAAAAACCTGGATAATTTATAAATATGCACACCTAATTCTGTTTCACATCCAACACAAAGATTTTTATTTTGCAGTGATTTTTTCCAGAAAAGTATATTAAGGGAAGATTTTATGTTGTCTTTTTCCTTTTTTTTTTTTTTTGAGACAGGGTCTCACTCTATCACCCAGGCTGGGGCCCAGTGGTGCGATCTCACCTCAGTGCAACCTCCACCTCCCAGGCTCAAGCTATCCCCCAACCTCAACCTCCCAAGCAGCTGGGACCACAGGAAAACACCAACATGCCTGGCTAATTTTTTGTATTTTTGGTAGAGACAGGTTTTTGTCATGTTGCCAAGGCTCGTCTTGAACTCCTGAGCTCAAGCAATCTGCCCGCCTTGGCCTCCCAAAGTGCTGGGCTTATAGGTGTGAGCTACTGTGCCCAGCCCTTTATGTAGTCTTATTCCAAATTTTACTGAGTTGTCATCATTTCAGAAGATCGTGTACAATAATGCTGCCTATAATGAGTCATCAACATAACACCCTTGTATGAGGCCATATTTATGGTTATTGTATCCAGAGATTCTGTGTATAGATGCAAGCATCTCACTACTCTATTTTTCTTCTAGTGTGGTTGTGCCTGAACATCTACCATGAATAATTTCAGAAATTACATGTATAAATTTCAGATTATGTCCTCAAAAGAAAGAAGCATGCATTTCCTTTCCTTTTTTCCCCCCTGCTGGCTAATGACAAAGATGATGGCTGGAGCCAGAGCAGCCATAGTGGATCAAGAGATGGAAGCCACAGTTGAAGATGACAGAGCTATTACACAGAGGGAGGCTGTGTATCTAAGATGGTACAGCTGCTGCATACCAACAACCCTGCCTATCCAAACTATTACATGAGTGGGAACTAACCTGCATCTTGTTTGAGCCACTGCGTTTCAGGGTTTCTATGTCATGATAACCCAACAAAATTCCTATCTAATATAGATGGGAAGAGCAAAATATAAATAAAACCTAGTAAAAGCCCCAGAACTTCTTGTTAAATACCCAAGCCCAAAACATTTTCAATGATAAATTTTTAAAAAGCATGATTATAAAATCAACAATTTGAAAGGACATTTTATTTATATTTTTCCTATCTTTTCCTGTAATCAAGAAGACACGGCCAGGCATGGTGGCTCATACCTGTAATCCCAGCACTTTGGAAGGCCAAGGCGGGTGGATCACCTGAGGTCAGGAGTTTGAGACCAGCTTGGCCAACATGGTGAAACCCTGTCTCTACTAAAAATACAAAAGTTAGCTGGGCGTGGTGGTGAACACCTGTAATCTCAGCTACTTGGGAGGCTGAGGCACGAGAATCACTTGAACCCGGGAGGTGGAGGTTGCAGTGAGCCGAGATGGTGCCACTGGACTCCAGACTGGGCGACAAGAGTGAAACTCCATCTAAAAAAAAAAGAGAGAAAAAGAAAGAAAAAAAAGAAAAAGAAGACAGGCCTAGCATAAGAAACTTGGGAATTGGAAAAATAGCAGTACTTTTAGTAAAGATAAAATGCTTTTCATTAGAAATAGTCATACTGGGCAGGTGCAGTGGCTCACATCTATAATTCCAGCACTTTGGGAGGCCGAGGAAGGAGGATCACGTGAGGTTGGGAATCACAGACCAGCCTGACCAACGTGGAGAAACCTCCCCTCTACTAAAAAAAATACAAAATTAGCAGGGCGTGGTGGTGCACGCCTGTAATCCCAGCTACTCTGGAGGCTGAGGCAGGAGAATTGCTTGAACTCGGGAGGCAGAGGTTGTGGTGAGACGAGATCATGCCATTGCACTCCAGCCTGGGCAACAAGAGTGAAATTCCATCTCAAAAACAAAACAAAACAAAACAAACAAACAAACAAAAAGAAATAGTCATACTGTAAGTCCTAACTCATAACTTTAAAAGGCACAGATGTATGTGTTTCTGGTATAGGATGATGCTTTTTTCTAGTTATATACATATGTAAATATACATATTCATGCCAACTTTTAAAATGTATACAGTGGACATATTCCGTAAATTTAAAAACAGTAATTCAAAAACAATAAAAACAGGTCAAGAGATGTGAAATGTTTTGTGTATTTAACAAGTATTTATCAAAAATAAAGGAGGTCTTTGTATTTAAAGTTCACAGCGATATTCTTTTGGATAATTTTATTCTTACTTCACACAGTATTGCCTACTGAGAACCTTGTATTTTCATGTAATGACAGTTACATAAGTATGTTGTGATTTAAAGACCAAATACACTTATGCAGTGCCTTAGCTCGGTGCCCTTCACGCAGTAGGCACTCACTAAACACTTAGCTACATGAATTTCACATGATTATATTCCTGAATGATGTATGATTGTATTGGTTACTATTTTATCAATATATTGTTTATAGAACAGACCAATTTAAATATCTTAACAAAACAGTTCAAGAATTCTAACTAGAAGTCTGATCATGTTCGTTAAAAACAAAACAAAACAACCACCAAAGGAAAACAATGACGACAAAGAAACAAAGACACAAACAAAAAACCCTAAGATCATGGAAACCAAGCGAGTTTCTAAGAGTCAGAGCAAATTCTGAAGATAGAGATGAGAATAGAAGTTGTGGTAGCTGATTCCCCATTTCAGTGCTTTGTTTTAGCTGACCACATTTCCTCCCTCCTTAGAGAAAATCGATGTACAATGAAATTATCTGTACTCATCTCTGGTAAATAAATAGGAGAAATCTTTCTTGTTTCAAGACATCAATGTGAAACGATTGTTCACATGAAGAATTTGGTTTGTTTTTCTTCAATGGCTCTTCAATTTTCCATTTTGCCAACTTAAAAAAAACCAGTAAAATATTTTATTAAAGTGAGTGAAGAGAGCCTACAGGGGCCAAATACAAAATTTAAAAATCATTTAGAGAAAATTTTACTCAAATATATACTGCACATATTATTCAGAAACAACAAATGTTTGGATGTTTATTCAAACTTGTAATTTATAAAGTTGAATACAATTAAAAAGGTAAGGGAGATGAACAGTAAAGATAGCAATTTTCAGGTGGATGCCTATATTTTGCAGCTAAATGTATCACTTTTAAATGGCATATCTGAGATTCATGTGCTTACATCTGCACAGATTAAATCTGTGTAAATATAACTTTATTTATACTATTTGTATGTGCAGTTAGGAAATTTTACAAATTATGTCTGGAAGTACATTTAGAATGTCCATGATGACATTTTTACCTGTTTAAATGTTAGGTTTTTTTCCTGGGCATTTTATATCCTGCCTCTAATTTGTATTTAGATTTCAAACCTACTTTGCAGGAGCCATATCTAATTCAGTGTTCTTTGCACCACCGGGCATACTACTTGTACTAAATAACTGTTTATCATCATTGAGTATCTTAAAGTAAACACAACATAATTTCATCTGCCAAAATCCTGCTATGCATTTATATGTTTCTTTTAAAAACATATAACCCCAAGTAAACCACATAAACATGGTGTGCTATACAATTTGGGTCTGCTGTCTGCTGCTTTTCTCTTATTATTCTTCCAATGTTACTTTTGTTTCTACTTCCCCTCCTCCCTTCTACATCAAACCACTTTTACTACAAAATCAATTTTGAAAAGACAAGTTTTTAGTCTCTGATAAACCTTTACCATTCAGAGAAAAGGCTGAAAGAAAGGAACATCGGCGCACTCACACACTTACACACACACTCACACACACACACACACACGAGATAAGGGTCATAATCACCACAGCGCAACAACCCAAAGGTAGAGGCATTTAACTATGGAATGGTTAGCAATATAACTTTAATTTGAAAAAGATTAGAGAACCAAAGAGATATTTAAAATTTTTAAAAATCACTCTCACATCTTCCTTTGTTGCATCTTTTCAGTTCTCTCAAAGAAACTTGACAGCTCTGGGAAAACAAAACCCTTCAACATTTCTTGAAGCTTAGAGTCAGTCCTCAGAAAAGAACTCTTTCTACGTTGTACACACTTAAAGCCGACTTGGACTAAAGTACTAAACAACAGCTCAGTAGCAGCTATTTTAAATCACGTAAGATTCATCCAGAGATGCCAAAAAGCTTAGAACCAGCAGGCCCTGATTGTGGGTTAAAAAGAGAGGTTGGGGAGGAAGGGGAAGAAAGAGGGAAGGTACTTAAATGGATGTTCTTGTCATCGAAACAAAAATCACAATATTCACCTAGTATTTGAATTCACAAAGAATGTTAAAAATAACTTGCATTTGATTCTGTAACCTTTGAAAAAACTTGAAGAATAGTGGCATTATTCTGTTCTTACGAGCCACCGAATAGTCTCAGACATAAGCCATGCAAAGTGTCTCTCAGATGGGCCATGATTCTTAGAATCATAGATTTATAGACATGGAAGAACCAGTGGGAGGTAATCAGAAACTAACTAGTTCAAGAATCAGAAAACCTTGCTAGGCATCTGTCTCAAATACTAATTAAATCTAAATTGAAAAAGTCATGTGATCACAGACTCAATTCCTTTATCTGAAAAATGGGAACAGTTTTCTTTGTCTTGTCTTGGCTCAAAGTTGTTGTGTAGCTCATATGAGATAACATGTGTGAGAGTGCTTTGATCTGGTAGAGGATGCTGCAGATAAAATGTATTTTTTTCTAAAATAACTTGTAATCAGGCCTGGTGCGGTGGCTCATGCCTGTAATCCCAGCACTTTGAGAGGCCGAGGCTGGTGGTGGATCACCTGAGGTCAGAAGTTTGAGGCCAGTCTGGCCAACATGGTGAAACCCTGTCTCTACCAAAAATACAAAAATTAGCCAGGCAAGGTGCCTCGTGCCTGTAATCCCAGGTATTTGGGAGGCTGAAGGAGGAGAATCACTTCAACCTGGGAGGCGGAGGTTGCAGTAAGCCAAGGTCATACCACTGCACTCCAGCCTGGGCGACAGAGCGAGACTCCGTCTCAAAAAAAAAATAAATAAATAAATAAATAAATAAATAAATAGTAAATAAAATAAAATAACTTGTAATTAGCAGATAAAGTAGATTATGAAGCCTATTTTGGTTAGGTGACACCCACATTTTAATAAACAACACAACCAGAATTCAAGTTTGGGTTGACGATAGTCTAGAAAAGGAGATTGTTCTCATATGTTCACAGTGAGGCTTTGGAGACCCCATGATCTAAACGTAGCACAGGTGCTTTCCTTCTTTATGTTCTATTTTCTTTTAGGCTAGGAAGGCGTCAAGACTCACACAAATGGGCAAAGACACCCTAACCACCAATTCTCAAGTACCTAAAGCAGTGATTCACAGCTGGTGCCCCTTGGACTCCTAGTGTGAGGGTGTGGGTGGGAGGAGGGAGCTGGATATGGAGTTATTTCCAGAATAATGAACACTAAGCTCTGTAACAGAATAAATTATGGTTTACACACATTTGTATGACTATGCTTTCAATGCATGTAGCTGCTATTAAGATTGTTCAGATAAAATTAATCTAAATGCTTCTGGAATTCAGAGTAGCTCTCAGTATTTTATTTTCTTTAAAATTAAAGGATCCTTAAGTAAAACTCCAAGGAAAAGAAGCCTGTCGACTTTAAATATTTGGGGAAGATTTGGCCTAATTTCTTTCTTCCTATGCCAGAATGATATGAGTAGGTAAAGTGGAAGACAAATTCAGAGGAACATATTTAAGAGCAAAAGAATGTGAGAGTCCTCCCCTCAGTAAAAAGTATGTTAGAGTCCACTTTTATTTATTTGTTTTTCTGAGATGAAGCCTCACTCTGTTGCCCAGGCTGGAGTGCAATGGCACAATCTTGGCTCACTGCAACCTCCGCCTCATGAGTTCAAGTGATTCTCTTGCCTCAGCTTCCCGAGTAGCTGGGATTACAGGCGTGCATCACCACAGCTGACTAATTTTTGTATTTGTAGTACAGACAGGGTTTCACCATGTTGGCCAGGCTGGTCTTGAACTCCTGACCTTAGGTGATCCACCCCCCCCTCAGCGTCCCAAAGTTCTGGGATTACAGGTGTGAGCCACACCTGGCCACCCATTTTTATTTAAAATATGATTATGCAAATAATAAAATTCTAACCACTCTTTACTTAGTAATTGTTACAGTACAGAAATGTTCATTTATTCATTGGGATGGATAGATAGATAGATAGATAGATAGATAGATAGATAGATAGATAGATAGATAGAAGATAGATAGATAGATAGATAGATAGATAGATAGATAGATAGATAGAAGTTTTTGTTGTTTTTTATTTTGAGACAGGGTCTCACTCTGTGGCCGACTACAGTTCAGTGGTTCAGTCACGATTCTCTGTGGCCTTCCTTGATCTCCTGGGCTCAAGCGATCCTCCCACCTTTGCCTCCCAAGTGGCTGGGACCACAGGCATGTGTCACCACATCTGGCTAATTTTTTACATTTATTTTTTGTAGTGGTGAGGTCTCACTATGTTGCTCAGGCTGGTCTCAAACTCCTGGGCTCAAGTGATCCTCTTGCCTCGGCCTCTCAAAGTGCTGGGATTACAGACATAAGCCACCATACCAGGCAGGCCTATTCACTGGTATTTGTGGCTTTTTTTTTTTTTTTTTTTTTTTTGGTTTCTAGATGCTAAAAAAAATGACCACTAAATTATATGATAAATTTGGGTTTTGTTCAGCCTGAAAAATTGCTTGGAATAACTTGGTGAAACAGTAATCTCTGCAGCTCAGATATTATTCATAAAAGCTTAGTGCTTATGTTTAGATTCATACTCAATGGATACTGAGAAAATAGAAGTTAAAAAAAAGAAAATGTATGTTCTGAATCTGGTACATAACTCTTGCAAATCATCATTTCCAGGATTCCTCCTAGCAGGATAACTGGAAAAGTAAAGGAAACGTTAGGGTAATCTTATTTATTGGGGCTCTGAGGGTTTATAACAAAATGACAATTATGTATAATATTTTGAACATGAAAAATAAATAGAATAATCGTTGGGCTAAGTACTGATAATAATGGAGCTCAATTTATTGAATTCTTACGCACATTTAAGCTTATACTAACCCTGAAGGGTAGTTACTGATATTCCCATTTTGCAGATGAGGAAACTGGAACTCAGAGAAATTAAATAGTATATTAAAGCCATGGAGCTTGTAAAGGCATGACTAAAATTCAAACTTAGTTTTAATTCCAAGCTTAGGATGCAGACTTCAGTTATTTGGGATGATGAAAAGGCAAGAGGGAAGTTCAAATCATTTTTTGTGCCACTTGGACCTAAGTATATGACCAGTGGTTTAGTGGTAGGTCCAGGTTTTATGGTGTCTAAAGTATATAAAATTTTAAGAAATTTAGGGGCTTATGCAAGTGAGGGGTCCACTGACCTCCCTGATAAATTCATCTTGGAGTTGGTTTCAGGAATCCAGCCAATAACTAATATAGGCCTTTCATTCTAGACACGCTCCTAGCCCTAACCTGAAATCAAGAATGCCACTAGACATTTGTGCTAGTACAGTGGTCCTCAAACATCTCCCTATCTCTGGCTTTTTTCCCCCTGATCTAACTTATTAAAGATATAACAAAGTTCCTTCTGTAAGAGTGGCTCATTAAGACATGGGTTCCCAGCAGTAAATGTCACTGCTCTGAGTGGAGACTCACCTTGAGGATTATGAGAGTTTGGTTTTCAGGCCGGGAGCGGTGGCTCACACTTGTAATCCCAGCACTTTGGGAGGCCGAGGCGGGCGGAACACGAGGTCAGGAGATCGAGACCACAGTGAAACCCCGTCTCTACTAAAAAAAATACAAAAATTAGCTGGGCGTGGTGGCGGGCACCTGTAGTCCCAGCTACTCAGAGAGGCTGAGGCAGGAGAATGGCGTGAACCCGGGAGGCGGAGCTTGCAGTGAGGCAAGATTGCGCCACTGCACTCCAGCCTGGGTGACAGAGCGAGACTCCGTCTCTAAAAAAAAAAAAAAAAAAAAAAAAGAGAGAGTTTGGTTTTCTTCTTAAGATGAATACATTATTTATTCAGCACCCTAATAATTTATTGCCTGTCTACTATGAACTAAGCACGTGGCTAGTTTCTAGATTACAATAGAGAATAAGAGAGAGAATTCCTACCCTGATGGAACTTCTAATTCTCAGAATCTCTATCAGTTATATAATTTCTCAAACACAGTATATAGGTTCAAAAGTTGGTGTAGTCCATGACTTTTCTTTTTCCATTACCATACACGAATCTATTATTTTGATTTTTCCTGTGAAAACTCTTTTGATTCATTCCTAATTCTCCTTTTCTACTAGCAAAAGTCCTTCTCTCCTCAAATGTGGATTATTAGAATATCTTCTTTAAAGTTTCTTTCTTCTTTTAACAACTATTTATTGCATACCAGACATGCATCATATAGAGTGCTAGGCATTTATCTTTCTTTCTTTTTTTTTTTGAGACAGAGTCTTGCTCTGTCACCCAGACTGTAGTGCAGTGGTGCGATCTCAGCTCATTGCAACCTCTGCCTCCCAGGTTCAAGCGATCCTTCTGCGTCAGCCTCCCGAGTAGCTGGGACTACAGGCGTGTGCCACCATGCCTGGCTAAATTTTTTATTTTTAGTAGAGACGGAGTTTCACCATATTGGCCAGGTTGGTCTCAAACTCCCAACCTCGTGATCTGCCCGCCTCGGCCTCCCAAAGTGCTGGAATTACAGGCATGAGCCACCATGCCCAGCCCAGGTATTTATCTTTCTAAACTCTGTTCTGTTTCTTCTCCAGCTCATCCTCTGTACTAAAAATACTACACTACTCGTGTCACTTAGAGCTTCTAGAGGCTTTGTCCCAGAGTAATAAGGCTGAACATGATGAAGCTGAGTATGATGAAGATCAAGGCCAGGTGTGGTGGCTCACACCTGTAATCTCAGCACTTTGGGAGGCCGAGGCAGTCGGACCGCTTGAACTCAGGAGTTGCAGACTAGCCTGGGCAACGTGGCGAAACCCCGTCTCTACAAAAAATACAAAACAATTAGTGGACGTGGTGGTGCGCACCTGTGGTCCCAGCTACTCAGGTGGCTGAGGTGGGAGGACTGCTTGAGCCCAGGAGGCGGAGGTTGCAGTGAGCTGAGGTACTGCCTCTGCACTCCAGCCTGGGTGAAAGAGCCAGACCCTGTCTCAAAAAAAATACAAATAATAATAATAAAAAAATCACAGGAATGCTTTTGAATTTGTGCCACCTTGAGGAAGGGGCAGCTTGAGTTGATCTGAAATATGATGCATGCCTGAATGAACTGTATCCTGGGCCTGTACTGGTATGAAGATAAAGCTGAAGCCTGGAAAATGTGAGAAGAGGGTACCTTCATCCTCAACTTCCAGGCCTGTCACTACTAGATGGATGATCAGTGATCAGTAAGTATTTAATTGATTGATCCCAGTGCATATTGAGTGACAACACTGTTCCTGGCATTCAACCCTGTAGCCATCATCTAGCCCAGATTTATGCCTTTTTGTCAGTGACCTTGGGCATGTTATTGCATATGCAGTTTCTCTTGTGAGCCTCATCTCCTCCTCCTGCCCTAAAACAAATTTCGTGATACCACAGGTTTTGTTCCTCAATAATATTTAGTGTCATTTAACCTTATTAACTACTTCCATACAGTAAATCCTGTATGGTGTGATGGTGAAACTGCAGACTTTGAGCTTTAGACTGCTGGGATTTTATTTCTGAGTCTACTGTTTACTGGCTTTGTTATGCTGGGCAAGTTAATTTGCCACTGTCAGAGTCACTGTTTGTGTAAACTGAGGAGAAATTATAGTACAGTCAGCCTTCCCCATCCATGGGGTCCGCATCTACAGATTCAACCAACAGTGGTTCAAAAATGTTTTTAAAATAACAGTACAACAATAAAAAATAATGCCAGCATTTTGAGGATGTTCATGTTATTGACTTACTTTCTCTATATTTCCCATAGCCCCTGGCACAGTTGGACAAAAGATAAGCATTCAATAAGTACCTAATTGCACCCAATATATATTGGACAATTCATGGCAACAGATAACACAATTATTCCCAGAAGAATGCCACAGGGCACATCTGAAACATGCTGCGTATTCTTTCCGCAGTCCGTTACTACCACCAACTTTATCTTATTCTCCTGGCCCCTGCCTCTCATGCTTCATATTAAAAGTCACCAAATGCTCTGGATTCTTACTTTCCAGTTTCTCCCAAATCAGTTCTTCCCTTCTTTCCACTGTCCTTCACCTCTGCACTATAGCAACAGCTGCTTTGCTGCATGCACCTCCCCTTGTGGGGTCACAGCTCATACTTCCCTCCTTGGATTCTATCCTCCCACCACCGCCAGGTTAGTTCCCTCAAACAGCATTTTTCATCATGTCTTTCCTCCACTGCTCATTTACTTACCTAATAAACTCCACACTCCTCAGCTTAGTTTTTAAGGCTCTTCGTAAATCTTTTTTCACCTTTCCTAGTGAGAGGTGATAGCATGCTGGCAGTCCTCACAGCCCTCGCTTGCTCTCGGCACCTCCTCTGCCTGGGCTCCCACTTTGGTGGCACTTGAGGAGCCCTTCAGCCCACCGCTGCACTGTGGGGGCCCATTTCTGGGCTGGCCAAGGCGGGAGCCGGCTCCCTCGGCTTCCAGGGAGTGTGGAGGGAGAGGCGCGAGCCGGAACCGGGGCTGCGCGCGCTTGCGGGCCAGCTGGAGTTCCGGGTGGGCGTGGGCTTGGGGGGCCCCGCCCACGGAGCAGCCCGCAGGCCCTGCCGGCCGGGGGCAATGAGGGGCTTAGCATCCAGGCCAGCGGCTGCGGAGGGTGTACTGGGTCCCCCAGCAGTGCCAGCCCACCGGCCCTGCACTTGATTTCTCACCGGGCCTTAGCTGCCTTCCCACGGGGCAGGGTTTGGGACCTGCAGCCCGCCATGCCTGAGCCTCCAACCCCCTCCATGGGCTCCTGTGCGGCCTGAGCCTCCCCGACGAGCGCCGCCCCCTGCTCCTTGGCGCCCTGTCCCATCGACCACCCAAGGGCTGAGGAGTGTGAGCGCGAGGCACGGGACTGGCAGGCAGCTCCACCTGCAGCCCCGGTGCAGGATCCACTGGGTGAAGCCAGCTGGGCTCCTGAGTCTGGTGGAGATGTGGAAAACCTTTATGTCTAGCTCAGGGATTGTAAATACAGCAATCAGCACCCTGTGTCTAGCTCAAGGTTTTTGAATGCACCAGTCGACACTCTGTGTCTAGCAACTCTGGTGGAGATGTGGAGAACCTTTATGTCTAGCTCAGGGATTGTGAATGCACCAATCAGCACCCTGTGTCTAGCTTGAGGTTTGTGAGTGCACCAATCGACACTCTGTGTCTGGCTGCTCTGGTGGGGCCTTGGAGAACCTTTGTGTCCATACTCTGTATCTAACTGATCTGATGGGGACATGGAGAACCTTTATGTCTAGCTCAGGGATGGTAAACGCACCAATCAGTGCCCTGTCAAAACAGAACACTCGGCTCTACCAATCAGCAGGACGTGGGTGGGGCCAGATAAGAGAATAAAAGCAGGCTGCCCGAGCTGGCAGCGGCAACCAGTTGGGGTCCCCTTCCACACTGTGGAAGCTTTGTTCTTTCGCTCTTTGCAATAAATCTTGCTACTGCTCACTCTTTGGGTCCACACTGCTTTTATGAGCTGTAACACTCACCACGAAGGTCTGCAGCTTCACTCCTGAAGCCAGCGAGACCACGAGCCCACCGGGAGGAAGGAACAACTCCAGACGCGCCTCCTTAAGAGCTGTAACACTCACGGCGAAGGTCTGCAGCTTCACTCCTGAGCCAGCGAGACCATGAACCCCCCAGAAGGAAAAAACTCCGAACACATCCGAACATCAGAAGGAACAAACTCCAGACTCGCCACCTTTAGAACTGTAACACTCACCGCGAGGGTCCGCGGCTTCATTCTTGAAGTCAGTGAGACCAAGAACCCACCAATTCCGGACACACTAGCAACATTTAGGTTTTACTTTTGGCTCCACCGGCTCTTAGCATTAGCCTGGAAATCTTATTCATCGCCCTCTTAAAACACCCTTCTTACTTCTCTGGAGTTTAGCATCTGCTATTTTCCTCACTTAGAGTATCCTTTCCTGTTCTCCTCATTAATACAAATCCCGCCCATCCTTCAAGATAGAGTTAAAATTCTATTTTATCCATAAGATTTTCCCTCTGCATCAGCCAACAATGAACCACTTATTTACTTTAATCCTGCAATCAATAGATGTTTATTGAGTCTTTATGATATGCCAGGAAATATTCCAGGTGTTCAGATTACCAATATGAATAAATGCCAGTTTCTTTTTCTTTTTTTTTTTCTTTTTTTTGAGACGGAGTCTCACTCTTTTCGCCCAGGCCGGACTGCAGTGGTGCTATCTCGGCTCACTGCAAGCTCCGCCACCGGGTTCACGCCATTCTCCGGCCTCAGCCTCCCGAGTATCTGGGACTACAGGCGCCTGCCACAGCGCCCGGCTAATTTTTTGTATTTTTAGTAGAGATGGGGTTTCACCGTGTTAGCCAGGATGGTCTCGATCTCCTAACCTCGTGATCCACTCGCCTCGGCCTCCCAAAGTGGTGGGATTACAGGCGTGAGCCACTGCGCCCGGCCGGGTCAGTTTCTATTCTAAAGAATCTCAACTACCTTCTATCTAATTCCTATAGCATTCATGGGATCACTCATTTTAGCACCAGTTGTATCTTGCTTCTTTTCTCCAACTCTCTTAGTTCATCCAGGCTGCTCTAACAAAATAAGACTGGTTAATTTATAAATAATAGAAATTTATTTCTCACAGTTCTGGAGGTGGGGAGGTTGAAGATCAAGATGCTGTCAGCGGATTTGTTGTCTGGTAAGGGTTCACTCTCTACTTGCAAGAAGATATCTTTTTCTTTTTCTTTTTCTTTTTCTTTTTTTTGAGACGGAGTCTCACTCTGTTGCCCAGACTGGAGTGCAGTGACACGATCTCGGCTCACTGCAAGCTCCGCCTCCCGGGTTCACATCATTCTCCTGCCTCAGCCTCCCGAGTAGCTGGGACTACAGGCGAGTGCCACCGCACCCGGGTAATTGTTTGCATTTTTAGTAGAGACGGGGTTTCACCCTGTTAGCCAGGATGGTCTCGATCTCCTGACCTCATGATCCACCCGCCTCAGCCTCCCAAAATGCTGGGATTACAGGCATGAGCCACCTCGCGCGGCCAGAAGTTATCTTCTTACTTTGTCCTCAAATGGTGGAAAGGACAAGGCAGCTCCCTCTGATCACTTTATTTATTTTTTTTTTTGAGGCAGAGTTTCACTCTATCCCCTAGGTTGGAGTGCAGTGGCGCGATCTTGGCTCACTGCAACCTCTGCCTCCCGGATTCAAGTGATTCTCCTGCCTCAGCCTCCTGAGTAGCTGGGATTACAGGTGACTGCCACCACGCCCAGCTAATTTTTGTTATTTTTAGTAGAGACAGTGTTTCTCCATGTTGGCCAGGCTGGTCTCGAACTCCTGAACTTGGGTGATCCACCCGCCTTGGTCTCCCAAAGTGCTGGGATTACAGGCCTGAGCCACCGCGCCCGACTTCGACCGCTTTTATAAGGACACTAATCCCATTCATGAGGGCTGGTTTAGGGGGCGATCTCAACTCCTCCCAGAGACTCCACCTCTTAATATTATCTCACTGGGGAGTAAGTTTCAACATATGAATTTTGGGGGGTTAAACTCAGACCACAGCTGCGACTGACAACACTTTGAGATGAGGGAACTGGTTGAGGAAGGCTATGTGACAAACTCAAGTGAGGAAATGATCTGCATTGTTTTTGTGGTTCCTAAGGAGCAGAACCAGCTTGGTATTTTATTGGTGATCCTAATAGTACCTAACAGATTAAACGCTGAATTCGACTTTATTGAATGAAAACATTTTCATTTTCATGTATAGATTTTATATTTTGCTTTTGCAACTTTTGCAGCCAGATGCAATTTAAAGATCATTTTGATTTTAATACCACCCAAACATATCCATTAACCTGATAGCCACAGAAATACTGTAGGCAGAGGTGTCTCCAAACGGTCAATACTATTCCCTCAAATAAGGTAAATCAGGGCATCATAGCAGTATAAGGAGGTGTGCTTGTGTTAGCTCTGCCCTTGGGCAAACTTACTCTAGAATTTTAATAACAAACAGACAAAAATATCTGATTTAATTTACAGTTTCCAAATATGGAGAATGTGTATATTCGAAATAGACTTTCCTCTGGGCATTACTGACACAGGTAATGGCAAGGTAGGCATATTTACATAAGTAGAAACTGTTTTTAAAGCAGAAAAAATACAAACATTCCTAAAAAACCAAAATCTCTGTCCCAGAGAAAAATCTCAGTAGAAGAGAATCCTAATCGGGCCTTTTAAAAGTTTAACACAGAATGATGTTAAACATTACATATCTCTTCTCTACATTCAAAGTAATTTCTTTTTGAAGATGTGTAATGACATTCTGCTTTTTCTTTCTTTACATTTTTAAAAGGTTGACTTAACTGTATCTAAAGATATATATATATATATATCTTTTTAAGTAGTTTGCTACCTATCAAGCTATAATATTGACATGAATTTGATATATGAATTTCAAGTGAAAGGAGGGTAATAATGTGAGGAAAATATCTACAGGGAATAGTTAAACTGCAAAATAGCTGATCAGGGTTTTTATATCATAACTTTTATTATTCCTAGACCATTCTCACTAGACATTAATTCCCATAGGTTCAAAAGTTATTCTGCATGCCTGTATGTTGCAAAGTGGCTTTCAATTATTAATAAAACAGGCAAATATTAAATGAAATGCACTATATGATACAAGGAGACAAAATAAGCTTGCAAATCTGCTTAATTTTACTTCTTTAGCTTTTATGTAATTGTCTAAAAAGGAAACAGAGAAAATTCTTTGTCCAATTAAACTGGGAAGACACAGTGAGTGGCAGCTCCATGATCTGATCTTGGTCTTCTCAGTGGGTGTCATGGGTTGTGCACCAAGACGAGGATACATTTTTAGTTATTAGCGTTCAACTCACATTATGCTTATCTTTCCTTATTGTGCATCTCTCATCAGCTTCACTGTCAAATAAATATCAACCAATGTTTTAGAAAAGTAATGTCAAGTAATTTCAAAGTTGCAAAGAAAATCATGGCAAAAGTTAGAACATTTAAGCCAGTGGTGTGCTGGTCTTACTACTGGCTCCACCATTGCCCCCCACCAATATAATAAAGCCCTGATGTGTGGCGTTTCCTATTTCCTTGGGGTAAATACTCTCACTAAAGTAGATTTCAAGCTAACAACACGATACCACTGAAAATGGAGTTAGGAAGACATTTTATACGTTATGTCAGAAAGTACACTTTATAGGCGGGGTATGGTGGCTCATGCCTGTAATCCCAGCTCTTTGAGAGGCTGAAAGGGGCAGATCATTTGAGGTCAGGAGTTCAAGACCAGCCTGGTCAATGTGGTGAAACCCCGTCTCTACTAGAAATACACAAATTAGCCGGGCTTGGTGGCATACGCCTGTAATCCCAGCTGTTTGGGAGGCTGAGGTATGAGAATCACTTGAACCCAGGAGGTGGAGGTTGCAGTGAGCCGGGATCGCACCACTGCACTCCAGCCTGGGGGACAGAGGAAGACTGTCTCAAAAAAAGAAAAAAATGCACTTTGGAATGTCCATGTTGACATTTTTACTACACGTGTGGAATGTTAGGCTCCTTCCAGGTACTCTCTAATTTGTATTTAGATTTCAAGCCTACCGGTTTGAAGAGAGGTGAGCCACTCTCCCTTCGGTTAGAAAATATGTGCCTGAAACAGCCACACTTATGGGGTATGACTGTGAGTTACAAGCTTAGGTGTTTAAAATTTGTTATAATTTAGTTTATTTTTTGAATAGTGATGACCTCAAAAGGTTCTAATTCAAAAGATATAAAAAGTTTGAGACGTCTCTCTTTTTACCTCTGTCCCCTAACCACCCAACGTTCTTCCCTGGAGATAAACAACTTTGTTACTTTCTTGGGTACTTTTACAAAGATATTCTATACAAATGTATATATTCCATCCTATTTTTATTTATTTTTTTAAGAGACAAGTTCTCACTGTCACCCAGGCTAGAATGCAGTGGCACGATCATAGCTCCCTGTAGCTTCTAACTCCTGGACTCAAGAGATCCTCCCGCCTCAGCCCCCTGACCCTCTCCAGTAGCTAGGATTACAGGCCTGAGTCAAGATGTCCTCCCCACCCGCCATTTTAAAAACATAAATGTAGCGTGCTATACGTACTGTTTTGCATCTTGTTTTTTTTGTTGTTGTTAATATAAATTGAAAAATGTTTAATATTTATACCTGATGGTTTTTTTCTTTCATATTTGGATAAATATTACATTATATGGTTGTTCCATTACGTGTTTAAACTGTCTCCTATTGATGTCTTCCTATTTAGGTTCTTTCCTATCTTTTGCTTTTATACACACACACTGTATTGGCATCCTATATATATGTAGTTTTTCACATGTATGTATATAATCCTAAATAGATTCTCAAATTAATTCCTAGAAGCATAATTTCAGTTTCAGAGGATTTGTATGTTTGTATGAGTTTTATTTATTTATTTTTTGAGACGGAGTCTCGCTCTGTTGCTCAGGCTGGAGTGCAGTGGCTTGATCTCAGCTCACTGCAAGTTCCACCTCCCAGGTTTATGCCATTCTCCTGCCTCAGCCTCCCGAGTAGCTGGGACTACAGGCGCCCGCCACCTCACCTGGCTAATTTTTTGTATTTTTTTTTTTTAGTAGAGATGTGGTTTCACCGTGTTAGCCAGGATGGTCTCGATCTCCTGACCTCGTGATCCGCCTGCCTCGGCCTCCCAAAGTGCTGGGATGACAGGCATGAGCCAGTGCTCCTGGCCCATTTTTTTTATTTTTGAGATGAAGTCTCGCACTGTCACCGGGCTGGAGTGCAATGTCACAATCTTGGCTCACTGCAACCTCTGCCTCCCGGGTTCAAGCGATTCACCTGCCTCAGCCTCCTGAGTAGCTGGGATTATGAGCTCCTTTCACCATGCCCAGCTACTTTCTTTTTGTATTTTTAATAGAGACGAGGTTTCACTATGTTGGCTGGGCTGGTTTTGAACTCCTGACCTCATGATCTGCCCACCTCGGCCTCCCAAAGTGCTGGGATTACAGGCATAAGCCACAGAACCTGGCCGATTTTTAAAATTTATTTATGTTTTCTGCTATTGCCAAATTTATTTCTATGGAAGTGGAAGAGATTTAGTTTCTCCAAACCTTCACCACCATAGGGTGTTATCCAACTTTTGGATCTTTGCCAATCTGATACATGAAAAAAGTTTGGGTGATTTTGATTTGTATTTTTCAGATTATGAGTGAGATCAACCATTTTTTGTTTTATTTAAATGTATTTTCTTTTCTATGAGATAGCTGTACATTTCCTTTACCCATGTTTTATTGGGTTATTTTTAAAAATATTGATTTATGGTATAGATGAGTTATAGATTCAAATTATTGTTCTATCTCTCCTCTCTCTCTCTCTGTGTGTGTGTGTGTGTATGCATGCCAATATTATAATACTTTAATTATTGAAGCTTTATAGGATGTTTTAATAACCGGAAGATCTAGTTCCCTCTCAGTGTTTTTATTTTTAAGACTTCCTGGCTCTATTTGATTGTTTATTTTTTCATATAAACAATTTGGTATCAGCTTATCTTGTTCTAGAAATACTTTGATTAATATTTTATATTAGTATGACATAATAGCTATAGGTAAAGTTAAGGATAATTGACATCTTTACGATATATCTTCTTATCCAAGAACATTGTATGGCTCTCTATCTACGCAAGTGTTTTTTGTTCTTCAGTAGTTTTTGAACTTCCATCATATAGTGTTTGCTCATATTTTTGTTAATCTTTTTTCCAGGTATTTTTTTTTTTGTATGCCATTGAGAAGCCATATCTTTAATTGTAGGCTCAACCACTTTACAGTTCTTGAATTACATAGTTTGGAAACTAAATAAAAAGGATATCTTCTCTAGAACATATTCAGATATGAAATTCCTACTGAACCTTTGAATATAAATAAATTACTAAAAATGAGCCATAGGTTTCTTGTTGAGTAAAATTTGTATACTCAATTTATTGGACTGGATAATGAATGCAAAACAATCAAGCAAAAGTTAGCTTTATCATCCTAATAATTTAAGAGATAAAATATGGATTTTTATCTGTTGTATTAGAATTACACTTAACTTCACTGGTTTAAATCATTTTCAATGTTGTTTTTGTCCTTTTTCCTCTTAAAAAATCAGCAAGCAAGTACATATTAAAGACGGAAAAAGTACAGCTTAAACCACACATAGAACATAACTGCTTAAGGTATGCATCACCTATACTACAGGACAATCCGGGGATCTAAACCTCCTTGATATGTGCTGCTGGACCTCCCAATGCCACATAAGCCAACTGTGCATGTGCGCTCACTGAATGGAGAAGAAGAGCTCTTGAGCTGACATGTTACATTTATAATGTTCCTCTGGTAATGTAGTAATCCTAGCACCCTCAATATATTCCTTAATCACTTAATCACTATCAACCAGCAATTCTTTTTTTCCTTTTTTTCAAATTTCTTGATTCTAACCATTCCATCAATTCCTAGCACTGATTTTATTAAATCAGTATATATAAAAGTATATTTAGGCTGGGCGCGGTGTCTGAAGCCTGTAATCCCAGCACTTTGGGAGGCCGAGGCGGGTGGATCACGAGGTCAGGAGATCGAGACCATCCTGGCTAACACGGTGAAACCCTGCCTCTACTAAAAATACAAAAAATTAGCCGGGTGAGGTGGCGGGCGCCTGTAGTCCCAGCTACGTGGGAGGCTGAGGCAGGAGAATGGCATGAACCCCGGGGGGCAGAGCCTGCAGTGAGCCAAGATCGCGCCACTGCACTCCAGCCTGGGTGACAGTGAGACTCCGTCTCAAAAAAAAAAAAAAGTACATTTATTATACAAGTATGTATCTCATTTGAATGCCAGGACGATAGCTTCTCAATGTCTTCTCAATACTTCCCATAGCAGACAGAGGTTAATATACACAGGAGAAGGACTACGAAATCATACTGTGTATTTTGTATACTCAGCCAAAACAAAAGAAGAATTTAATTCCTCCACATCATCTTTTCCCATGTCTCAGTAGCCTGACACCTTCCTCAATCACCTAACTAAAGTGTGGAAAGAATGAAAACTCTTTGAGAAATCAGTGACCCAGAAAGTTAAAAACCAAAAATTATGAAGCATCAAATGACATGCTATTTATCATTTTTCTTCTACATAAAATCCACCACTTACAGACTCTGCTTAGTGGCTATATATTAAAAGCTTCAGTGACTGAGTAGTTTATATGATTTTAATGTGTAAGGTAAGTATATTTTTATTACAAAATGATTACTTCCTTATTAAAGAAGCCTTAAGAATAGAGAAAAGTAGGAAAAAATCTGTGATTCATTCATGTTCCTAAATTCAAATACAACCACTCCTTTGACTCTTTTGAAATCATAATTTTACCTGTATATATTATATAATTTTATCCTGTATAACATATTAAAAGCATTTTTCTTTTTATATTTTAATTGTGAATAGTTTTAAAGGATGGAAAATAATATAACATTTTCCACATCACTATATAGTATAATTAGCCACAAGAGACAGTAAGTAGAATATAGCAGTAAGTGCATAGCTTTAAAGTCAGACAGATATGGATTCATCAACTGCATGTGTTTCCCTCTGCATGTTCTTTACTTTTTTCCCCACTGATTGAATCACTGATTTTTAGCTGAGTACATGACCTTCCAGAATAAAGATGATGTTTCCTTGCTTTTCCTGCAGCTAGCAGTTCTATCCAATGTGATGTGAATAAAATGGTGTGTGAAACTTTCTGGCTTATTTTAAAAGTTAGGGCATATGTTCTTCTTTGCTCCTTCCTCCTTTCTGTTGGCTAGAATGCATACACGAAGGCTGGAAATCAAGTAGCCATATTGGTCCCTGTGGTGGGGACAGTCCTGAGATCGGGGAATGAAAAGCTGGAAAAGCTTGGGTCTCTCAGGACTTCGTGGAATGCCATATTTGTGCCAGACTGCCTATCATAGACTTTTTATGAGAGAGACTGTATTAGTCAGTTTTCACCTTGCTAAAGAACTACCCAAGACTGGTAATTTGTAAAGGAAAGAGGTTTAATTGACTCACAGTTCTGCATGGTTGGGGAGGCCTCAGGGAACTTACAATAACGGCAGAAGGGGAAGCAGGTATGTCTAACATGGAGGCAGGCAAGAGAGTGTGAAGGAGGAACTGTCAAACACTTATAAAACCATCAGATCTCGTGAGAACTCACTCACTGTCACGAGAACAGCATGGGGGAAACCACCCCCATTGATCCAATCATCTCCCTTCAGGTCCCTCCCTTTACATGTAGGGATTATGGGGATTACAATTCAAGGTGAGATTTGGGTGAGGACATAGAGCCAAACCATATCAGAGACTTTAAAAGGTGTTTAAGTTCAAGTTAGTGTGTGTATGTGTGTGTGTGTGGTGGAGGGGCGGGATGGTGTTTCTATGTCACTCACAGCTTTATCAAATCCTACCTAATATAATTGCTTTTAGTACTAAAGAGTAGATGAGTAGTGATTTATCCCAAAAGGATGTGTATTGCTTCTATTAAAAAACAAAACAAACAAACAAACAAAAAAAACAAAGAAAACCCAAAAGGCAGCAGGCAATACCAGGGTAGCTTTTTGGCTAATTGCAGCCACTGGGGGCCTAGATTACTTTTCTTGTTTACTTTGTCATTCTCATCATTTGCTTCTAATCCCTTCATGATCCCAAAATGGCTGCTTCAGCCTCCATCATCATCTACTCTCATAAAAATGTTCAAAGGCAAGAAAAAAGGGAGCAGGAAAAAAAATAAAAAAAGGCTTGAGGAAGTGATTTTCAAGAAGCCCAAGAAAATTTATTCTTAAATCTTATTGACAAGAATTATACCACATGCCCATCCCTAGACTTACTACTTGCAAGGACATTGGAAGTGCTCTTATCAGCTTAGACTATTCTTGATTTATCTTCTGCGGCTGGGTACCTTTTTTCTCAAGCAAAATCAGGCCTCCTTGGCAATAAAGAAGCAAGAAAGGTTGAAGGATGAGTCATTAGCCGTGTCTGTCACCCTGGGCACACAACGTTGGCTTTGGGGCATTATCTGTGTAGTGGGGTGACAGTAATGCCTAACTCTTAGGAAATCAAAAGAGATTCCATTTGAAAGGAGATAGTAAAATGCATTGCACATACTGTATGCTCAATATACAATAGTTATTATCATTATCATTATTTCATTAAGTTGATGTATGAGAGTTTACTTAACTGACCAAGTATATTTGATTATTTGTTGCTTCTTTGGCTATTACATATAACTCTAAATTAGTGTATTTTGTTATACAACTATTTTTTTTTTCTCTCACTGCTAAAGATTCTTTTCCTAGGTATATTCCTAGAAGTATAATTACTGGGTCATTCAATACTAATGGAATAAATTGTGATCCTTTTGGAATAGTACAGAAATTACATATGAGTCAGGAAGTCAAACACTTCTTACACCTACCCAGGCAAGTATACTGGATAATACCTATACGTAGACTCAGCTTTTGGGAATCAGGAATACACATAAACAGAATCAACTGTGAGATGTGTTCATTTTGCCATGATTTCAAAACTTTTGCTTCCAAATATGTCAATGTGGCATAGCAGAAAGTTCATTGAATTTGTCTTCAGATATCTGGGTTTAGGTCTCTGCCTTGTTACTATCCATGTGACCTTGGACATAAGCATAATCTCTGTGACTCCATTCACCCATCTGTAAAACGGGCCTAATAAAAATGAACCACCTCCCTGAAATGAGTAAACACAAAATGCTTTGGAAATTGTAAAAAACTATAGACATATAAGATATGATTATTAGTATCTATGGAAAAGATCTGAGACAGAAAAAAATAATGCTTTAAACTTAATAAAGCAAATACTTCTGTGTTCCAGGCACAGTTCTCAGCTCTTGTTATATACCTCATTTAATCTTCACAACAAACTAAAGAGATAAATACCTTTTTTTTTTGAGACAGAGTCTCACTCTGTTACTTAGGCTGGAGTGCAGTCGCACGATCTCAGCTCACTGCAACCTCCTCCACCACACCAAGCCTAAATACCATTATATGGTCACTTTACAGATGAAGAAACTGAGGCACAGAGAAGTTAAATACCTCTCCCATAGTCACTGTGGATTTGAAGCCACAGTTTGTCTCTAGAAATCATGAGCTGAACAAGTCATGAGCTACACTGTCTGTCTTATCAAATGTTGAGGGTAAACATCTCTTTCCGCTATCTTAACATCAAGTCAGAAGACTCTCACCTGAGAAGCAGCCTGCGTAGTCAACAATTCCCATTTCTCTGGATAGTGGCTCCTGAGTGTAACCACATTGGGCTTCACAAAATGTGAAGCTTGAAGTGAGGTATAACAGAATATCAGGCACAGGTTGGGCTAGTTATCTATTTTGTGGTTTGGAGTGTTCGATGTGTATTAATATAGAGGTTTGCATGTGATGAGACACGATGAGGACTAAAGAGAAAAGAGCAATGAGATCTACTCCCAGGACACACTGTGAAAGGTGGTGTTTGTTTCTGAGGTGCTTATCTAATATTTGCTAACAGCCTCTACTGCCTCTCTGCAGCTTCACGCTGCCCTTCCTGCTCTTTATTTCCTTTCACGCGTCCCTACTCCTGCCTGCCTGGCTAGTGCCTGTCACGCAGAACTGAACTCTCCATTCTTCCTCGCTAAAAACCTAGTCTCAATTAATTTTCTCTTTAAGGGAATTTAATCAATGCATTTATTGGTTATCTAGGGTGTTAAGTATGGAAATGAAACAAGGTGCTAACTTTCCTCCCAGAGATATAGGCATTTTAACATATAGTGGGTGGTAGCTTAATTCACTGATGCTGAAATTTTAGGCATTCACAGAAACTGGTGGATGAGAATTATTGGGTGGGATTTGCAACGCCCCTCTGACTATGCTAGCTGAGCCTACTCTGTCTCGAACAGGAAGCAAGAAAGAGAAAGAGGTATGGTCAGAGAAAGGAAAAAGGCATCTTTGGCAGACGGAATGTAACTCTGGTTTTCTTTAGAAAAGCAAGTGCCCAGCTCTTTGTCTCTTCCTTGCAGTGGGGGGTGGCAGTCACCAATGAGATATTCATAGTCTGCTCTGGACTTCTCACCTGGGTGCTGCCTCTCCCTCCTGATCACTTCCTCTTTCTCCTTTCCTGAAATGGGGACATGGGGCTAAAGCAGTGGACAAAAGCAGTGGCAGTAGCCATATGTTGGTAGCTGACAAGAAACGATACATTAATCCGAAGCATCGTGGTTTTGACCTTTTTTTTTTTTTTTTTTTTTGAGAGGGAGTCTCGCTCTGTCGCCCAGGCTGGAGTGCAGTGGCATGATCTCCGCTCACTGCAAACTCCACCTCCCGGGTTCAAGCGCCTCAGCCTACCAAGTAGCTGGGACTACAGGCGTGCACCACCATGCCCAGCTAATTTTTGTATTTTTAGTAGAGATGGGGTTTCACCATGTTGGTCAGGCTGGTCTGGAACTCTGGACCTTGTGATCTGCCCACCTCGGCCTCCCAAAGTGCTGGGATTACAGGCGTGAGCCACCGTGCCTGGCCAGTTTTGACATTCTTAAACCAATAACCACTAACAAGGTCCACCTCTGGATGTGGTGAAGGTGTAGGTGAAGAAAATAAGAATTATTAGTTTAAGCTACTCTTTTTTTGTTGTTACTTGTAGCAGAACATGATTCTTAATCAATATGACCTCTGGCTGAAATGGGCTAAAGGCATTCAAAATAGCCTTCAGTGAGTACCTTGCATCTTCTCTGTCTAAAAATAGCTAAAGTATTTACTGTTTATTAACCACCCACTGTATGCAAGTTAGTGTGTCTGCACCACTGAGATGGCATGTAGAGCATATAAGCACCCGACAGAGGGGGACATGAAACTTTGGCAGCTCGAGTCATTTGCTTGAAGTCATAAAGTTAGTGAATGGAGGGGTTGGGTGTAAACTCAGACCTTTTCCCACAGAGTCTATACACCTTTCCACTTAGCTTTCCTGTCTCATCCATCTCCTAACTAGGGATAGAATGATTGCATTCCCTAGTTACTCACATTATTCCAATTTACTCCGCAGGGACTTCACACATGATTACATTCCCAAATAGAAGTTGGCCCATGTTAGACTTACAAGAATTTTCACGATTATTGAAAACATTTCTTACAATTAAATATTATTTTGTCAGATGATCAGAGCTCACTACAAAACTAGCCTTATTCATGTAAAACCTGTGGGGCTCTTACTATAGACTCTAAAAGTCAGGTGATACTTTGCAGGAGTGATAAGGGGTGTTGAGTAAGATGCAGGAAGAAAATGCAGGAATCTAAATCACAAAGAATCTTGGAACAAGACGTGCATTTGACTCACTTTGTACTCTTCAGCATAATTGTCTTTCTTGGCCACCCACTGTATTCTACATTCCCAACCTTCTGGACCTCTTGCAATTACCCTGACAAGGATCAAGTGAAGGTCACAGAAGCAGAGGCATACATCTATTGTCATTCTGAAAAAATAAAAAAAGTAAGGTGCATGCTATTTTTGTAAACATATTTCAAAAGCCTTAAAATGTTGACTAGTTATTTCACTTATGGGCATTTATTCTAAGGAAAAAATTATACACGTTGGCAAAGATTTGAAGGAAAGATCTTATTTTCAAGTATTGTTTATGTAACCAGTGTATTAGGACAGCCTGAAAATTAAAATTTTGAATTATTAAATTTGAATAATTATATTTGAATTTTTGATGATTAAATAGTTCATTCTGACAATGGAATACCATGCAGTCGTTTGAATAATTATATTTGAATATTTGATTTAATATTTCATTCAAACAATGAACCATATACAGCCATCTAAAATATAGCATATCAAAAAGGAAGATTTAAAAACATATAGCATAATCTTCTATTGCTCTATATTGCCACTGACAGTATGTGCTGTATAATCTCATATTTATAAAAAATGCAGTGCATGAATGTTTATGTATAAAATACAATGAAGGGACATATGATAGATGTAAATAGCAGTTATCTTTAGAAATGAGGCTTCAGAAATATTTTCTTCTTTTAATTACGAACATTTTCTTATTTTCCACAATAAACATACATCATTTTTGTTCTAAGGGAAGAAACACTGAAAACAAGAATAATGAAAACTATAAAAGAGCCCACATATACAAGTCACACAGCAAAGTGAATGACCCACTACTATACTGTCTACATAGACACTGTTATAAATAAATGTCAGAACACTGTTATTTATTTTGTGCCAACAGAAGACTTTTAGACTTTTTTTTTCCTGAGGTTCCTGGCTCTTTAGGAACATGATTCTCCTCTCTGAGCTGATTCTGATTGGAAGGCACCATTATCATGTTCTAAGCAAAGGAAGAACCACATTATTAGCCTTGAACAAAGGGACATAATCATTTTAGAAACCTCTAAAATAGCATTAATAGCAACAAATGCAGATTCTTTTATACAACCATCCCAAAGACACTGATGCTTCAGTTTAAATGATTTATTTTTCCTCTTGCCTCTCCTCCTCCCAGTGTTGTCTTGGCTTTGTGGTGATGTGGAGGGACCCACTGACCAGAAGATACATCATTGCCTGCACACTGGCAGGAAATGAAGAGCTGCCAAGTACCAACCAGAAACTAAACGGAGATTGTTGTAGGATGGAAGAAGAAAATTAGATATAGGCTGTCAGTGCACGTATTTTTTGCATTAAATTATAAACAATATGCTGTTAATATTTAAATCACAGAGGAATACCAGAATAAATAATATGTATCCTTGTTTTTCTATCATTTCACTTTCTCCTCACCATGTCAATATCAAAAGTATACCGTGTCTTTGTACTCCATGTCATCAGGCATATGCCTATCTGCAAGTACACAACGCTGTAGAGATGGTAAGACAAAAGCTTTATTAAATTTAATGCCTGATGCAGAATTTTAAATTTGTTGTCTTCAACTCAAATTTAATATTTTGGGGTTTTTGGTACTTATAAGCTTGACAAATCAACTTTATGTTCTTGAGTTAAAGGCAAATAAGCATTCAGAAAACTTCATAGAACATCAAATGTCAATTGCAACACAAGATTTTGATACAACTGTAAGTGAGTCTGAAACATATGGATTGAATTTTCCTTGCAATATTCTAGTGTTTGGAAGGAAAATCTGCGCAAAAAATGTGTTGTGGGTTTTCTGAAACCCCCAAAGTTGAAAAAACATTTTGATTTATTTAGATTCAGAAATGGGATAACCATTTTGCACCCCCGGAAACTTAATTAAGTACCAAATTCAGTTCAGCACTGCAAGGCACAGGGCCTGAATGAGTGAATCCTCCTTTTCAGTTGTATTGGACTGTTTTAATTCATTCGAACTATGCAATCTAATCAGTGGAAGAGCCTAGAGGTTTCTTTCTGCGGCTGTAACTACCCCACATAATCTCTGAGAGCCTTCTGAGAGCCTTCCCCCAAGTCACCTCCAATAAATATATACTCTAAACAAACATCATATGCAATCCAAAACAACCATACCACCTGGGTAAAAACTGAGATTGCTATACAAACTAAGCCTCCAGACAAATCTCCCCAACCTACAGAAATTCTGTGTCTCCACTGAGTGAAGTGCATAGAAACCCCAAAGGACCTTTCTGCTTTTACTTTGTTATTTTTGGATCTTATCTCACACTTTGGTCCTTCAGCTTGATTTGACTGGATTACTTCTCAACCCTCAGTAATGCTCCATTGTGGGAGCCTGTGTCTCAACAGTTCACACCTGCCGTTTACTCCACTGGGTTGTGAAGATTCACAGAAGATGACAGGAAGCGGGGAGAAATAAGCTAAAATAAACTTTAGAGGACGGCCCCGTTGCTGTGGCTCTCTGATCTTGGTTGTTGTCTATAGAGCTGTCCTTCAAACACATTGATATGCAGCTGTATTTTAGAAACATTTCCTCTTCCAGGTTAGGAGTCTTTTCCAAATTAAAGATTCAGTCAAGGGAATTGGTTTAGAACCAATTGGTTTGGGACTTCGTCTTCTTGCCTTCCTAAAAACCCTAAAATCTTTGCACATAAACATGAAAAAAAAGTGTAAGCTTCTGATTCAGGCAGTCTTGGGATCGCGTCTTGGTTCTGTTTCATTAATGGCTGTATAACCTGGAGTAAGTATCTTCTGAAACACATTTCCCTCTTTTATAAATATGGAGATACTAGTCCTTCCCTCACTGAGCCATTTCAAGAATTAATAAAATATACTGTGTACTTGACAGAGTGTTTTGTAAGTAGTAGAAGCTCAGTGAATATTACTTTCTCTCCTCCTTTCTTCTAATATCCTAGTATGTACATTTCATATATTTTGGTTCAAATCATTAAATTATTAAATAAATCATCAAGAACAAAGTAAGAATCAATCAAATTGTCAAAAACAACACCCATTGTCTATTCAAAGTTCTCCTAATTTTTGATGCCTAAGGATACAGAGTGATTACCAAGCATCTATCACAAAATCACAACTAATCCTCTAGCTTTGTCCTCAACAAATTGAGAAACAATTGAGGGATAATTAGAAAATGAAAAATCTCTCTCTGTCTTTCTGAAACCAGTAAGCATTAAAAAGAGAAATAAACATGTAAGTTTAATTAGAAATTTTAAAGAAGATGGATATCTTAATTTTTCACACACTCAATATAAAAAATATATATTTATTTTTTCAAGACTCACAAATACATTACAAAATTTAAAGATTCATGCATTTTTCTCTATCAGGTACCAAACATTGGCTTGAAAGATATTTGCTATTAGCAAGCGTTGGGGACTAGGTAAAAAAAAAAAAATTAGCCAAGAGAAAGCAATGATTCTGATTAAGTAAATTCCATTGAACTCTTTCTAGTAAGCATTATTCAGGTCATGAATGCTAATTTGTCCTGCAGGGGGGCTGTGGGTAATTACCCAGAAAAACTATCAGCTTTATTGAGTTGCTACAAAACAGTATTACTGAATGGTACACTGTAAAGGAAGACAACCGTGATATGTACTCACAGAAAAGGGTATTTTTTCCCCCCTACTGGGAAGATTTTATAGCCTAGATAGAAATGATAATAAATGGCATTTTGCTTAGAAAAATAAAGTCACATTGGTGTCACTTCCTGTTTAATAGTCAAATAAGATTTCTGACATGCAAAGACCTGTATCTGAGAAGTGCCACTAAGATACCCAAACAATTTTAGCTTTCTGCATATTTAACGTGTAGAATCAGAACCATCTTAAAAACGAAGCAAAAATGGCACATCGGCCGCATTCCAGCAACTACACAGAACTGCTGACGTTACTAAAATCTAGATAATTTAGCCCCATATGGGAATCCATACCACAATTATATTGTCCCTGCTCCAACACAGCCCTGATTTTGCACTTCTTTAAGCCCAGCTTTTTATAATTTTAATTCCCTTCACCAATAAAGCAATTTGCATTCACATAGTCTCCCTGTAAGAAAGAAAGAAAAAGAAATCTGTTACATGACCTTGGTCTCTTTAGAGTTGATTACAAGGAAACAAACTCTTCAAGTAACCCATTCTCTCATCTTTTTTTTAATTGATGTGAAACATCTCACTATAAACTGTAGAAGACTGTGCATAGCAGGCTACAGGCTCACATATTAAAATGTAGACGTGTTTAAAATCTCATTTGCTCTTTTAGCGTGATGAGGTAAAAGCCATACTAAGTTTGCACAGACATACATTATGGACAAACAGAAAAAGAGACAGCGTTACCCTTTGGAATAATGGAATAAATTATTCCATTATTGGAATAAGCTATTATAAAATGTTGAGATTTTAAAAGGTGTTTTCACAACTTCTCACCCTTTACTGAAATAATTTGAAAAATGTGCTTGGTTGATTTACTAAGGCCTATCTTGACACTTCATAAGTATTTTTAAAGAAAAAAAATAATTTCCGGAACACTGTTTTCTCTATAATTTGGTCCAAATAGTGTCAAAGTCCAATATTCACATGAAACATGATTTGCTTTTGACTCACTTTGCCTGCCTTAAAAGGCAAAACAGCGAATAAGAAACACGTGGAAAGTAGAATCATATCGAACAAACTCTGATGAAAAAAGTGAGATTACTAATTTAAAATAAAATACTTTGGCCACTTCTTTCCTCCTACACAAAGAAAATAAACGTGCGAGTTACCCATAATTATTAACAGTAATAGTTTGAGAGAACTGACATATTAAAGAAGTAATCATTAATCTTACTAATCATTGGTATGTTGAGAAGTATTTGGTCTTTGCTGTTGGTGTTTTCTCGTATGTGTCTATGTGTGTGTGTGCGTGCTTTTTTTGTTTTGTTTTGTTTTTTGTTTTTTGGTTTTTTTTTTGAGACAAGGTCTTGCTATGTCACCTGGACTGGGTTTGGAGCTCCTGGACTCAAGGGATTCTATTGCCTCAACCTTCCAAGTAGCTGGGACTACAGGTGCTTGCCACTGTGCCTGGCTTGTTAGTTGTGGCTTTAATTCAAAGAAAGACAGCATCCTCCAAGGTACCAGTGGCATTTGGTCTATGATTTCTTATTTTAGAAGGATTTTGTTCTATGTTCTAAACAGTCAAGTAATAGTATCTGGTTGTAGCTAAATAAGATATTTCATATTGTTATAGATATAATGTAAATTTTACTTTGAGAGGTAGTAATTTGTATTTAATAAAAAATTTCCTCCAAGACTAAGAAATATCTTCATATTATAGTCTTTGTTTTCCATTCACATTCAGTGCTAAGACAGAGTTAAACTTTGAAGCTTTGATTATATTCAGAGTTAATATGATTAAGCTTGCAGGCCATGCTCTTCATTTACTTTCTTGTGAAAACCTGTGCGAACTTGTATATACTCACATATCAAACCAAGAAGGCTATTTTTTTCCTTGTCAAATAGTTTCTTAGAAGAAGCCTGGAAAAGGTACCAACTATGAAAAAAGACAACCCAATAATGGAGAGTTCAAACTGCTCATGTGTACTAATAATGAAATACACCGAAGGCTTTTTCATTCTTTCTACACCTTGACAATGATAAAAAGGACCCTACATAACTTTCTACCCCCTAGGGGATTAAAAGCAGCTCCCAGTTTTCACTGTAACTATAATCCATGTCTAATAATAGTCTTTCAGCAGATTTTTTTTAAAATCAATATTATCACCAATGCATATCTTCTCTATTTCCAACCTTGAGAATGTAAAATTGTTTTTTTTTTTTTAATCATGGCTCATTTTAAGGGAAAATGAGTACCATATGTATTTCCTATATATATTTCATGTGCTACAGAGTTTGAATGAAAGTGTTTGTCAGGTTAACACTTCTGGTTCTAATAAGGAATTTTGTTTTTCAGCCTTCTTTTCATTACTCACCTAGGACCTAATCTACCATCCTTATGATGAAAAAATCCCCTCTATTTCTCAAAGTTGGGCCACTGAGGTACTTGCATGTTCCTGTCAAATTTGCTTTAAACTAGAGGATATGAGCCTGAGAAATATTATTATTATATTCAGTTTTCACATTATCATTATCACTCCTAACACAGCTAGCTCTGTAAGTAATAATTATTAACATGAACGTTAGTTCAGTCTAATTTAGTTCATTAGCAAGATAACTCCTTTGATTAAGAAAGAGGCATCATGACACTTTAATCAGTGGGTAGTACCAGCCTGTTTATTACCATCATTCATTAAACTTTTTTTCTTAACAGCGGTATTTGTTGGATGAGCATAAACTAAACATATAACAAAGTTCCTTCAACTTTCTTTTTTGGGCTTGACTGTGTTCAATGAAAGACTTGGACGTTTCCTTCATCTGTCACCCTGGAATTCCCTCTGTTGGGCAGACTCGCAAGGATTAAGAAAGCTGTCCTGAGCATGTATTTCACTAAATCCTCACATACCATTCAGAGTGGCCGCTGCCTGAACAACTTCCTCCTGTTTGCACACAAGAAATGGCTGGTGCAAACAATTCAACAGAGCGCTTGCCTGGCACAGCGAGTCAGGGTGTCAGTTCAGCTTCATGCCAGTTGTTGTTAATCCATTTGCTTTACATAAAAGATGGAAAGCAGGGCTTTGTTACTTGAGCTAGCTCCTCAGGCTCTGCTTGAAGGGGCCTTTTTTCATTCATGTTTTTAACAGTTTCTAACATCATAAGCCTTCTTGTTAGGAATCTGGTAATATGATTCCTACCACAATGCAGGCAGGCACCAGGTTTACAGTAAATCCGTACGAACGGTGTGTCAAAATGCTGCGTATTCCACATCAGTTACAAAACATGGATTCGAATAGGGCAGAAGGTCAATAGAAGGTCCGATGGCAGATAGAGTGGTAAAAGGAATGTGCCAGGAAGAGCCTTTTTTTTTTTTTTTTTTTACCATATCACTTAGGTATTTTTTCTGAAGTGATTCTAAGTGATTTTCCACGAATGGAAGACAGTATGTCTTGAGCAGAATGAGGGCTACATTGTCGCCAGGAGAAGCAAAGGCCACCAGACACTAAGATGCAGTTAACAGGGTGTCGGAATTACTAGCAGGCTTGTTGGCTTTGTGAGTTTTTGTGCATTGATCTCCAATTCATTTTAGCAGTGGAAGTACCATACTCCATTACTCTAGATTTTAATCATTCTGAAAAGCAGGGATTTGATGCACAAGGAATGTGGCAGTGGTTGAAAGGAAGGATGAACAGCAACTTTAATCAAAATATGATTTTAGCATAAGAAGAGGGAAAGATGAGCTATGATGCTGCATACATTAAAAGACAGATGAACCATTCCATTAGTAGATCAACAGTTCTTTGATCTGAACCTAGAAAAGAAGGTCACATGGGCTGGGGACTTTCTGAGGTTAGTTGTTCTAACCAAGTCCTGAAGCAATTTTCCAACTAATAATATATATTCTTGGCAAATATTTCACCCTCTAAAGGTTATGTCAGGGGCACATCTAGAAAATTAATGAAGGAACAGTGTTGAGAACATTCCTTATGAGATGGCGGTACCCTCGTGTGTGATTCCTATGTTCCCTACTATGTATTGTGTAAAAAGATGGCAGGGCTGGCCTCATGGGTGTGTACCCTATGCACGGGGCTTCATGCAGGTAGGGCCTGGCACTTGCTTTCATGCAGTGCTGTCGCTACCTTGAAATCCTTAATCATTTTCTCTTTCAACTTGTGTTTGTTAGTGAAGTCTAATGGGACAATAGAGCATGCACGGGAGCAGAGGAGACACATGCAATATATGTGTCTATTGTTCCTTGTCTCCTCATTCACATATAACGTTTATAATGCCTCATGAGCACACTGACAGACCCATAATGACTGGCAGGTCAGTGAGTTTCAGAGTGAGTACAACGTCAGCGTGTTATGTCTGTGGCTGAGGTAGGGGTGATGATGATAACATAGAGGGTAACTAAAATATAAGGCAACACACAGCTCTATTCCCTTTAAGGTCTTCCTTACTCATCAGTAAGACAGAAAGTGAAGGTAGAACATGCGTGCTCCGAGAAGTTAGACAAAAACAATTAAGTTTTGTGTAGCGTTTTCACTGTTCTGGTAAGAATAAAACACATATGCATACACAAGCTACATAATATGAATTGTGTTATTTCAGTGATTCCATGTGCCTTAAATGCTCATATTTGCATTTGAAATTGGCATTGCACAATATAAAGCCGAGTGATAGAATTCATGCTAATAAATTAAATGTTTTCTTAGGATAATGTTAAATAGCAAATAAAAGGCAAAATAAAGTCAAGAGAAGGAGATTGGGGCGGAAAGAAAAAAGAAATGTTTTCTATTTTAGGACCTTTAACACGATTTTTTTCCTGTCTTTAAATAAGGGAATCTCATGTTTTCATTTTGCACAGAACCCAAGAGACAATGTAGCTGGCTCTAAAGGCAGAAAATATTTCTACCAGGAGAATGGAAAATGGGATGTGTCCTTAGGTAGTATAAGGTAGCATACACTTTCTACCTTTTCTAAATTATTCTATCTTTGATATCTCAATCACAACAATTATCAATGGAGCCCCTGTCTATGAAATCAAGAATTGAATCAGGCAGCAAACATGCCAGTCCCCTATCATCGTTCCTCTCAATGCGGCTCAGCAGCTTGATGAATCCTTTTCCGCTTATGACAAATGAGGTATGACCAGCCGCTCCCTCGCTCTGCTTCCCTCTTGAGGAGCGAGATAAACGGCCACCATATAATGTGAAATGGAGGACTTGAGAGTAACACACTTCCAAAACACGTGGTCATCATGCAAAATGTCACTAATTAGAGGCCAAGGAGCAAACAATTTGTAAATAAATTAGTAAATGAACAACACCCTAGGGGCCCCAAAGAGTTAATTTGCTTTTAGAGGATGAGCAATTTCCCTATCTGCACTGGTAAAATCGATCTCTTATTAGAACTGCTTAATGCTAGTGCCACCTTGTAGAACTTTCTGTCGATATTAAGTCTCCTTCTGTGCAGGAGAAAGTGCTGAGGGGCTCCCTCTCTAGGTGGTGATTGCTCTCATACTCCCGGGGGCTTCCACTGGTCCTCCAGCAATTGATCAAATCAGCATATCTCACCTGTTCCTCCAGTGGCATCCTATCAGAGAAGCTTCCCTGATCACACTCTCTAAAACAGCAACCTTTCCCCCTTGATATTAAAAAAAAATTCCTCCATTGCACTCTTTTCTTTCATTTATTATATAAATGATTTATTTTCTGGTTTGATTTATCTATTGGTTTATTTTCTGTCTCCTCCTAATTACACAGTCCGCCAAGGGAGAGTTTTGTTTTCTTCACTGCTGAATCCCCAGGACCTAGAACAGTGACTGGCCTGGAGGAGGCCCTCTGTACATTTGTTATGTAGATGAATGTGCAGAGGGAGAGGAAAGGGGTTGAAGGTCAAACAAGTTTGGAAAAGATTGGACTAAGCAAAATTCAGCAATCTTTTTTGTTGCAGGCGTTAACAGGGCCTTCGGTAGCTCAACACTTTATTGTCTGTTTTTTTGTTTTGTTTTGTTTTGTTTTGTTTTGTTTTGTTTTGTTTTGTTCTTTTGAGACTGGGTCTCACTCAGTCACCCAGGCTGGAGTGCAGTGGTGCCATCACATCTCACTGCAGCCTCAACCTCCTGGCCTTAGGTGATCCTCTTGCCTCAGCCTCCTGAGTAGCTGAGACCACAGGTGCACAGCAACACACCTGGCTAATTTTTAAATTATTTGTAGAGACGGGGTCTCCTCCTTATGTTGTCCAGGCTGGTCTCAAACTCCTGGACTCAAGTGATCCTTCCCACCTCAGCCTCCCAAAGTGCTGGGATTACAGGTTTGAGCCACCGCGCCTGGCCAACATTTCTTGTCAAACTCCATCTGAGATACAGTGCATAAATCAATTGGACCATGGGATTTTTTCCCTCTACGCCTCCACCCTCATTTAAAACAAGCATTCCTCGGGACACATTTTGGGAAATGGCATCTTAAGTGGTAATTTATTGATCTCATGGAATTTTAAATGAACCTTTTATCAGTGTAAATCCACCTCTTTCCTCCAAGTTCTTAATATTTAATGAAGCAGCCTCTCTTGGTCTTAAAATGGTGCTACCACCCTATCCCGCTCTTTCCAGTTTCAACATGTTCTTGAATTTCATAGGAAAATAAGTTTACTCTTGACCTGTATTTGATGCAAACACCACAGTTTTGGTTGCTCTGCCCATTTTGTTCCCTGCATTTCCTGTAATTTTGCATGCTCACCAGTCTGTCTCTTTGAGAACAGGAACAGAAACTCCTACAGGTAGAGGGAAAGGATCTGATTTACGTGCAATGATCTTTGCAGAGGATTTGGGCCCATCTTTTGTACAGTGTGGTGCTTTTTACATGATTTTAATGAAAATTGTGTAATGACATTGATCCCATTTTAAAGAACAAAAGCTGAGGTAGGTATCAGAAAGTAAAAACGTGGTTTTTTTTTTTAATAAAAACTCAGATTTTTCTCAATTCTAGGTTTCAGCCTCCTACTGTTATAAATGATGTTAATGTGGAAACATGCTCTGTGCCTCGATGAGTGAACCAGGATACAAACTTCATAAGGCATAGGACACATTTTCAGAACAGAATGTGAGCTCTTATTAAAATGGAATTTCAAGTCACAGCAGCTCTATGCAGAAATAACTTGCATTGAACTCTCAACACACATAAGAGCTGACCCAGAGAGCTAGTAAAATCACATAGCAGAAATATTGCAGAATAGTATACCAATCAGTTGCTGGGAGGTACTTCTAGACAAATCTTCAGATGTCCTTGGTAAAACCCATAAAAATGTGTGCATAGTTTGAAGGCTAAAATGCTATGTTGTGTATAAAGGTAAACAGAGTAAGTTTTATAAATCCGAGTACTTTTATACTTGCATTTCTCTATTAAAGGTATCAAATCTATCCTTAAACAATTAACATTGTGGCAGCAGCAATTTTGCCCCTGAGAGTTAGCTCTATGGTACTAATGAGTACTTTCTAGTCTTTAGGATAGGCAAAGGGTATGAATCCAGAACACAGGAATTTTTGACTTAGCTTGAACATATTACCATTCAATTCGAGACCCACAATTTGGAGATTTGACTCTAATTGAAGTTTCTATGTTTATATTAGCTCTCCTTTGATAGAATTAGATGATTAGTTTTGGATATCAAAGAGTTTCTTTGGAGAATGGGCTCTAGTTTTTCAAGAAATTTGATTTATCTTTTTTATTTTGGGAAAATATACATAAAATTTACCATTTTAAGCACTTTTAAGTACACAGTTCAGTGACAATAAGTACATTTACTTAAGTACATTCTACAGTAAGTATATTGTTGCACGCCATCACTAGTATCCATTTTCACAACTGTTTCATCATAGCAACTGAAACTCTGTACCCATTAAACAATAACTCCCCACTTGCTCTGGTGCTCAGTCCCTGGTAACCTCTTTTCTATTTTTCTTCTTTATGAATTTGACTATTCCAGGTACCTCTTATATAAGTGAGATCCTGCAGTATTTGTCCTTTGGTTTCTGGCTTATTTCACTTTGCATATCTTCAAAGCTCATCCACGTTGTAGCATGGGTCAGAATTTTATTTCTTTTGAAGAGGAATGACATCCCTTTGTACGTATATACCACATTTTGTTTATCCATTCATCTGTAGATGAATATTTGGGTTACTTCCACCTTTTGACTATTATGAATAATGCCACTATTAACACTGTGGTACAAACATCTATTTAGATCCCTGCTTTCCATGTTTCTGGGTATATACTGAGAACGGGAATTGCTGGATCATATGGTAGTCCTTTGTCTAATTTTGCAGGACCACCATACTGTTTCCACAGTGGCTGCTCCCATTTTACATCCCCACTAACAACAGGCAAGGGTTCCCATTTCTTCACATCCTTGTCACACCTGATTTTGGTTTTAATAAAAGCCATCTTAGCGAGGAGATGTGTTTTATCTTTTTGTTTCATAAATACTTTATCCTTTGCGTTCCATACAAAACCCCGGCAATATAATTCCTAAGTGACTGACACTGAGTTAACATTCTTTTTCCTTTTCAGTCCAAGGATATATCATTCATTCTTTCTAAACAGATCTATTAATTTTTTTCAAGAAAGCATAGTAATATTATATATATTTATAAATGGAGATTATTTATGTGTATACACATATGTACATATAAATATAAAATGTATCACTATCATTACTTGGTTTTGTTATATTAACAATACTTACTGTCATAAGAATAATGAAAGTGAATATAAAACGACTATCTGAATTACTAAAACAGGTAAGCCAAATACTTTCTTTTGACACCCAATTTTGCATGTATTTATAGCAGTGGTAAGCTTTTGTTTTGGGGCTTGCTAGTGATGGAATCAATATATCTCTTTTAACCTTTTGCATTCAGGTTCACATCATGCTGTCTCACGTAAGCTTCATAAATACAGATGCTTCCTGCCTGTGGGGTTCTCACAAGGGCATAGATTCTAGGCTCAAATGATGAAACATTACCTTTGTTAGAACCAACACCAGCAAGATGCTCCTATTAAATAAGACAAACAGGTGGTTCAATGTTTTGTGATAATTTTAACAACTGGGTTCAAGTCCCATTCTATCTTCTAAATTAACTGCAAAGAGATCCATCACCCAGGCCAATAACTTACATGGCAGACTGTGTGGACCTCACCATATAGGCTTCTGTGATCACGTGTGTGAATCACAGCATTTATGCTGCCTAAGGCACTGGCCTACAAAAGCAGAGCCTAGACCCAGCTGATTAAGCTGTAGCATAAAACAACACTTCAGTAGTCAGGAGCATGACAGCCCACAATGGTTTATTGGACCAAAGAGTATAACATTGTAATTTACTTCTTTAATACATGTCATGTTCTCTCTTATTGTTTCCCCTTATGGAGTGAAATATGTAGGTAAGAGATTGCTGTACAAGCTTCATGTGTTATGCCCCTCCAAAATTAGAGGGTAACAAACTGTCTTTATTATCCTGTGCCTTTGGTAAGCTGCCACAAATCACAGAAACCACTGCAGGTGAGCATCTAGTGGTTTAAAAAGTCAAGGCAAACTAAAAGACTTCATGTCTCTGCCTGAAGCTATTTTTGAACTACAGTACACTGAGACGCAATTATTATGCTTCCTGGCCCTTCCTTTTTATTGTACGTTCCTAACAATTTTTTTCTTTCTTATTGACAGGAAACCAGGATTTATAAAGTCTGGCTCAACGCAAATATTTAAAGACTTAATTTTTTTTTCTTTCCCCAAACATAACAATGTAAGTTGAGTGGTGTTTTGGTGAGTTTATTTTTCTTTTTAAACTGGAATTCATGGCTGTTCTCCAGCTGAAAACAGCACTAGTCACAGATAATTTAAAGAGAATAGCTTGCTTGTTTGTCAAGCAAACATGTGTAATCTGATGAAATTATTAATGTCATCGTGTTAACTCTCTTCTCATAAATACAGTTAACAGTGCTGACACTGCAATTAGACTCAAATGTTCTGGCTCTTTGCTTATTCACTCAATCTGTCGGTCCAGTATGGGGGAGACAAATTGTGGTGGGCACTTGACAATGCACAAAAGAGATATAAACCTCTTCTGATTAAGCCTTGATGAAAGATTAAATGGTTCTGAATGCTTGCCAGATTCTTGTGATATGACATTTTTAACTAGTGGTAATAAAAAATTCTACTCAATCAACAAAGATTATAAGGATTGCGTATATACGTATATATAAATAATGTGTACACATGCATATATTAGATATGGTAAGAAAGAGCATGTTCACTTCTTACCTTGAATTCCAACTTTATAACAAGATAATTTCACGATACTTGCTAGATTTTTGCAGACATTTCTTCTGAGAGAAAACAACAAATACTTGATAATTACCAACATTACTGTCTTCTTTACCATCCATCTACCAATGGAATGGTCCTTCACAGTAGCTCATTCATAATGAGGGTTCCTACATTCATTTATTATTATTATTATTATTATTATTTTAGTAGAGACGAGGTTTCACCATGTTAGCCAGGATGATCTCGATCTCCTGACCTCGTGATCTGCCTGCCTCGGCCTCCCAAAGTGCTGGGATTACAGGCGTGAGCCACCGCAAATTTTTGCCATACCTATTCTGTCAGCAGTCAAGAATGAGTAGTGATCTATTGTATGCTTTAGCCTTTGAATTTTTAAACAGTTCACACCTTTTCACTTTTGGCTTTAGATCAAACAAAAATAGACCAGTTAATAATGGCTAACAATTACGTAACACTTCCTCTGTCCAAGTAGTGTTCTAGGTACTTCACATACTTTGCATCATTTCATTTCTTATGTGAAGTATCTATTAGTAGTTTCCTCTTTCTGCAGATGAGTAAATTGAGGTAGACAAAGGTTAAACAACTTGCTTAAAGTCACACAGCTCATAACAGGTAGTCCTAGGATTTGAATCTAGATATATCACAACATAAAATTGTAATAAACTTTAGATTAAGAATCTGTAACTATTCTTATCTTCTTAGATTTATAGATTATTATAAAGCCTTTTTGTTCTATAAGATTAGACTTATTTCATCTCCTCACATATCCCACCCTACGTAAAGACATCCTTGAATGAACCTCATAAAATAATTATAGTCCATATTTTTTAAAAAACCATAGCAACATGGATGTGTTGTAATTATTAGTCTTCATATTAAGAAGTCCACTAAATTGAAAAGTTTCTTTAAATATACAAACAAAGAAACCTCTTGCATTTCAATACGCTAGTGCCTGGAGCAAATGCATTTATTAAAAGTGAAAGGAAATGGGGAACCAAGACAGGTGAACCCAGCTACCTAGACCTTTTTGTTGACATATTTGGAGCAGATAAATACAAATAATAAAGAAAACTGGCAGTTTTCTACACAGTGTTACTGCAAAAATCTTGCTGCACATTCAGGAGGAACCTATATAAGTCATTCCTGGCCCTTTTGTTCTCTTTCTATTTGGTTACAGAAATTATGTAGTTGTGCTCTTTCTTTTCCATTATGTGGAGCTTGTGTGAGGGAAGATCATTTCAGGGAAATGAAAAGGGTTTTTAAGTGGTTAGTAGAAGAAAAAAAATAATCAGGTAGAAAGGGGAGGACAAAGCAAACCCAGAAAAAGAAAAAAATATATATTGTTTTCTTCTTAAATTGTGTTAAACAGTTGTTTCCCACTTTGAAAGTTCATTATATTTATTTGTCATCAGGGTAATTGATCTACACTTGTTGCTAAGTCTGTTGCTTGCCTCCTGATGAACAGATTCATTAAGCTCATTTCTAATCTCTGTCTTCTAAATTCAATAAGCACTATAAAATTTCTTTCCTTGTATGGGAATTCTAAGGTCTTTTTTTTTTTTCCTCAACAGCTTGAATTCCTGTATTCTGATTAAGATAGATGAAGTATTTGCATTCTATCCATATTCATAATCTTCTTTCAGAGTCAACCTAAAATACCACATTTGTTGCCCAGGCAGACACAGGCAATGTGTTGGGAGAGCTCTGCAGCTTTTTGTTTAGATGGATGATGATCCATCCCTTTTCAAATCCACAGAAGAGGTGGTCACTAGGTGAATTCAGGCTGTTAAGACATCAGAACATCACAGTGTCTTTTGTGTGTGACAGAAACTGTAATTAATGATTTCTCCCCCTTTTTTGCTAAAGAAAAAAAGAGCGATTTGCAGTTGACAGACATTTTATTAATAGTTTCTGCCAACTTGCCATGCATAAAAGGTTTTATTGGTTGCAATGCCAGTGTAAGAAAAAGTTCTTTTTGATAAAACGTTCAAGATGCTTGTTTTATGGATGAAAAATGAAGGCAATCTGTCTACCGCCACTGAAAGTTTGGGTTTCAATAATAAAATTAAAACGATTGTGACATTTCCTATTGTGTTATTTAACCATCTGCTTCCTACTGGTCTAATCAATGATGGCATTACCTAGCTCTTCTCTACTTAATATGAAGACCTGCCAATATTGTGTCTCATGGTTAATTTATGAGGGAGATTTATTATTGATAAAGGTGTTTGCATATTTGGTAACTGCTATTCCTCCTATAAAAGGGAATTCTTCTGTCTTGTGTTTGAGGCTTAAATATTCAACTTGACAAACAGCAATGGATGCTTGTACCCTCTCCATAACTAGAAATCTAGAAACTGTACAGGAGAACAATGAGAAATGGTTACCAATGACAAACTCATCAGGTGTTTTCTGTGTAACTTTAAGTAAGCATCTGTCATTTTCTTGCACAGCATTTAGTTAAAAGCACATCTTCTGAAATATTTTCTCAACAAAAGCATGTTAAATTCCTAGTTACCTGAGTTGGAATTTTTCCCCTCTTAAAATTGTTTCGTGCAAGTTTTTCTATGGAGTTGATGTGCTGTTTCAATGATTTCTGCTCATCAATTAAGAGAGAGAAAAACACAGTTTACCACATGGATTCACAATAAAACAATGAAGGTGCTTCATTGCAGTTTGCTTAATCAGCCATTATGAAGAGATGAGAGGGAGAGGGTTATTCAATATTTTAATAAGTCTTTGGATTTTGTTGCAGCACAAATGGAGTTTAATTAGAAATGTGAAACATTAGGTACTACTAATTACTGACAAACTTGAAAATATACCTGCTCTATTTTACTTGTAATAATCATCATTATTAACTTAAACAACCTTTAGCATTTGCCCATAACTTTTACAAACTTCAATTTTTAAGCCTTAAATCCTTCACATTTTGGGAGAAGGGAGGCAGCTGGAGATGAGCGCCTTTTGCACATTGATCTGCAAGTAGTCATTCATTTTCTCTGGGAATTTTTATGTAAGCTCCCTTATTGGGAATATGCTAATGACATCCGCCATGATTACTGATTTTCTTTGAATCGTTATTCCTCTGTGGGCAAAGTAATCAGAAAGGGAGAACAGGAGATTTCCTTCTTGCTTGTGTTCCTTCTTCAACCATCTGCTCTACCCTGATTCATTTGAATTAGAGCTGCAGTTTTCTGATTCTTTACTCTGACATCCTAAGGCATTTGAAAGCTTAAAAGGAGTTAATAGTTATCTATCTGTGTCACAAATATGGTTCTCTGTGCGTTCTAAGTGCAAATTTACCTACTCAAGGTTTACATGGGCGAATTAATTTTATTAAGTATAATATGGTAATGTAGGTTAGCAGCTTCATTATTTGGGATGTGTCAGCTCTGAATACTTTTTTATTAATGGCCTTTAGCACAGACATTTCCAAAAAGGGGAACTGAGGTATTAAAACAAAAGATTCCAAGATGAAGAAAAAAGTAAAATCAAGTAAAATTGTAAAGAGAGAGAATTTGTAAAAGAGAAGTGTTGATGTCCACGTTTTCCAGTAACATTTGTAGGTGTGCCAACAGGAATGATGGACTGGTTGGTAATCAAGACTTCTGGGTATCAGGCCACACTTTGGCACCAAAGTGGTGTGTTCTTGAGGAAGTTACTTAATTTCTCAGAGTTCTGTTTTCTCAGTGATGACATGAAATGAATGTCACAGGTGATCTTTAAGATTTTCTTCATCGGTAAAATTTTGTGACTGTATTATTTATCCCATGAAGCAGATTGCAGATGATGGGAAAGTTGCTTTAGCATGGGCATTTGACCTTGTCCAGGGAAAAGCCATTTCAAGATAAACTGTCCATCTTCAGAAGAAGGATAAGGGACTGAGCCTCCAGATTACACTCTTTAAAATGATGAGTATAGACCAGATTTTAAAAATGGGACACATTATCTTGTTTCAGTTTACATGGAATGGATAAATTGCTGAGAATGTTGCTGATTGATTGAAGCAAGCCTTACACTTCAGTGAGGGAAAATCAGCAAGATTCTGACACCCCTACTGAGACAGAGCTAACTTAATATGCAGAATTGGCATTTAGGCAAGAGAGTTTGCAAAACTTGGTGCTATTAGATCACTGAACATTGTCAAAACATGAAGGAGACATAAGTTTGTGACTGTTGACATTCTAGCATTCAGCTGATTTCAAAGTGAAGTGAGCAATTCATATTAAAATTGTTTCAGCAAGTGCCTCTATCTTGTCCTACTCACCCACTTTGCCTCTTATTTTCTTCACATTGAGAATCAGACTGAGAACAATACAGCTGTCCCCACGTTTTAAATAATTAATAAGCCCTCTCCCCAAGTAAGCGACAGGATTTTTGAATAAGTGTATAGCGTCTACTGATCCAAACTTCTGATGAAACTGTTGGCTTGTGCTGCAAGTGACCACTGACCACTCCCTCCTGCCTTGTAAATCGAATTTTTTTCTTCTGTCCATTTTTTTCTGGCAACCATTACTGATTTGTGTTCTGATTTCTGTTTGACAGTTCTGGCTTATTACAGACTGAGTAACAAAGCCAAGACTTAAATAGAAATTACTTCACTGATGTGTTTCAGCTGACCAGAGACAAACTCTTGCCCAAAATAACCTCCACTCCCTTCCTTCCAAATATCCCAATAAAGGGAAGAAACATATAGCCACTCTGTCTTCTTTTTTGATGTATTATACAAATAGAACACTTTTGAGAAATAGGCCTAAAAATAGGAGAGCACAAGCATATCTTAATAGTTAGTAAGATAAAATTTCAAAGGCCTGAAATTAAAGATAGGTAGCCAGTGATAGATTAAGATAAGTATTTATTGCAACCATGGACCTATGTTTGATGGACAGCAAATACGCTTTCCCTACAAGTTTGGCTTTTAGCTAGATTTATACACTGTCTTGTCATGCTGACATGCACGGCAACCTCACATTGCATCTGCTGAGCTATCATGCTATTGCATTTAGTTTTACTGTGGGGCGGGAGTGGGGTACATTTGTTTGATAATTTCTTTGCTCCTGAAATACATTTCACAAACCTGCTGGAGGCTGAATGACTCTGCTTCTTACAACTATATCACATTTAGATACAAATATTTTTCACTAGTGCTTGGATTGAGTTACATTGTTTTTTAAAAAGGAGTTTTCTTCTTTCGGGTTTTGTCTATCACTTACCTATAGTTTTATGTATTTGCTCCTAGATTTTAAAAATACTTATTACATATTAGATGTCAGAGGAGATCATAATTCAAGGTCATTTTATACCACTCACATACTCTTCTATTCTAAAACAAATGACCTTCCTGTTATGTTTCTGGATAGAGGAAGAAATCCAGAAAGGAAGTATACTCTATTCATCAGTCCCTACTTAGGCAAATTTCTGATTGACGTCAGTAGTCAACTCCACATCAGCAGATCAGAATAGTATCTGGATGGCAGTATTAAATGCCTTGCTGTTTAAAACTTCTTTCTGAACTTAGAATATTGAACATTATATCCAATTTTGAAGATGATTTTATTCACTTGAAATTAGTTTTTCCAAGTTTAGAAATGAAGCATTCTTAGTTTAAGTTTAAATATTGCACAGTGATGATTTTCAACAATTAGAAACACATTGTACTGTAGTATGTCTAGGTCCAAGTATTTCTCATTTATGCATACTTTTTTCTAGCAATAAGCTAAGCATTTCTTTTTTATTACATTTCTCATTCCCATGTGATCTCAGTCAATAGACTGTCATTATCAGAATAAAGTTCTGTGCATTTAACTGAATTTTGAATTTTTGAAACAAAACTATTTGAAAATTGATATTTAAAAAGTAAGTCGAATTTGAAGTGTTTTTCACTTCATTGGTTATTTTACAAAAATATTTACATAAAATCAGCTTCTCTTGTGTGTTCAATATTTACCCTTTGCTTTTCTTCTTTTTCATTAATTCAAACCACATATGCAAAGTCATGAGCGTTTTCTACATATTAGGTCAAAGAAAATAAAAAAGACTGAAAAAAGGATGACAGAAACATTACTGGAGATGGGCAGTCTTTATTTCCTACTAGAAAGAAAAAAGTTATAAATTATTGCACATACTCCTTTTAAAAAAAATTAAAAGAGCGGTTTTCTTCCTTTAATGTAAAATGCCAGAAGCAGGCAGTCCAGGGTGAAGATGAGGGCCTCTACGGTCATCAGAGACTCAGTTTCATTCTTTGTGCTTAACTACGTTTTGGCACTGGTTTCCATCTTCAGTCATCTCGTGTCATATGGTGACTGCAGCAATACCAGCTTTCATGGCCACATCACTTTGGACAACCCTATTTACAAGGAGAGCTGAAAAATGCAACATTTTGTGGGCACAGTATTGCGTAGAATAAATCTGGGGTTCTCTTGATTGAGAAAGAATGAGAGAAAAAATTAACAAGTGGATAATTAGCAGTGTCCACCACCGTAGAAATTGTTCTACTTTCTAGTCCTGGGTTAAAACGTTTTCTTTTAGCACCTTTTCTATTCCCTGTGGAAATAAGATTTCCTTTCTTTCTTTTTACTCAGCGTTGTCACTTCCCTTTCTGTCATCTTTTGTTCTAGGCTCAGTTTTTCTCTCTTCCAATTTGAGATGTTGGAATCCCTTCTGTTTGTGTTTTTAAAGTAACTCTTTCTAACATTTGCTTCATATTCTAGAATTACGTGTCTCTTCATCTCTAGGGTTACAAATATATAATCTTGAGTAGTCTTTTTTTTTTGAAGCAGAGTATATATAGCAAAATCATAAATGTATAGCTTGATGAATTTTCACAAAGAACACACCCATGTGAGCATTACCCAGAATGGGATGTATAGAGAATCTCACCTAAACTAGACTATCTTCCATATGCCTCCTTCTAGTTACTGTTCTCCCAAATGTAATAAAAATTCCAACAGATATCACATAATTTAGCCTGTTTTAGAGCTTTATTTAAATGAAATCCTATAGCATGTGCTCTTTTGTGTTGGGCTGTTTTCACATAACAGTATATATTTGTCCACTACATTTCATGTAGCAGAAGTTTATTTTTACTGCTTTAGAGAAGTTATTCTCAAGGGGGTGGGATTTAATCCCCCAAGGAGACATTTAGTCATTACTGGAAACATTTTATCACAACTAGAGAAATGCTATTGGCATCTAGTGGGTGCTACTAAATATCTTAAAAAGTACAGGTCAGATTCTCATAACAAAGAGTTATCTGGCCCACAAGGTGAATAATGCCTTACTTTAGAATACTTCACTGTTTTATTAATCCATTCTATTGTTGGTGGGCATTGTGTTGCTTGCATCTGGGGTTATGAAGAATAAAGTTGCTATGTACATTCTTGTGCATGTCGTTTAATGTGCACATGTATGCATTTATGTAAAGGATATGCTTAGGACTAAAATTTCAAGTACATTCCACTTTGGAAAATACTGCCAAGACGCCTTCCAAAATGACTGTGTGGTATGCTGAGTTGCAGTTGCTCCAGATCCCTGTACATCATTGGTATTGTTATTAAGAAATTTCTTTAAAAAACTATTTTGTGGGTGTTAGTAGTATCTCACTGTAGTTTTAATGTGCAGTTTCTTGCTGGCTAATGAGGTTGAGAATATTGTCATAAGCTTGTTACTATTTGGGTACACTATTTAATAACTTGCCTATTTAGTCTTTTGCCCATTTTTCTATTAGGCTGCTTCCTTTTTCTAATAATTTTTAGGAATATATTAAGTTGCCAGGCATGGTGGCTCATGACTGTAATCCCAGCACTTTGGGAGGCCAGGGTGGGTGGATCACCTGAGGTCAGGAGCTCGAGACCAGCCTGACTAACATGTTGAAGCCCCATCTCTACTAAAAACACAAAAAGTAGCCAGGCATCATGGCGCACACCTGTAATCCCAGCTACTTGGGAGGCTGAGGCAGGAGAATCGCCTGAACCCAGGAGGCGGAGGTTGCAGTGAGCCAAGATGGTGCCATTGCACTCCAGCCTGGGCAACAAGAGCGAAACTTTGTCTCGGAAAAAAAAAAAAAAAAAAAGAATATGTTAAGTTGCTCAAATCATGTAGAAAACAAAAAGCAGATTAACAAATGGTTGTTACTATAATATTAGCTTTTATAATTGACCACATATTTACCTTTATTGAGATCTTTATTTCTTCATATGGCTTTCAGTTACTATATAGTCTCTCATTTCACCCTGCAAGACTCTCTTAAGTATTTCTTGCCAGGCAGTTTCAGGGATAATGAACTTTCTTAGCTTTTGTTTATCTAACCATCCTTTAATTTCTTTTTAACTTTTGAATGACAGTTTTGCTGGACATAGACTTCTTGATTGATGCCCTTTTGCTTTTAACACTTCGAATATATTGGCCCACTGCTGTTAGGCCTCTACAATTTCTAATGAGAAATCATCTGATAAACTTATTATGGATCCCTTGTATGCAATGAGTTACTTCTGTCTTGCAGCTTACAAGATTCTCTCTTTGTCTTTCAATAAAAAGTTTAATTATTATGTGTCTTCATGTGGGTCTTGTCGAGTTCATCTTACTTGGAGTTTGAGCTTATTGGATGTACATATTCATGTCTTTCATCAAATTTGTGATGTTTTCAGCTATTATTTCTTCAAATATTCTTTCTTCTTTTTCCTGTCTCTCCTCTACTTCTGGGACTTCCACAGTGTGTATGTTGGTCTGCTTAATGGTGACCCACAGGTCCCTTAGGCTGTGTATTTTGTTTGAATCTTATTTCTTTCTGTTCCTCAGACTCAATAATTTTCATTGTCCTGTCTTCAAGTTTGCTGATTCTTCTGTCTCCTCAAATATGCCTTTGAATTCCTCTAGTGAATTTTTCATTTAAATTATCGTATTTTTCAGCCCTTGATTTTTTTAGTTTCTTTTTAAATTTTCCATCTATTTTATTTTATTATTATTTTTTTTTTTTTTGAGATGGAGTCTCCCTCTGTCACCCAGGCTGGAGTGCAGTGGTGTGATCTTGGCTCACTGCAGCCTCCACCTCCCAGGTTCAAGTGATTCTCCTGCCTCAGCCTCCAGAGTAGCTGGGATTACAGGAGCACACAATGCACCCAGCTCATTTTTGTATTTTTAGTAGAAACAGGGTTTCACCATGTTGGCCAGGCTAGTATCAAACTGCTGACCTCAGGTGATCTCAACCCACCTCAACCTCCCAAAGTGCTGAGATTACAAGTGTGAGCCACTGCACCCAGCCAGATTTTCCATCTCTTAATTGATATTTCCATTTTGTTCATACATCGTTTTATTGACTTTCTCTTTATCTTAATTCAGTTTTTTTGAATATCTTTAAGGTGCTATTTTAAAGTCTTTGTCTAGTAGACATCACGTCTTTTTAAGGGATCATTTTATTGATTTATTTGCTTTGGGGGACAATTCTTTTCTGCTTCTTTGTATGACTCATGGTTTTTTAAATTGAAAACTGGACTTATTTTCCTCTTTTTTGAGACAGGGTCTCATTCTGTCACCTAGGCTGGAGTGCGGTAGCATGATCTTTCTTACTGCAGCCCCCACCTCTCATGCTCAAGCTATCTTCTCACCTCAGCCTCCCAGGTAGCTGGACTACAGGTGTGTGCCACCACATCCAGTTAATTTTTGTATTTCTTTCTTTTTTTTTTTTTGTAGAGACAGGTTTTGCCATGTTGCATAGGCTCGTTTTGAAACTCCTGAGCTCAAGCTATCCGCATGCCTCGGTCTCTCCAAGTGCTACAATCTCAGGCTTGTGCTACTGTGCCCGGTCTCTGGACATTTTAATCTAATAATGTGGTAACTCTGGAAACCAGATTCTTCCCTTTCCCAAGAGTTTGCTGTTTTCTGTTAATGTTTTTATTTATCAATTTTGTGATTTCTGTATTATTGTAGGCACTCTCTGTGCCAAGGATCCACCTGAGGTGTAAATTTAAGGTCTTTTCAGGACTTTTCTGAACCTGCTTTTTTCGCTGGACATACACAGTCACTTTCAAATTTTCCCCATATATTCAGTTGCTTTTGAAAGTCCTAGCCTTTAATTTCCTCAAAAGAGGAAAAAATAAAAATAAAGGGGAAAAATGGTGCTCACTCTTTAAATTCTCTAGAAGTCAATTCAGCCAGAGTCGGGGCGGGGCAGGGGTAGCGTGCAGTAACAATAGCCATTTCCTCTGCACTTCTGTGACTAGAAGTAGTCGTGATGAGAGCACAGACCTGTGATACTTGGAGGGCGGGGTGCCATGCACATATTTTTTACTAAACTAAATACATCACTAAATTGAATATATTATTATGTGTATCTAAGAAACCATCAGTTTCTAAATATTTGTGAGAAAAATTACAGTAGACTAACATACTTGTATATATTTGTACATCTCCTCCTCAGCCAGCCCATTTTTCAAGTGAGTATTCAGATACAAACTCCATGGTGTATAACCTTAACATGGTTATGTAAGTTGACAGCATTATTGAATATACAATTTTAGCTTCTTTGTACTTCAGTAATATTCCCCATTTTCCATATTTTTCAATATCTTTTTTTTTTTTTTTGAGATGGAGTCCTGTTCTGTCTCCCAGGCTGGAGTTCAGTGGCGCCATTTCAGCTCCCTGCAACCTCCGCTTCCTGGGTTGAAGCGATCCTCTTACCTCAGCCTCCAGAGTAGCTGGGATTATAGGCACCCACCATCACACCCAACTAATTTTTGTATTTTTAGTAGAGACGTGCTTTCACCATGTTGGCCAGGCTGGTCTTGAACTCCTGACCTCAGGTGATCTGCCTGCCTCAGCCTCACAAAGTGCTGGGATTAGAGGCATGAGCCACTGCACCCGGCCTTCAATATATCTTTAAATGGGTTAATATTTATATTAATTATGTCGAATTTCAGGTGTGATTTGGCCACTTTTATATTTCTTTTTCTTTTCCTTTTGTTTTTTTGAAACAGAGTCTTGCTCTGTCATGATGGCTGAAGTACAGTGGCCTGATCCTACAGCCTCTGCCTCCTGGGCTTAAGCAATCCTCCCATCTCAGCCTCCAAAGGAGTTGGGACCACAAGTGAGCACCACCACACCTGACTGTTTTTCTTTCTTTCTTTCTTTTTTTTTTTGTAGAGATGAGGTCTCCCTAGGCTGGGCGCGGTGGCTCACGCTTGTAATCCCAGCACTTTGGGAGGCCGAGGCGGGCGGATCACGAGGTCAGGAGATCGAGACCATGGTGAAACCCCGTCTCTACTAAAAAGACAAAAAATTAGCTGGGCGTGGTGGCGGGCGCCTGTAGTCGTGATCCTCCTGCCTCAGCCTCTCAAAGTTCTGGGATTATAGGTGTGAGCCACCATGCCCAGCCCACTTTTATATTTCTTTGTTTTAAATTCATACAAGTAGCCTGCTCATTACTTCCGTCTGGTAGTCTCATCACTTCCTGCTACATTTGTAAAGTCTTAGATACTTTCAAAAAGGTATGCACTTTGTTTAAGTTTACTTTTTACCTGATGAATCAATAATCACAAATTAGAATTAAAAATGAAAATAATCATTTGGAAACCTGTCAAACTTGAGGTAGGTTTTCTAACTTATATGTCCAAAGCATGAGAAATACATTTTCATGTGCTGTTCAAATGAACAAAGGTCATGGTGGAAGATCTCTCTAACTTTGAGGGCAAGGGACAAATTCAGAATCCATAGTTTCACTCTGGGAGTAAAACAGAAATAATGATGTATAGTTTAATACTCGTTTTAAATAATTCCCATCTACCTAATGGCACTATACAGTTTTTTTTTTCGAGTTTTACCAACATGTAGTAGATATTCTGCATTGGCCTATAAGTATTTAGATTTAGCTTTTAAAATCTCAGTATGTGTATACTTTTTTCCTAAAGTAGTTAGTACAAAGATGTCAATGCTTTGCAATTCTCTTTTGGATTGCCTTCAGAGACAATTTAGGAATCACACAAAAACATTGGCTCTTTCCAACCAGTGGGCAATGTGCTAGGAGTCAAAATAGAAAGATGAAAATAGCTTGGTTCCTGACCTTGAGGAGCTTACAGTCGAGGGGGAATATCGGTCTTGTAAACAGATGATGTCCATGAAATACAGCAAGGACCAGAGAGAAAAATGTGCACATACGGGTTTTGACCACACATGCATTGTCTGGCATATTTACTCATCTAATTTGCTAAACAAAGCGGCAAATAATTCTTGCTTGTTCTCAAAACCAAACTCCTCTTACAAATTACAATCCCTTCTTCTTGTGGATATTCAAAAGAAATATTTAAGTATGATTTTACAAGAATATGAGTACAGTGGCTTGTCCATAGAAGGTAATAAAAAATACTTTTGAAGCTGTAAGTGCACGCGAAGCATGAGGAGAGTGCTATATGTAGGGCAGAGGTGTTAGCTCAGTAGATGTCTGATCTTGTGGAGGTTAAGTCCAAGACTTTAGTTTTCTGTGCTGATGGTCTTTGATCCTCAGTCCTTCACTTGATTCATCATTTATACATGATTCATTGATAGGTGAATCCGACTGCACTGCTAATCAATGTTTACTTGAGTGGATCTGGCTCTCTCTTTTCTAAATGTTTATTTATCTTATAAGCAGGGGCAGTGTTTCTTAGCAATCTTCCTAATGCAGAAAGGTCATAAGGCTCTTTGGTACCTGTGTGCACCCTACAGCAATACTGTCTAGGCACTGATTATTTCACTACGGAGACTTGGGTTCATTGTTCTTGAGGCATTCTAGAAACATCTTTTAAGAAATAAAGGATTGTATATTAAACCAAGGCACAGAAATACCATTTATGCCATATAAAGAAACATTTTGCTGTTCATATTTTTATTCTGCTTTAATATCAGATACACTTCAAAGTATACCATTATAATATGTGACAGAAAACTTTTATCATAAACATGTTCAAAAAATCACTCAAAATCTTAAAACGGGCAACATGGAGACTCTAGGCTTTTTATTGGAGTTAATTATGCATTTGCAGGAGATCTTCTCTTACAGACCTCTACATTTTTCCCTCTGAATTTTTCTGATCTTGAAAAATCCCTAATGATTTTTATTTCTTTTCCCTGTTTCTGATTACTATACACCACTCAGACAGGTAATCTTTTTTTTTTTTTTGTGCTCTTCAGACACATATTTTTTCTTTTCAATTCCTTGCTTTTCTTCTTTAGACCTAATTTCCAAGTCTAAGCTGAACTAATGTTCTACTGAGAGACATTTGAATATTACAGTTTGTCACAGCATTCAAAGCATACTGTATATTTATCATTGTATGAAACTTTTAGCTTTTCCTCTGAATTTGCCCTTTGAATCTGGTTTCCGGCTCAATTACTAAAACAAAGCAAAAGAAGCAAAATGAAAACAAAACTGGATTTTGTAGACACCTTATGGGTAGAATCTCTCATTTGCTTATACTAACTTCATGCAAATTTTTTTTTTTATGGGAAGGGTACCTGAGGTATGTAAATCCTCCAGTATCAATGGAACAAATAAATGATATTTAGATATTTCAACATTTTCTTAGTACAGTACAAGGAAAGACAGAAAATCATTGTAATAGAATGGCCTTCTAAGACGGTGCTGTTTTTTCCATTTAAGAGACCTTGCTTTGTGCCAAGTTGTCCTGTTCGTGAACAAAGGACTAAAATGCTACCTACACTGTGTACAAGATAACCTAATATACACAGCTCATAACTGAAATAAAATTGAACCACATCATAGTTTAGGGAAGAAAACTAAAAGTGGCCCTTTCTGCTACTGGTTTTACTCAGCAGTAAAGAGAAATCCTTGCAAGTGTTGTTTACACAGTACGAAATCCTTGTAAAGTCATAGTGAAACAAGTCTGCTATCTGACCCAGCCTTCAGGGCTACTTAAACACCTGTGGATTTATGGAGTTCAGATGTCTACAAGGGTCTGTGCTGAAGTTCATTCAGAAACCTGGAGCCCAAATAAAATGATCTGTTGACATGGGCAAGCTGCTTTGTTCCTCTGTAGTCCGACTAGTTGTTGGAACTAGAAAGGAGATTCAGATTTAAGAATGTACTCTTTAAATAATTAGAATTAATAAGGAAATACGTACATATTTGTTTTCTATTCATTGTGGGATTTTGATCAATTAATGTTTGAATTTCATTCTTAAATTTTGATTTATAAAAGCAAGATCAAAAGGGATTTATTTACTCACATTATGTGTGTATAAATAGCCCCCCAGAAGGTATACGTACATCTGGTGATGGGAGCTGGTCTCTTTATAATGAAGACTTACACAATTTAAAACATGGAAACCTATGCTATTTAGAAATGTACACCCTTTAAAAATGATCAAACATAGCCAGAAAGTTGTTTTAATTAACTGCATCACAATTGTTTTCCAGAAAGTTGTTTTAATTAACTGCATCACAATTGTTTTCATTTGAAGATTTGATTTAGTTTTTTGAAAGTCAGACGCCATGATTTAGGGAATGTTCAGTCTTATCCAGGAGACTTTTGAATGAGCTTATGTTATAATTGTTAAACATATGTCTTCCATTTCCACATGTCTATTAAAAGTTTTATGAAAGGAAACATGCTTGAAAACACCTTGTTTAAGCTCAAACATAAAGTCACATCCAATGTAAAAAATAACCTGGCTAACATCTCTCCCATTTCTATAATCGAATCATGCTATAACTAGCAATATTTGGAAATGTGAAGACTTTCGCCATGCCCGGATTCTTGATTCTGTTTGTACATTGTTGAATCATTTTTAATTGCTTCTGGGGGAAACATATATTCCTATGCAGTTTTGGGTTTTATGTAGTGTTATTATTAAAATAATGAATTACTTGAAATAGAAGTAGCCATTTATAAGAATTGGCTCATCTATACATTGCTCTGCTCTCTTTTTCTTATTTAATCCAGTAACAGGAATATTCCATTATTTGTCAATATGCTTCTATGTTGCTAAATGCACGAAGGTGCTTGAGCATTCATCTTGATTGCTTCATTTTCTTCATCTTGACTGGTTCATCTCTCTTATCTTCTTAGGCTATAACAACCGTGATTTTTGTTTTAAAGGGCTTAAGTAAGATTCATATAAAAGGCACTTGTCACTCTAAAACTGGAACTTTAAAAAAGTGTCCATTAGAAGCTATAAAACAGATACAGTTTGAGAAACAATCCTACAACATTCAAATTAGATTTGGGTTTCAGTTTCATAAAACAGCTAATGAAGAGTTGTTTTATTGGTGAGTCTGGGTTCTGAGGGTGACTATTCTTTCTTAATATCACGCAGTTGTCAACTTTCTATAGTATGTTTAGGAACAAATTAAATAAAAAAATAGCTCCGTAAACTTGAGTATATTCATACATAAATAGATTAGAGAGAGTAAGAGGAGTCATGGAAGGGAAAGTGAACATTCTAAATAAAATTAGTGTGGTGTACAGGATGTTTCTGTGTGCTCATTGTAAAATATAAGGATATAGCTAATATAAATATAATGTATAAAATATATGTATAATTCATTCAATATATAAAACATATATATAATGTAAAATGTAAGGATAGATACTGTTTTAATGAAGGTATAAGACAGGATGATAACCTGTAAGAAGAAATTATTTATCTCACATTTACAAATGGAACCCTATCTAATATCTCCTGTGTCTACAAACATAAAGATGTTTTTATGCTGCAATACATTTTAATGGTTTTATAATTACCACTATCTAGAATGAAACACTGATAGCGATGGAAACGCAGGTTAAAAGTAAAATATTTAGTGAGTTCTTATAAGAAATTTATGGCAATTAGTATATATCACTAATTCAGGCATTTTGGCTTTAAACTCAGATTTGCACAGGCAAAATGAAGTATCAATAGCTATTTGCCTTATTTTAAAATAACAAATTATATGTGTGGGTTTAGGACAAGAGCAAAGATATTCTTTTTTTTTTTTAATTGTTCTATAATAAACATGTATCACTTGGATGGCAGAAGAAAAATTACATTTTTAAGGACATAATGAATCACTGAAATGAATCCTCCATTAGGACTTTTGCAAGAGAAAACAATGCAGAAACATACAGTGCTTTATTCAAACTTTCTTTTTTATTGGCCGCAAACTGTATTTTGTTCTCTATGTCAGAAATAACTAATATCAGTTTCTACTAAAGCCCAAATAATTAATGAACGCAATCATAGCAGTGCGAAATTCTCAAACTGGTGCTTTAAAAGAGTCTAAGCAGTTGGTGGGTTGAATTTTTATTTTCCAACTTTTAACCTTGGGTACACATAGTCTGTTCAGACTAAAAGAGAGATTAGTGAGATCTGTTGGGAGACAAAGAGCCGTAGAGAGCAGTTGTGGACACAGTGTGTTGGAAACATCAATAGAGCACATAGATATGGGTGGGAAGGGCCTAAGGATATGCTACGTTGGTAACTGACTTGAAAAAATGAGAAGTGGATCTGTGTGAGATGGAGGCAAAGAAACAGGGAAGGGCTACATATTTAAGGAGAGGTGAAGTTAAGGAGCAGGATGACAAGGAATTGACATAGGTGTAGCTACAAAGCAGTAGGATGTAATCTGCCATTTTCAAAGTGTTTTCTGACCCTCTTTGAAAACCAGCCTATACAGTAAATGGGGCCAAAAGTGGGTTAGGGAACATCGTAACCTCATTTCACCTTATTTAGCTATGTGCCAGAGATCTCAGCAGGTAGTTCAATTAACTTCCACTAGTTCAATGAGATGAAAAGGAGGTTACCCAGATTAACAAAACACGACTTTTGGTCTTCCTCCAAATCAGGGAGAGGAAGGTTCACAGCTGAAGCTGGTCCTGCCCCAGGCAGTTGCCCACCTGCCCAGGAGCTTCTGCGCTGAGGACCACATCTCATCCCTGCAATCTTACAAGAGACAGGGGAAACGACCTCAGATGGATGACTACAGTCCTAAACAGAATGTTGATTATTGCATCCTTCTAATTTCTTTCTATCTTTCTGGAATCAATACGTAACCCAAGTGGAGGAAACGTTCCCCATGTGATTTTACATCTGAGTGAATTTGACCGGGAAAGCCTTGTTTCTAAAGTTAAATTTTGCGGAATTATCTCCTTATTGATAGTTTATGGGGCTTCTTAGTTTGGAAATCTCAATTAGCTCCTCAATTACTTTCACAAACAATTTCTAGTATCTGTGGTTATTTTTATGATGTTTAAAAGGATTGTTACTAGACACTGATGGAAATCATGGAAAAACATCGAACAACAATTTTTATTGTTATCCAATGTTCAAATTAAATTTCTTTAATTTGTATTTATTTTCAACTCCAATGAGTAGTTTTATTGATAACGACTAATTTTAACAAATAAATGACATAAATGCTGAAATATACTTATGATCTAATCCTCTAAGGATACAGAAGTTCAGGAAAATTTCTCCATAACTGTAAGATTTAAGTTGATAAAAGTGTTATAACAAGTAATATTTAAATTATTTTAACACAGCATATATGGTTGAATGTGGGTGCTGAGTGGGGTAAATTCCCGTACTAGATGACCTTGCCTTTTTGCAATTCAGTTTCCTTATCTGGAAAATGGGTTTAATGAAAACTAGACATCAGATAACTCATTGTTAGGATACAATGAGTTTTCAAAAACCACTTAGTAGTTATATAAGTGAATGCTAGCTCATATGAATATAAATATTTGTCTATTATGACTATGAATCAGTAAATTTTTAAAATGTATACTTCCTTTCTCCAATACGGACAGCTATATCTTGTATAATTTAAAAAATATTTTCCATCTTTCTTATACAGAGAAAGGGTGGGCTTATGCTATATGTTCTGAAATTAAAACTTATAATGTGAAATATTACTCTGCTTCAGGACAAACTGTCAAAATAAACATCATATAGTTCTTAACTGACCGACTAAGAATATTTCATTTTCATCTAGTAATGCCAGACTAGGCATCTATATTTTTGGTATAAAGAAGAAATGAAGGTAACTATCATTTACTGTGACAAATAGTTGACTTTTTACCTTATCTAGTCACAGTAATAGTCATGTGAGTTTGGTATGATTTTTGTCTATTATAAATGATAAAACCAGTCTCTGAAAAGTTCATCCACCAGGCCAAGGAAAGTGGTAATAATGCTGGAAACGAATGCCTAAAGCTTCCTAGTTGCCCTTGTTTCTTGTTTCTTAGGAAGAAGATTCTGGTTGAAGGTAGGTCAGTCTAGAACTATTTAGCTGGTTTCCAGCCTTGTGCTGTATAACAGAGACTAGGCTTGAGACCCCCCTCTTCTATCATCAGCTATGTGACCCCAGCTCATGACTTAATTTGTCTGAAATTAAGTTTCCTTACCTACGAAAAATCAGAATTTTCATGAAAACTATATTAGATAATGTCCATAAAACTTCGGTTGCAACTTAAGGTATTATTTTGACTTAAAAAGTTACTAATAAAAGTGTGATTTTGAGTTAAGAGAACAAATGAAGACATCTAAATTAGGAAATCCCATAAACTATCAATAAGGAAATAATTCCACAAAATTTAAGCTTTAGAAACAAGACTTTCCTGGTTAAATTCGCTCAGATGTAAAATCACATGGGAAATGTTTCCTTCACTGGGGTTATTTGTTAGTTCCAGGGAGAGAGAAAGAGAAAGAAATTAGAAGGATGCAATAATCAACATTCTTTTTAGTACTGTAGTCATCCATTTGAGGTTGTTTTCCCTGTCTCTTGTAAGGTTGCTGAGAATACCATATAAAAAGGAAGTAATTTTAATTTGAGTTATTTCATTCCTTATCTCCAAAATGTGGGTAACTGATGCCTACAGAGTGTCTAAAGGCATTTAAGAAGAAATTTCTTTTTTTTTTTTCATACAGAGTCTCACTCTGTTGTACTCTGGAGTGCAATGGCGCGATCTTGGCTCACCGTAACCTCAGCATCCTGGGTTCAAGCAATTCTCCTGCCTCAGCCTCCCGAGCAGCTGGGATTACAGGTGCCCACCACCACACCCAGCTAATTTTTTTTTGTATTTTTAGTAGAGACAGGGTTTTGCCATGTTAGCCAAGCTGGTCTCAAAGTCCTGACCTCAGGTGATCCGCCCGCCTCGGCCTCGCAAAGTGCTGGGATTACAGGCATGAGCCACCATGCCCAGCCCATAAGGAGAAATTTTTTAAAAAAGAAAAAATATTTTAATCAAGTCTGCCAATCTTGGGGACAAAAGCCAAGAGATATACAAATTGGTTACAAAATACATTAATAGACATTATTTTTACACAATACTTTCAAACACAATATATAATAAGATATTTTATAAAGAAATGAGTTAAATACTGATGTTGCAATAACTGTATGGAAAAACAGAAGAACATTAAGTTTTCACATGTAGCTCACTGTGCAGTCTTGGATATTAGCACCCTGAGTTATTGAGAGATAACTGCAATAAAACAGAATGCATCTAGTAAGCATCTCATTTTTTCGTTCCATTGAAACAAGAAAAAAAACTCAAATAAATGCATGCAGATGCCAGTATTTTTCTCATAACTTACACTGATCAACAAGCATCACCAAAAATGCTAAAAGCAATCAGCACAAAAACTTTGAACCACAGAGAAATCATGATGCAGTGTAGCGACTTCCTTAATGTGAATAGCATTAAGGAGAATCTGAACACTGCCACTATTAATAAGACGACTACAAATTGTAGCTGATCAAACCAGAAGGAGCCTTGAATGTATTTGCTGGGAATTGCTTAAGGCTTAAACACCAGGGACTTGAAACAAACTGTTCTTATCACCTTTTTCCAAACAGAGATTTAAATTTACAATGAAAGTGCCAGCACCAGCTGCACTTAAAGAAAGCACCACATGTCTCGATAAGCTCCAAGAAAATGGAATGGAGCCCAGTTCAAGCTGGAGGTGTCGTCTAGCTGTAGCCAGCTGGGTGACACCAAGCTGAAAGTGATGAGGTGCTAATTAAAGTGGATGAACAGAGTCTCATTGTAGGCACCTGCCAGTGGCCTCTGCAGAATCATCTAGAGCCCTGGGCATATCGCCCAGCCTGTACGGCCACAGGAACTGAGCATGAATTCCTGCATCTCTTATCTGATACCTCACCTCTCCGATTTTCCCACTGTAGTTTTAGTTGGAGATAATGATTCCTCCTGCCCCTTGCTCCTATTTACCGACTCCCCCAAGGAATAATTATCGCATGATGCAAAGTGTTGAGCACAGACTCTTTCTGAAAGCAGTATTTTTTTTTTTAAAGACAATACATTAAAGTGTATGTTTAAAGAAAACCCCCAAAAACAAACAATGCAAAAAAAATTACTCTCACATATACAAGAAATGCTCTCTTCAGTTTTGGAACAAGTGTGCCATTTGTTCCATTCACACTTTCTCCCCTCTTCCTTCCTGAGCCACACAAGATGATGCTGCAGCCAGAATGACATTGTAGTGATGGATCATTTAAAAATGTTTGCAGCAGCTGTGGTAGCTGCTTTTCAAAACAGAGAACACAACACGACCTGAAGCAGCTGAATCACTAAAATAAAAAAAACACTTTCTTCCTATTTAAAATTCTAGCTTTTCGTTACCAAAGTGTTCATGACTTTAGACGGTTTAATACAAAAATATATTGATTATCTAACATGCAGTATATTTACCAAATGGCTGCACGCATCTGTTTTGTTCTTTACAGGATTAATAAACTAACCACTGAAGAGCTATCCTACAAACTGCAGCAGTGCCAGGGCATACTGTGAACTTTAGGAGTCTGTGTCGTCTAAATTTTCTCATTATCCGAAAGATCCTTTTGCAACTGTCCTGTGTTGGAAGCCGTCACTCTGCCAAGAAACTTGTTTCTTTGCTATGTCTCTTAAGAAGTTCTTTGATAAATTGACAGAAATCTATATTCACGTAATTTCTCTTCACTGCTCCAGACCTGTTTTCTGTAGAAACATAATGAATCCACATTTCCTTATTTAGTTATACATGTTTTCTTCAGGTTGGCATGAAAATATTATTGTCTGTCAGGATAGTCAGGTGTTAGGAGTAATTCTGGTTTTACGATATGTCAGCCTAGTGGCCTTTTGGGCAAGTTACTTAAACTCTTATTGTCTCCATTTCCTTATCTGTAAAATGGGTATAATAATCCATCTTGGAGGGCTGGTGTGCCTATTATGTGATATGACACATGTAAACCATAGCACAGTGCATGGTGGGTACATAGTATTGCTTCCAGGGTGGGTTAGTGGCAATGGTCAACCAATCTGAGGAAAGGAAGGAAAAGTAGTTCTGTGAACAGAGAGGATAAGTTTTATTTGGGCAAGTTGAGCTATGTGTGGGACATCCGTGGATATTTCCACAGGGCAGCTAAAATGCAAAGCCAGTAATATTTAGGGTACCTGTGTGTCCGGAATTGGTGGGTTCTTGGTCTCACTGACTTCAAGAACGAAGCTGCGGACCCTAGCGGTGAGTGTTACAGTTCTAAAGGCAGCATGTCCGGAGTTTGATCCTTCTGATGTTCGGATGTGTTCAGAGTTTCTTCCTTCTGGTGGGTTCGTGGTCTCGCTGGCTCAGGAGTGAAGCTGCAGACCTTCGCGGTGAGTGCTACAGCTCATAAAAGCAGTGTGGACCCAAAGAGTGAGCAGTAGCAAGATTTATTGCAAAGAGCGAAAGGACAAAGCTTCCACACTGTGGAAGAGGACCCCACCGGGTTGCCACTGCTGGCTCGGGCAGCCTGCTTTTATTCTCTTATCTGGCCCCACCCACGTCCTGCTGACTGGTAGAGCCGAGTGGTCTGTTTTGACAGGGCACTGATTGGTGCGTTTACAATCCCTGAGCTAGACATAAAGGTTCTCCACGTCCCGGTCAGATCAGTTAGATACAGAGTATCCACACAAAGGTTCTCCAAGGCCCTACCAGAGCAGCTAGATACAGAGTGTTGATTGGTGCATTCACAGACCCTGAGCTAGACGCAGGGTGCTGATTGGTGTATTTACAATCCCTGAGCTAGACATAAAGGTTCTCCACATCTCCACCAGACTCAGGAGCCCAGCTGGCTTCACCCCGTGGATCCTGCACAGGGGCTGCAGGTGGAGCTGCCTGCCAGTCCCGTGCGGTGAGCTCGCACTCCTCAGCCCTTGGGTGCTCGATGGGACTCGGCACTGTGGAGCAGGGGGCGGCGCTCGTCAAGGAGGCTCGGGCTGCACAGGAGCCCATGGAGGGGGTGGGAGGCTCTGGCATGGCGGCCTGCAGGTCCCGAGCCCTGCCCCGCGGGAAGGCAGCTAAGGCCCAGTGAGAAATCGAGCGCAGCGCTGGTGGGTCGGCACTGCTGGGGGACCCAGTACACCCTCCGCAGCCGCTGGCCTGGGTGCTAAGCCCCTCACTGCCCGGAGCCGGCAGAGCCGGCCGGCTGCTCTGAGTGAGGGGCCCGCCAAGCCCACGCCCACCCGGAACTCCAGCTGGCCCGCAGGCGCTGCGCGCAGCCCCGGTTCCCGCTCGCGCCTCTCCCTCTACACCTCCCTGCAAGCTGAGGGAGCCGGCTCCCGCCTTGGCCAGCACAGAAACGGGCTCCCATAGTGCAGCGGGGGGGCTGAAGGGCTCCTCAAGTGCCGCCAAAGTGGGAGCCCAGGAGGCGCCGAGAGCCAGCGAGGGCTGTGAGGACTGCCAGCATGCTGTCACCTCTCACCTGGACTAGGCAGGTAAATGTGAGTGATTTAAAAATACAGTTTAATCCACGGATGTTGATAAAATGTCTAAGATCAAGCATTTAGAATGGCAAATCTGAGGAGAGAATCTGAGAGGATATCTATAGTCAATGAAGGAGAAGCCAGAATGAGAACAAGGTAGAATGACTGCAGAAAAGCAACAGTATATCACAGGTTAAATTGCACAATGTTATCTGAAAGAAAGTGTAATGGGACATGTTTAATGATGTACCAGAAAGTGGACACTTAGGAATCCTTTAAATAGCAACTTTGTGAGATTTCTATGGAATCCATTGAAAGGAATTGACAGGATAATGGGAGAAGGAAAATGGAAGGTAAGCAGGCACAACAATGTTTTCAATAAATTTGTCTAGAAAGAGAAGAGAAGAAGGATCTGGGCATGAGGTGAAAGAGCACAGGTGGAGGAGGTGTTCACTTTGGAAAGGAGAAGGGACATTGTTTCTTTGGTAAATATAATCCATCTTTTTCTCTTCTTCTTGAGCACTAGGATAATATTTGGCTCATACCCAGTTTCTGATACATTTCCTACTCCTCACAATTTTTGCTGCTTTACTCAGACATTTTTGCAGCTTTACTTAAAAAGTATCTCACCAATCATATTGTCAAGTTCTCTCAGTATTTTAAGGTATAATAGTGGAGACCTAAAGGATGTGATCTAATCAAAAGATTGTACTTTCTTCCTTCCTTGTTTCATTCTTTTTTGCTTTCTCTTTCTTTCCTTTTTTTTCTTTTTCTTTCTTTCACTCATGCTCTTTCTCTTTCTTTCTTTTTTTCCTACCCATATATTTATTTTAAGTGTCTAGTGTAAAGGCTTTTCTCTTCAGTGGAAAATATAAATTCAGACGTAGGTTCCTCAAGGTTGACATAGCTGGGATTCCCTGACACTTATGGAAGCGCTGCTTCCTTTGAACACTCACTGGTTTTCTTGTAGCAGAGAACTTTACCTTCTGGAATAGAAATGGAAATACATGGCACTTATGCCCTATTCCTGCTTCTTGCACCCGTGGCAGAGATAACTAACTACTCATGACAGCTTTCCTACACAGATTGTAATAGCCTCACATTTTTTCTGAACATCCTCCCCCAGGAAGGGCACTATTAACCCAAGTTGACACTTGAGTTGACATCAATTTGACATCCCTACTCTTTGTGTCTTTTCTATCATCTTGATCTACTTGTCCCAGTCTTTATCACTTACAGTTTTTCTTGTCTTTTGTACTTCTCTGTCCATCTCCTCCCTGCAAATAATCCTTTTAGTATGAGAGATCATTGTTTTTCTCTTTAGAAAAGATGAACTCATTTACAAAATTATTAAAGGTTTTAGCATTCTTTTTCCCTCATCCATCAAATGATGGAACATCTTAGGCTAACATTAGTGGTCAAATCTTAACATAGTAAAATAGGTATTCCTAATTCTTTTTCACAAATTATTCTAAAATCTGCATAAATGCTTTAAAAATCTTTTGAGAAAGAGCTCATCTATGTCACCTAAAGGCTAGTAGATACCTTTGAGCAAAGATGTCAGACAGCAGAGAAAGAGGAAGAGTTGTCAAGACTTAAACCATAGTAATAAAAACTGAGATGGTGAACCAGTACTCAGGGGAGAAGCTGATTACGCATGCATCTTTTTAGCTAAGTTCACATACTCAGATAAAATAATCACCATCATCCTATATTTTGAAAGGCAGTAATGACTTATGCCCATGAGTGTCATTTTCAAAAAGTGTTTAGATACAAGTTTTCTTTAAAAAAAACAAAACTAGATGTTTAGCATTGTGTTTTATCCTTATTGTTGATTTTGAGGTGCAACAATTGATGTCAATGAGCTCTAGAAAACCAAGGAAATAGAAGGCTAAAGACTTGGGGGGCCTAAGGAACAAATTGTGATGACTCTGATTGCTTTTAGGCCCTGGGTTCCTAGTGCAGTTGTCACATACCACTTACCAAAATATTTTCTCAGAAAAGGTTAAGAACTATACTGGTGGCAGCATAAATCTTTGCCAGAGTTATGATCTTTCTCACTGTTACTTGAATCTACATAAAATAATGACAAAAAGTATTCATCATACTCAAAACTCAATCTCAAACAAAATGACCAGTAATTGAAAAAACAAAGGTAATTGGCCATGAATGATGGAAGAAATTTCATAAGGATCTTACTGACTGAAAAATGTTCAATAAGTCTAAAGCACTGGAAATATTTTAAGCATCACAAGCCTTAATATGAGTCTATTGGCAAGGAAAATTTAAAAGAGTTCTTGATAGTATAGCATCATGCAGTGATTTGACTCTACTCTATAATTTCTAAAATGGACTGCATTTGCTGAACTGACCAGCAATCCCTCCCCTTATGTACCAGCTACTTCATGCTCATGAATGACATGGATCTTGCTTTTCTGAACACAAGTGTCCAGGTTATTGAACATGCTAGACTCTGTAGGCATACCAGGAAGCATCTTTCCCCATCCAACTACTGCCTTCAATCATATCATGTCAGATTCATCTATTCATCCATTTAACCAATATTTATTGTACACCCACTATGGGCCAAGTACTATTTAAGGCTCATTAGAGTATGAAGTGGAAACAAAACAACACAAAGGATACACAACAATCCTATCTTCCTGGAGCTTAAATTCTAATGGAGGAGACAGACAATAAACATAATGATTCTTTTCTGCCCCTAAACTCAGGCATATTCCATAGGTTTTCTAGTATTTTCCATGTATTAACAGTGTCAATTTCAGCTATTACAAAATCCCATTCTATCCAAACTCGAATGTTCATTTCATATCCAATTCGAAGCTCCTTTCTCTTTTCCAGCTCAAGCTTGCCTACACTTGGAGACCTGTGATAGGGAGAGGGAAAGAGCTCTCTGCCTTCTATCTCCTTGCTCTCCCTCTTCTTCTCCTCATTAACTTCTGCTTCTGAGTCTTTCCAATTGCAAGAGGCCTAGGCCAAGTTATTTTAAGAGCTCTGTGGACACTCAACTCCCCACACCAAGGAAAAGAGCCTCCCAAGAGTGTCTGCAACCATGTGGACATCCATGTTGTATGAGGTGTCAGTTTCCTCTTCAGCTCTGCATCTACATCTAAACAAATGGTTCTCTTTTGAAGTTTATCTTGAAGTGGGGAAAAAAAAAACTCACATCCCTTGCCCAGTGGAAATAAGATGCTGCAGCACTACCCTTGATAGGCCTATAGTTTTCTTTTACAAAGCACTCTTGACTCTCCAGCTAGTCTCACAATATTAACCTGGACACGGGTGATGGGGTAAGCGTTAAAGCACCATTTTGCTATTTGTTAGCAAAGCCCTTCTGAATGGTGCAGTTCAGTAGAAATATAATGCAAGCCACATACATTATTTTGAATTTTCTGGTAGCCACATTAAAAATGTCCAAAGAAACAGGTGAAATTAATTTTAATAATACGTTTAACTGGATTAATCTACAATTTTATTATTTCAACATGCAACAAGTATTAATGAAATATTTCACATTTTTTTCCACACTACATTATTGAAATCCAGTGTGTATATAACTTCCGGAACATCTCAGTTCCACTAGCCACATCTCAAGTGCTCAATAGACTCTTGTGCCGAAAACCTACCATACAGAACCGTGCAGGGAGAAATTTTCCCTTGAAAGTGGGATAACAGTTACTTTTTATTCTTACTCACCACCTCTGCCAAAACTGTGAGACAATCGCAAAAGTCAATTTAACATCCCGAGCTTTCACAAACCTTTCTTGCCGATCACACCATCCCCTCTGTCACTCCCACCCACTCTCCATCATCACCTCCTCCTCCTCATCCTCCTTCTGCTCTCTCTCTTTCCCTCTCTCCTTCCTCCCTCTATCTCGAAATTGCTTACATTGATCCATCGAGTTCACATAACAGGCACTGGGGTCCTAATTGTGGAGAAAATTTCTATAAAGTGGTTGAGAAAGAAATGAACGGGTCCTCAAATAGACCCTCTTGCTCTCAGTTTCCTTCTTCCTTCCCTCCTTTTATTCCCTTCCTTCCTAAAACATTCACCATGTTAAATTATAATCTTATGTAAAATGTTGGCAACTTGCAGTATGTATGTGGAAAGCCAAGCAAAGAGAAAAGGAATCTTCTTAGCTGTCCTAAAATTTTATTTCTCATCCTAAAATTTCATTATGGTGCCATTTCGTTTAGGGAAGGGTTTGGAAATATAGGATTTTACTAGAGCATGTAACAAGAGATATACGGACTGAAGATTAAATGCAAGATTCCTTTCCCTTTCCCTTTCCTTTCCTTTTTTTCAGTCTCTCTCTGTCACTCAGGCTGGAGTACAAGTGGTGTGATCCTGGCTTACTGGAACCTCTCCCCACCTCCCTGGTTCAAGCGATTCTCCTGCCTCAGACTCCTGAGTAGCTGGGATTACAGGCATGAGCCACCACACCCGGCTAATTTTTTGTATTTTAGTAGAGACAGGGTTTCACTATGTTGCCCAGGCTGGTCTTGAACTCCTCAGCTCAGGCAATCCGCCTGCCTCAGCCTCCCAAAGTGCTCGGATTACAGGCGTGAGCCATGGTGCGCGGCCTAAATGCAAGATTTCTTTTAGGCTAGTGGATTTTCCAAGTTCTTTTATTCTTTATTTGGCTGAAACAAACAGATAGGTTCAATGATAGATATCTAGAGAACGAACACATAAAGCTGGAATTGGGGAAAAAAAATTCATCTAGTAAAGTAACATCCCCAGATAAAGAAAGTATTTTTTCTTTATTTGTTTGTTTTTGAGGTCAATTTCTCCCTATTTTTCAAGTAAGTTATGACCCCCTAATTTCAAAGGAAAGATTTAAATTACATTTCTCTGTACTGGTATGGTGCTTCAAAAAATAATGAAGTTACTTGGTACGTTCAGGAAAAAGTTATGTACCGTAATTTGAGGGTTAGAGATTGAAGAGTAAATACCCAAACTTCCTATAGCTGATTTTTGGTAACATTTTAAATTATCTTTAATCAAATCACTAATAGCCAATATACTGAAGAAAATGATCTTAGAAACATCCTAGGTTATTTCTTCTCTCTGAATTACTGTCATAACTATGAGAAGGTAAGATACTATCTTTAAAATGAAATATAAAATTTAGGTCTTATCCAATTTTGAATAATAAAGACTTCGTTGCTGTTTCCACAAGTTAAGTACCTGCAGAAAGTCAATCAGGGCAATTATATTCTACCTATATACATTTTTCTTCACAATTTTAATTCGATTCAGGCTTAAAACTGTTTCTATTCAACAACTGTTTACGCCTCGATGAGGTGAAGCATTTTAGCTGTTAGTGGAGTAAATTCCATAAATATTATCATAAAATTCTCAGAAACCCTTCAATATTAAAATGCCTTGCAAAGGGAGTACATTATTTAATCATTAAATAGGATACTAGTGAGTCCTTATTAAACCTTCCAGATAAACATTGTATTGACATCTAGTGGCTACAGAGGCTGATAACAGATATACTATATTGGAAGCATATGGAGTAGCTTAATATGTTTTCCATGTAAAACATCTCCTGAATGAAAAATGGGCAAAGTATACATAATACTAAATAATGCTAAGGTATTGACAAGAAAATATAAATATCTTTGTATTGATATGTTAAATACATACATTTAACATATTTGTGGTGGTCTGAAGAAAGAATAATATCAGAGCTGCCCAAGAAATGTATAAAATATACCCAGATATTTGGTGGTAGATTTACTAAGGCATGCAAATAATGATGTCAACCACCGTTTACAGAGTTCTACCTATGTCCCGATCCTGCAGTGTGCTTAACAGATCTTATCTTACTTAGACCTCAAAAATATCCTTGAAATAAAATATTATTTACACCTTGCTGTTACCAGTGAGGAAACAGACTATGAGAGGTTAAATTATTTGTGAGGGTTACACAGCTAGCCAAACTGCAGTCAGGATTTGAAACTGATCTGACCAAACCTGAAGTCCAAACTCAGGGAAACCAAGCTTCTTTCTGCCTTTGTGCATTAATGACTTTATTTGAAATTAATAAATTAAAAATAATTGTATTCTAACTTTCAACTCACTTTGTGACATTTTCAGCTCACTATGTGACAACTGAAATTTGCTTTTTGATCTTTGAGCAATTACTCGTGCTGCACGTTAATTTGAACTTGTTTCTACATCCAGGACTTGACATCCATCATCATGTGACATATATGTGTGTTCAATAGTTCAGAAATACAACCCACCCACAAAGAAGATAGGGTTCTCTCACTGGTATATGTTTCTTCGACTTTAAAAAATGTTTTTGTGTGTGTTTCTTTGCCTCTGAAAGAAGATTTATTTGAAAAGCTGTCATAGAAAAGTGCCATGGCAAGAAGTAAATTTACAAGAGGAAGTTGAGAAAATTCAAGGTGGTGACCTGGCAAATGAAAATGTGGAACTTGAAAAAGGGCATGCGAACAAGAAAGGGAAGAGGAACAGCTGGGTGCAGGGAGCAGCTGGGGGTAGAATCTGTTGGGAAGGGAAATGGTGGGCAGGAGCACCAGGGGATAGAAGCAGAGATAATGATGGATTTTACAAAGCTCAGTTGATGCAGGAAACAGGCCCTTGATGTGGAAGGCCAAAGGGCAGCAGCCACTCTTTTTATAATTGTTCAAATAAGTACATAATTTGCATAACTTGAACAAAAGAAAAGCAGAACAGTTATAGATGTGTATAACTATCAGTCCTAGGTCTTCCTTCCTGGCTCTTTGGATGATTCTGATGCAGCATCAGATGTGTGCGTTAGAATAAAATAGGTCGTGGAAAGGCAGAAGAACATGACTTAAGGAACACATGTGTTTCTAAGGCCTAAAGCAATTCCAGGAACTCTAGACAGACTCTTGGTCATCCACATTGCAGAATCGCCCTCTGCAGAAGCTCTTTGGTGCAGAAACATTTATTAAGCATGGCTATCAGTCCACAGGCTGACTCCTATCCAGACCCATAATTCTAGGGACAGCTTGGAACAGAAGGAGCCTATGAAAAGAGAATAAAGAGCTGAATTGCATAGGATGTGTTTAAGAAGCACACTGACGAGGTGTTCATAATGAGCAAGGGAAATGACAGTAAGTCTGACAGTAGCATTTTGTACAGGAAAGTGATGAGCCTATTGGGAGAAGACAGATAGAAAACTAGAGTCTGAAACAGAAGTCCACTATAATGAGATAAAAAATCACTAAGGGTCTTAACTTAGCTCTTGGATGAAGATTGAAGAAAGGAATAGAGCCCGCCTGTGGTTTTTTTCAGATAAAGGGAAAGAAATAGGTAATGCTGAAAAGGAAACTTTTTCATGCTTAAACTGGTGGATAAGACACCAAAGATAGCTAAAGATAGGAAATTGAATAAGAGCTGAAAACTCAGAGGGATAAAAGTTGATCTGTAGTAATTTAGGGGATGAAAGAGTATAAAAGGGAAAATAAGAAAGAAGTTGAGAGTGGATGAGAGGCTGTAAGCGACTTTAACAGAAGCACTGGGTATGTTCATGTGACGCTTCTCAGAAAAGACAGCAGATCAAGGAGCTGTGTCCCTGAAATCAACTGCGAGATGGAGAAGCATTTTTAAAAAACCATGTACAGGATAGGACGTTGGCGCCTTTTCAGACCAAATTAGAGAAAACGGAGGCAGAAAGCATTTACAGAAATGGTTCTCAAATTTTGCTGTACATCAAAACTTCCTGGACTGCTGATTAACACTAAGAAATCAGAATGTGTGGGCTAGAAGCCAAGTCTTAGAATTTCTAAAAGATTCTCAGGTGATTCCAATTGCAGGAAAGTGTGAGAACCAGTGATAGAGCATGCTTTAAATTTTTGGAGGGAAATTGAAGTACAGGTGCTAGGTGGATTGGTCAAAAAAGGACAGAAGTCATCTCGTGATGTGGGAAGTGTGGTTTATTAATAATCCACATCAAACCTAACACTAGCCCCTCACTGGATTGTACTATTTTCTTCATCCTTTCCTTCCACTGAGGCTCCCTCTCAGTTTACTTTTGTGATTGTGATGCACTGGATTTTCTCTTACCATCTCAGTATATTAACATACTGAGCACACAGATTACAGAACTTTGTATGTCAATTGAAAAATGAAAAATGCTAGGTTGATGAAAAGTTGGCATAAATTAGTCACAACATATTCAAAAATCCAGCTTGAATGCTGAGCTACACACAGGATATGCATAAAAATCTGATGCAGTGATTATTTCGTGCACAGGTTATTGAATTTATGCTATCATCCTTTAAACATTAACAACTTACGAGGTATCGGAAATGCTTCCATTCAAATTTCCGAGGTGACTTCAAATAATACATTTTGCCCTTCTTTAGTTTTGCTTTTTAAAAACATGGTTTGTATTCATTGTTGTCACAGAAAACTTCTTTTCCATAAGAAATGAACGTTTATTTAAAAATTCTGACAAATGCTGGGGTCCATTTTATTTTTCTTCTTTGATTAGGCTTGTTTAATTCTGAATTATCTGCCTTTGCTTTGAGGCCAAACAAGATTAAAGTTTCAAGTATAGTATGCTAAATTTATAATGTGAATTTAAAAGAAAATTACTTATAAGAAACCAGTATCGGCACCTAGGGACAAAGCTGAGCTATTAGCATAATTTATACCAGTGAAGATACTACCCTAATTATTTGTGGCCAATTATCAATTACTGGTCAATGCTAGAGTCACTCTCCGTAATTGTTTCCCTGTGGTATCTTCCCTAGATATAATGGAGAAGTTCATCATATTTTCTACTCCCTAGAAAAACAATACTTATTTGTTTCTATAGGATTTTCAATCTTCGAGAAAACCAAATCTAAACTTTCACTACTGAGAAATTCCCTAAAATTTTAAATCTTTGAGTCTTAAATAGCTAAGGCAAAGAACTGAATATATCCATTGTCTACAAGGTATTTAGAAAAAACATTTAAATTTCGCTGTTCCTATCCATATTATTTTTGACTAATTTCCTGATTTTTTTGAATTTGAAAAGATTAATTTATACTTCATAAGTTAACATTTTTAACATTAATTCCTTTTCTTACATATATTGTTCTTTTCTATTAAAATCAATCCCAAAGCCTGCAAACATCAACCTTACATTTGAATTCCTAATGACTCCTCCTATTGTCTCATTTCTGTTTGAACCTGTCAATCAAGGGTGAAAAGTGCTAATCACTCCCAGAAACCTCAATCTTGCTCACAAAAGTACCAGTCACTGAAAAAATAATACCGATTGGTCATGGATGGGCAGGAAATCTCACTAGGGATCTAACCGCACAATGGAGTTTATTAAGTCCATTTTGCTCAAGTCCAGATCTCCCTGCATGCAAGGGTTTGAGACTTTAATTTCAAAGTCAGCTAAAACCGGCTAAGGTAACTTATATTCATTAGCTAGGCTCTGACTGAAGAGCTGTAAAATCTCTTGGTTAGTGCTTTTGGCTTTCGATAATAGCAGTAGCATTTATTTTTACTCTTTATTTTCCTCCCTGTCTTTTAAAAGAGGGGGACGAGATTTAGTTGGATGCTAGTTGTTTTAAATTCTTAATTGGTCCATGTTCTTTTTTAGCTGCTTATTATTTTCGTACCTCATTCCTGTAAATGACTAAACATCCACAAGAAAGATATTTCTCATTAATTCTCCCTATGCAGCAGTGCCCCTTCTCAAAGCCATGGCTGCATTTATTACTGAAAAGCAGTTATGATGCGTATATACAGCATGGGCCATAAAGTATTGTAGCCTCAGGTCACAGAAGGGGATGAGGTTCAGCAGTCTTACTGTCCACATTATGCAGGACACCAACTTTCTTCCAGTCTTTTTTTTTTTTTTTAACTGTAGCTTATTTGCTTTCTTAGAGGTGGCAGCTGCAAAGGGCTGGTGTGAAGGAAGAAAGGAAGACGGCACTATCATTAAAGAATAAACAGTAATTACCTTGTAGAAATCTCTAGAGTGATTGATTACCTCTTCAGTTTATAAGAACAGGCCTGGGAATATACAATAATTGATTTCTATTACTTATGTGTATTTTCCTTTTAACTTTCCAAAGAAACAATGTGGTTTAATTGACTTTAATTTCAGATTACGCATTTTTATGACTTCTGGAGTTAGCTAGGAATTAAAATGAACAGACTTGCTAGCCCCATGAGCCGTATTATCAATTGAAAACAAAAAGACATAGTGTGTATGTGTGTGTGTGTGTGAGAGAGAGAGAGACATGTTATATGTCATTACATGTCTTGTACTTACCACTGGGCTGCTTTTGTCTTTTAATGTAAGTAGTTGCTAGGTTTACATTGAGTTAGAGAAACTCCAGGTTTAATCAAAAGGTGAGACTGAGAAGTGGTTATAGCAAGGTCTGGCATAGGCACAATAGAGATGAAACTTCTTCAGTGCAAACCTGATGGGTATGTGCAGGGCAGTCACCGGAGCAGGGTCAAGCTGGGCATTATGAGACCTCAAATTGTGCTGCTCCTGCTGTAATGCCATGGTCTAGTCAAAATCCTGTAAAACTGCACGAAACCGAATTTATTTAACCTGTACCTTCAGCATACACTTTGATATCATGAAAATCAGACATGTTTTTTAATAACTGTATACGTTTTGCTGGCTGGGAAATTGAGGCATGAATTGCCACGTAATGCATCTGGGAGAAAAGGAATCAAATTAAAACCAGACCCTTGCAACTGACAACACTGACAGTGGGCTTAGGCCATGTAATATTTTGCCATTAGACAAAGCAGACATAATGGTCTTCTCTGAAGCATTCTATCTTCTGGCTTCTTGCAGATTACTTTACAATACTTCTCTGACACATTAGACATGTACACATGTGGTACACTGTATCTTTCTCATTTATAGTACCTTTCATATTATATTGTAAATATTGGTTACTTGGTCTTTCCTCACTTTTTTGAAATAATTGCTCTGTTTTAAAATTTTCATTTTCCTTGCTTAGCCCAGTGTCTGGCACATTTCAGGTGACCAAAGATGTGTGTACAACAAGCTATAATGATGGATCTCTGCAGGACTGATGATCATCTTTCAGGCAGACGCTGAGATTTTCATTTTTCCTTGTTTGGACAAAAGTGATTAGTATACCATTTATTCTTTAGTACTATAAACAAAGCAATGGTGCAAAATAACAAAAGATAGCAGAGCTAAACAGTGAGACAACATTTCTCTAAGTTGCGACACAAAGGCACTATAAATACCATTATAGGGATGTAAAACTAGGAGTTAGTGTACCAACATTTGCGGGATCTAGAAAATTTTTCATTTTTAATATTATTTTGTACTATGATTTCAATAATGCAAAATCTACTAGATTACCAAGAATGATATTCTTAACACTTGCAGCTTAAAAACAAAATTTTTCTGAATGGAGATCATTTTTCCCCTCTAAACATGGAACGAAATTAAATATTTAATGTAGCAAACAGATCCAAAATACAAATTAGTTTCTTTTACTTATTTATATATTATCTTATAGTGACAAAATCATGTGCCACATATTCAAAATAGTAATTAATTTCTGATATCTAATTTATACAATTCCCTAAAAATAATACACAAGCATTCTCAAAATCCAAACGTAAAAAGATCAGAACTCAGTAAATTGTCAATGAGTTGACACTGCTGAATAGCTTTCTATTGAAAGAATTACTGCTTTTATGTTGTTTAAAATATTTGTAACTATAGGAAATCAAATTATGATATTTGAAGCTGTCATTTTAATAGTGAATGATTTCACAAACAATACAGTAGATCTAAACAATGCAGCTGAAATATGTGACCACCGACAACACAGTATCACTTGGACAATGCCACCAACAGCATGAGTGACACTTGATGGTGGAACAGTGGGCGACTGGTTCTTAGTGGTCTTGCACTTTGCCAAGTGTTCCTTTTTCTTTTCTTTCTTTTTTTTTTTTTCCCCCTGGTGGCTATTTGTCATTCTCTGAAGACTACAGCCTTATCTTCCCCTGGACCTTTTTGAACTCTGCTGTCTTTGAATATCATGGATATTGCAAAAGAAACTATTTACTAGGCAGTAATTATACGCCACCCCTCATGTAAAGGTAAATGATAATGAGGTATGTGCAAAGAATAGGCAGTCCTGTCAAAAGGAAAAAGAGTGGCTTTTAAAACTTAGAGGCATACAAAATGCCTTATAGACTTGCTCTGGAGTAACTGTATCAATTAACCACGCTGAAAGCCCTAACTCAGATGGACACTGCACACAGCATGTCTACTAGTGTTTTATTATCAAGTCCATTATGATGAGTTCTTGTCCTAGACAAAGGAAGAACAGAGAAAGAATTCAGGCTGACAAATTAGACTTGAAATCAGTTTCATTTACATAACGACTGGAAGTTCATTAATAACAGAGTTTTAATTATTCATGCTCTTGTTTCACCAGATACAGCAGTTTTCCCCCTGCTGTGTGGGATGTCTGGATTAGCTAAAATGAACCTAAGCAAACTGATAGGCTGCCCAGATACTCAGACGCTTTTCTATTTTCACACTACTAGAGACGGGTGGGGGTTGGGGGGATGGAGTGCGTGTACAAATTGGGGCTGGGTAATGAGGAGAGATAGGGAGAGGAAAAGGAAGGCACTAAATAGAGAGAAAGGAAGCTGGTCAGCATGATTTCTTTGGGGCTGTATTACATGTTTGCAGAAAAGAAAGAGAAGGAAAAAATGCAACTGTTGTACATTTGTATTTGATGGGAGCTTCCACTTGAGACGATAACACTTTAAATATCAATCATTTCAAGATTTCCTGCTGGGGCATACTACTAATATGATGATGTGTGTGTATGCAATTCATTTCCTTTGGTATAGGAGCACTAGAGGGGTTTGTTTTTGTTTGCTTGTGTTTAAAAAAAAAAAAAGGAAAAAAGAGAGGAAGAAAGAAACTTTTTTCCTTCCATATTATCTGGACAAACTTGAGAAACAAGTTTAAAGTAGGCTTTAATACAATTTTCTTTTAATGAGAGTGGTGGTGATATTTTCATTCTTACTGGCAATAAATAATGACACCAAGGACACTTTTCTGCAAAGAATCTGAACTGTCTTTATACACATCAATCTCCTGACCCAGCCTTGAACACGACCTTGTGAAGTAAGTAGTTGAGAGCCAATTGCTCAGGGGGTTATTGCGAGTCTGGTTCATTTGCTGTCATATGTTTTACTAATTTAGGTAACTATCTCACAAAAAGAGAATCCACGACACATAAAACAAGACCAAATTGTTCCCAACATCTTTAAAGTCCACTGAGGAGTGAAAGAGGCCAGAGGAAAACCTCTTTTCATTCTGAAATCTGACAATACTTGCAGCCTTGGGTTTTCAAAGATGTCTCTGGAACAGTTTTGGAACAAAAGTTCTCAATTTGGGGAACTGTCATCTAAAACAAATACCAGAAGTATTTTGAAGAAAATAATTTTAGCAAGGAGAATTTATATTTACCAAGAGCTGACTGAGTACCAAACACTCAGTCTAGAAGAGGGTCTACACTCTTCTGCTTGGTTTAAAGGTCAAAAAATTTACGTCTATTTCACTGAGGAAGAATCTGAGTCTCAGAGAGACCACAGATGCATCTAGTAAACGAGGAAGGAATCCAACCCACATCTGCCTGACACCAACTCTCCCCTGCTACATACACATTTGAAGACCATGACCATTTGTATTTCCTACAAAGTTTACACAACTTGTTTTTTCTTTTCTTTTTTTCTTTTCTTTTTTTTTTTTTTTGAGACAGGGTCTCACTCTATTGCCCAGGCCGGAACGCAGTGGTGCAATCACAGCTCACTGCAACCTCAACCTCCTAGGCTCAAGCCATCCTCCTGCCTCAGCCTTCTGAGTACCTGAGACTATAGGTGTGCACCACCCCTCAGGGCTAATTTTTGTATTTTTTTGTAGAAATTGGGTTTTGCCAAGTTGCCCAGGGTGGTCTCAAACTCCTGGGCTCAAGCAATCCACCTGCCTCGGCCTCCCAAAGTGCTGAGATTATAGGCATGAGCCACTGCTTAGCCAACTTATTTTTCTGTCCTAATTTTTTTACCCTTTTTCTAATAAATGATTTTCTATAAAATAAATATAATGACCCAATTTAAAGAATATGGATAGCTTTCTTAGGTCTTGAATGATCAAAAAGTCTTAAAAAGTCATATATCAAACAGTTAATAAAATACTTGGAAAATCTCAGGAGCAAGATGTTAATGAGAACAAGGGCCAAGTAACAGTAACTGAGTTAAAATCAGACTACACTGCGTGGTAACTTTCCATCACATGCATTGTTTGTAGGTCATGTAGGAAAAAAATTAATCACCAGAATCTGCCATTTCTTATCAAGTCTGCTTGTCTCCATCCCTCCCTCCCTCCCTCCCTGATGTGTCCAGAGTTTGTTCCTTCTGGTGGGTTCTTGGTCTCGCTGACTTCAAGAATGAAGCCACAGACCCTCACGGTGAGTGTTACAGCTCTTAAATGTGGCGCAAACCCAAACACTGAGTAGCAGCAAGATTTATTATAAACAGCAAAAGAACAAACCTTGCACAACATGGAAGAGCAGCAGAGCAGGTTGCTGCTGCATGCTGGGGTGGCCAGCTCTTACTCCCTTATTTGGCACGGCCCATGTCCTGCGGATTGGTTCATTTTACAGTGCTGATTGGTCCATTTTACAGAGTGGTGATTGGTCCATCTTACAGAGTGTGATTGGTCCATTTTTACAGAATGCTGATTGGTGTGTTTACAATCCTCTAGCTGGACACAGAACGCTGATTGTTGCATTTACAATCCTCTAGCTAGACAGAAAGGTTCTCCAAGTCCCCACCAGACCCAGAAGCCCAGCTGGCTTCACCTGTCACTCTCTCCCTCTTTCCCTTCCTTCGTGTCTCTCTTTCTCCACCCCCCCCTTTCTTCTTTTCTTCCTTCTTTGTAAGACTATCAGCCATTCTTTTCTGTTTAGAAGAATTCTTGCGTACTGGCAGGTTTTAAATTTGTTTCATTTCGTGCCTTTATTCCTGGACAGTTTTCCCTGCCTTCCCACACCCCACTCTGCTTTTTGGCCTGTTTTACAAAGCTATCTTTATATAGGAGATTTTGAATGATGAATTACTGCTTCAGAGTGATCAGAAAGTATCAACATATTTACAACACTCTATCCTCTTTTTATCTCTCTGAAGTATATATAGATATTAAAGTACAAAGAGCTTGCATGACATGCCTAAGGGGGGAAAAGTGTTTCGAAAAGATAAAACAAGATCCTTTACTAGTGAACTACCTACCCCAAGCAACAAGCTCAGTTTGAGATTAAAATGCAATAAATGGACAGTTAACACTATGTAAAAGTTAGAATCAGTGAAGGTAACTGGGCATTACTGACACTTTATGATATCTGAGATAGCACTTTCTCAAAAATTGCCTAGTCAATAGGAAAATTAAGCTAAAAAGGACACTCTTCTAAATCTTTGACCAAGGATTACTACAAACATCCGATATGTTCTTGAAAAAGATAATGAAAATAAAACCTCTTAAAAGGCTAAAACCAAAAAAAAAAAAAAAAAAAAGAAAGCTTTTACTGCTCAGTGGGTAATATGTTTGTTCCGCTTTAAAAACATATTTAGTTCTATTTTCTGGGCTTCATTTCTCCTTTAAAAACTTAGAAATATCGCCGAAGGACAGAGAAAACAATGGAAGGTTGTATGGGGAAGAGGAAGAGTTGGAAAAGACATCTGGATTACGTTTGATCTGGCAGCTCTTTCCCTTACCCTGTTCAGTGGATGCTGCCCTGGGCAAGCAGAGGGGACTGCCTGTACTAATATTTGATTTCCAGGTGCAAGTATTCACTCATCTAAATCCTGACCATATGCTGTCATACATCTGCATAAGTACTGCTGTTTCCTTTAAACAAATATAAAATGTACACTTGACAGAGACATGCAGGATAGATGATCCTGAAAGGGAAAACTCCAGCAATTTTGCAAGGAAGACAGTCCATTGCAATGCTTCTTACAGTCTGTATCCTTGCATGCCTTTTGCCTAGTTAGGAACAGTATTCAGAGGCAATTTGATAGGACCCAGGAGATCAAAAGTTTCTAGTCTTGTTTCTGACCATTTTATTCTTTGTTAATAAAGTAAAAGGGGTGGCTCTTCAAACTCCTAGGAGCACATCCAATCAATGGGGAAACAGTAAATATACACAAATTCTGCAAGCCGTGCTGCCCAAGATTCTGATACTTTATGTCTGAACTCAGGCCTAGGGAATCAGAAATTTTAAAGAAAGTTTTAAGAGATTATAATATAACCTGTCAAAGACAGGTTTTAGGGATAACCATCCCTTTAAGGTAAAATTACGCAATTTTTTTTAACTTTGAAAAATGAATCAATTCATAAGTTTTTCTTAAGTTGGCTGAGGTAAAGCAGCTGTTGTAAATGTTTTCTTTTTTAAAAATAAAATGAAACAAATATCTACTTTAGTTACGTGGTATGATATATAATGGACACAAAATAATATCCTGGAGATATCAACCCAATCACTTCAAACACTATATATATATAGTGTTATATAATTAATATAAATCATTAATATAAAAAATTTACATGACAAAAATAAAAATAGACAAGTGGGAGGACATCAAACTAAAAAGTATCTGCATAGAAAAGAAAATAATTAACAGAATGAAAAAGCAACCTAAGAAATACAAATGGGCAACAGGTATATGAAGATATTGAGCATCACTAATCAGCAGGGAAATGCAAATCAAAACCACAATGAGATATCACCTCGCACCTCTTAGGCTGCTTATTACAAAAATAACAAAAGCCAAAGTGTTGGTGAGGCTCTGGAGAGACTGAAACCCTTGCAAACCGCTGGTAGGAATGCAAAATGGTGCAGTCGCAATGGAAAACAGTATGGAGGGTCTTTAAAACACTCCAAATTAAAAAAAACTCCAAATAAAAAAAGTGTATATATATATATATACACACACACATACACACACTAAGTAGCAGGATATATATATATATGTGTGTGTGTGTGCGTATATATATGTGTATGTGTGTATATATATATACACATGTATGTATGTAAAGGAAATAAAATCAGAATCTTAAAGAGATTATTAAGACTCTCATGTTTGTTGCCACATTATTCACGATAATCAAGATGTGGAAACAATCTGAATGCCCATAAACAGATGAATGGATAAAGAAAATGTGGTATGCACATACAATGAAGTATTATTGCACCTTAAACAAAGAAGGAAATTCTGCAATATGTGACGTGGATGAACCTTGAGAACATTATGTTATGTGAAATAAGCCAATTATGGAAGGACAAATACTTCATGATTCTACCTGATTCTACTTGAGGTATAGTAAAACTCACAGATGCAGAGTAGAATGGTGGTTGGCAGGGTTTGTAGGAAGGAGGAATTGGTGAGTTGTAATAGCAACAGGAGACAGACAGATTCCTAGGCAGACAGTGATGGGTCCCTGGTGAAACCTGACCTTCAAGCCAATGACAGTTCAAAGCCTGAAAACGGAGCTGCCAGTTCCGGATAGAGTCCGCAACCAGAGTGAGAACTTCCTTGTTGCCTTTAAACCAATTGAGTGGTGCCTTTTCCAAGACCACCCATAGACCAATCAGCACACACTACCCTAATCTGAGCCCTTAAAAACCCTGGACTCAGCTGCACAGATGGCTATCTGCTTTTGGGCCCCCTCTCACACAGAGGGTTACCCACTCGCAGATCCCCTCTCCACTGAGAGCTTTCCTTTTGTCACTCAATAAAATTATTCTCTGCCCCGCTCACTCTCCAGTGTCTGTATACCTTATTCTTTCTGGTGGCGGGACAAGAATCCGGAACTTGCTGAGCTGTGGGCAGTGGGAACGAATGAACTGTAACACGTCCCTGTTCACTGAGCTGCAGTCAGCAGGAATGAGAGAGAGCTATAACATCTCCTGGGGGCTCAGACCTCAGGACTCCCCGAGCAAAAGCTGTAACACTCCTTGGGACTCCCTGGTTTCTGGCATCTCCTAGTTTTCAGGCGCCACCACATCCACCTCATCTAAACACTAGCGCCCAACATGGAAGCCACTTTGTGGCATGCCCTGTTCAGCCGTGGGCTGAGTATGGAGCTGTGGCAGGCACGGGATCTGGGCCGGTAGTGCAAGCTGAGTGTAGCCTGCTGGGCTGAAGGGGATGGCGTGAGTCCAGAGGACTGAGTGACGCCCTGGGCAGAGGTCATGTGGCTGCAGAGATTTCCCACTGGGAAAGTGGCACCATAGGAATCCTGTAACACTAACCCTCCCTCTGGCTGCAACAGAAGAGAAAAACGCGCGGGCGCCATTCCCTCCCACTCACCAAACTACAAAAGCTGCAACAGTTGCTAATCAACATATAGAGTTTCAGTGATGCAAGATGAATAAATTCTAAAGCTATGCCACACAACATTGTGCCTATAGGTAATAACATGTTATTGTACACTTGAAAATCTGTTAAGAGGGTGGATCTCATGGTAAGTATTCTTACCACAATAAGCAAAACATCACAAACAATATTTACCAACCATTGGCAAATTGCTATTTTTCAGGTCTATTTGCCAAACAGAACAGTCTATGTGGTATAACTACTGAGTTTGTCAATTTGGGCAACATTGCTTAATTTCCCTGATTCTCAGTTTTATCACCTGTAAAACAAAAATGATAATAATTTTCATATTGAGCTTTTGTAAGAATTCAATGCAAGTGAAAGCATCACAGTAGCTGAAAACATGGCAGTTAATATCTGATTGGAAGTTAGGATGCCAATTTTGTCCATTGGTCATTCAATTCAAAATCTGAGGTTATGTAAATTCTGTAGCGGCAAATTGAAGCACACATGTAATTTGCTCTCCAGAACGACATCAATAATGATTCTAAAGCTCCTACTATGGCTCCTACTATGAAATGATGTGGGGCCTCCATTTGGAGAGTGTAAAAGGTACGGAGATGACCAGAAGAAGAAATTCTGAAAATATCGTAACTCTCATATTTCACTTCTGGATCATTTTACATACAAACCCAAACTTTAAAAAAAAATTCATTTGGTTGGAAATCTTGTCAATTCCCACTTTTGAGTTTTAACATCTATTAAAGAGGAATTTGACAAAAAGTAAAAAAAAAAAAAAGTTTTTTTGCTAGTGACATTTTACTATATTTCAATTCTTTGGTTATTAGTCAGTAATCAAATACTGTTTAATAGTGTTATTTTAATAAGCAAAAAATTCTCTGAGAATGGTAAAGAATAGATAATACTACTAAAACAGAAAAGAAAAATTTTCAGAAACAATAAGCTGATTAGTATCGAGTGTCTAAATTTTCTCAGCATTCAAAAAATAAATTAATAAATAAATTAATTTTCCTAGTTCATTAAGAGTGGAGGTCCACATTTTCTTTTTGTAGTATATTGAAGTTTTTAAAAATAGGAAACAAAAAATATTCATGTACCATATTAACTTACTATGGAGCAAAGTTTTCTGTGGTCAAGAGACCTTTTTGTTATATTGTAGGGGAAAGAAAGGGAAAGGTTTAGGAAAAAAAGAAATTTTTCAGCACTTGGAAAACTATCTTCACCGAATTAGGCAGAATTTTTGTTTCCTTTCATATTTTACATCTTTCTTGTAAAGGATGGAAAATGAATTTAGCACCATATTGGGGGATGCCTTCGGGTATTATATAAATATCCTAAGGATAAATAAAATTTGAGTTAAACTTGCAACTCTGTGCATTGGGCTTCAGTTCAGGTAACAACATGACAAGGGAAGAAGAAGAGAGGAAGGGAGAAGAATCATGAAAATAAAGTAGAAGCTTAGGAAGGAATGAAGTTAGAAAAGAAAAAGAGAGGAAGAGAGCAAAGAGGAGGAAAACAGAAGACAAAAGGAGGAGCAGATAGGTGGGATAACAAGTTCTTTTATAAACTGCAGCAAAATCAAGAACTATTTTGTGGGAGGGCAGCTCAAAAGGCAGTTGCACAATGATGGTCAAACCACCTGTAATAAAACTGCCTGAAAATGTTTTCCTCTCCTAGATTGAAAACTGTAGCTTGTTTAGGAAAGGAGGATGTGATGAAAGTATAAATGAAAATTTCATAAGCAGATGGGGATTTATGGGGACAAATACATGACTAAGTTCTATGATACACATAATTATACAACATAAACAATGACTTGAATAAAAAAATAATTTGTGGGACCAGGAGTGATGGCTCATGCCTGTAACCCTAGCACTTTGGGAGGCCAAGGCAGGAGGACAGCTTGAGGCCAGGGCTTTGATACTAGCCTGGACAACAAAGTGAGACCCTGTCTCTACAAATAATAATAATAATAAAAATTTAAAAAATTAGCTGGATATGGTGGCACACACTTGTAGTCCCAGCTACTCAGAAGGCTGAGATGGAGCATCACTTGAGCCCAGGAGGTTGAGGCTACAATGAGCTATGATAGTGTCACTGCACTCCAGCCTGAGCAACAGAGATCCCATCTCTTAAAAAAGAGAAAGGAAAAAAGGAAAACAATTGTATAATACAAGCATTTGCCATTTCCTTAAATATCATATCCTAAGTAAATTGAGACCCACACTTGTTATGTAACACTTTGAAGACAATCTCAGCAATAAATTCTAAGAGTGCATTGATACTTAAAATTAATTACTAAGACCCTTCCAAATGTATTAGGCTTTTATGAGGTTATTAAATCTCATTTTTAAAATCAGAAAGTTTGAAACTTACAACTATGATTTCTGGTGATTTAAGAATTCATCCAATTTCTGGTGATCAAGCATTCACTCAAGATTCAAGAATCTAAATATCAGAAATTCACCACATCCTTTATAATATCTCACTATGACCTCATCCTTGATTCATCCTTTCCTATTTCCAGTCTTTCTAAAATCATCACTCTAACTCCAATGTCTTTCATGTTTCAAATTCCTCTGAGTGTTTGATGCTGTATCTACAATAATGCTGAACAGCATATATGTTTAGTTCTTTGTTTCAAATCCTGCTAAGAAACAGAACATATACAAATTTTCTTGTATGACTTCCCCTTTTCCACCTTTCAAAAATGACTTCTTCAACTCCTACAGGGAGAAAATAAAAAACAAATAAGCAGAACACAAGGCTTCTTCCTTTATGGTCTTCTAATATGTAACACACCTCTGTGTTGAAAACCACTAGGTGTTTCAGTGGAGCCCAGATAACAAGCTCAGTACCAGGATTTCTGCGCATTGGTACGTTTTATTCTTATGAGAAGGAAAATTTTCATGGTTGACATTTTTTTAGGGAGGCAGTGATCTGCCAAGTGCCACACAGCACGATGTTGGAGGTGGAATAGAATTCAGGTCTGGCCAGTTCCAAAGCCTACATCCTTGTGCATCCTGCCTCCTCCTTATCTTTCTAAGACGTCCTAGTTTCCTTTCCACGTTCTGCCCACAGGCTTCTGAGAATAAGGTCCTCTAGGGAAGGTACCAGGTTATACTAATCTGTGCTTTGATACACCGACTGGCAGAGTAAGTTCACAAAATAACCCAGGAAAGAATAAAATGAGTCAAAGTTTCAACTTTATGATCAAGTTCCTCTTGAGCATTACAGAAAGTATTTGCTTCTCTCTTGGTTAGGTTTCTAATTGCCTAAACCAGGTCTGTATGCTCTGAGAATGAGGAGCAAGAGGGAAGCAAGTTAGATGATGAGAAACCTGGTCATCTAATGGATCCTTGGGCTTGCTGGCCATACACCTATGGTCTTGAATTTGTTGTTTCATCATTTCCACAAACAGGATGTTCACTCTGACTTTCTGCAAAGGAATCTCACCTATTGATCAAACCACAGAAGGGCACAGGCTTTAAAATTATGGGAACTTATCTTTGACAGTTTCTGTTCTAAAATGTATAAGCAAATCTGGCTTGGTGGAGCCAGAGGCCATAGAAAAGAAAAGGAAGGAGCATTCCAGATATGGAGGCCCAGATGATGAAAGGATCGCTCTTGATATCTAAATGTTATGGGACATTTTCAAGTTCGTAGTCGATTGATTGCAATGTTCTTGCATTGCTCCCACCAGGTGTTTTTCAACGAAGTGCTAAATTTTTCCTGGCTGATTCCAAGAGGAAACCTTCAGGTAGGTTTAATGCAGAAGATTAAGACTGCATTAAGACTAAGTCTGAAATGTTCTGCTACCAATTAGCCCTCTAGTATTTCTGTAAGCCTTGAATTTTTGATGCGATCAATGACACCAGTGGAGCCATCTTCTGTGGAGTGGTTATTAAAGATATAAAAATCAATACAAAGATGATACTTGGAAATCTATATCACAAGATAATGAATCATCATGAGAGCAGACTAAGAAGAATGTCAGCAAACCAAACAGAAGGTTTGTGTATAACAAAGTATTTCATGCCAATAGAATTTAAGTTAAATTTTGCATGAGACAGAAATCTTCACGCTACACTTATGATACATTTGCATGACAGGGTTTTAATAAGATTAAGTCACAAGCCTAATCAGACGAATGCCTCTAGTGCATTAAAAAAGGAAGAAGAAAAAGAAAAGAATGAGGATTGAGATGTTCAAGACTGAGCCAATAATGCCATGGTTTAACTTTAACTAATGACAAAAGAGCATCAAAACTTTCTCTGTCAGTAATCCTCATTCAATTTCTTTTAAACGAAACATTATTTGCCGGCACCTTAAGTCCATAAGTACTGATTGTTATTGGAGCTTCACAGAATAGTCCACATTTAATTTGAACTGAGGACTGATTTCGTTTCCTTCAAAGGAAGTTTTTTTTTTCCTCCCAAAATTGAGCTGGTGCATGACTTTGCAAGCTCATTTTGGTTTTCTCCTTGACACAATAGTAAGTGACATGAGAACATTTATGTGTTTTGTCCTTAAGGGACATCACAACATTGCTAATGATGCCACAAATGACTGGGAGCTGCTTTTTGGCTTTAGATATACGGATTCCCTAAGATTTTTTATCATTTGCTGCCAGGAAAAGCAAAAATCAGCAAGCCTGCTGTAGTCACCAGTCCACTAAACCATTGTATATTTAATACAGACAGAGTTTTATGCTTGAGATTTCCCAGTTTACAACTATGTAAATAAAGTTTTATAGACAGAGATTAAGAGAGGGTGTGTTTTTGTGTATGTTGGGTGGTGCAAAAGTCATAAATGTTTCTCTTTTCTTCTCTCTCTAGGCACATATGTGAGTCTCCCCATCACTAGAACTCTTAAGTGGCTGCTGTTATGGAAGGTCAGACTCATAATCACTGCATATTAAGTCCTTAACAGCAATGTCTGGCTCTTCATTAATCTGTAAACTTACTGATTTACCGAGAGATGTCTTTGTTTTTCTCGGCGTTTTTTCATCTACTTCTCACCCTGGTGCCAACGCAATTGCCAGAAAATGAAACAATGATTAGTTTATGCTATTGCATATTAAGTTTGGTTTTCTCTGTATTTACATTGCATGTTTCAAAGGTTGACTTAATCAGCTGTGAGTTGTTATGCAGTTAGTCAGAGTGGAATTCCCACAGATTTTTTTACCCAATGTATCACATAACAATAAGAGAGCTAGACACACCTTGTGTAGTTTTAACAAGTCTTTGCAGTGTTACTTAATTTGTTTCCCTTCCTTTTACCCCTGAGGCTCCCAAAGCAAATGAACCATTCAGGAGCATAAAACAAGGGGAATTAGTTTAGACTTCAATAAAACAGAGACCTCTTGCTGGCAATATCTGCCTTGATGTAGAATGTCTGCATTTAAAAATATTGCCGTGTCTTGATTGTCCTGACACCTCATGATTGTCCTCTTGAATTCCCATTGCCTGAGGAACTTCAACACTCTCTCCCTGTTCAGGTCTCATGCTCCTTCTCAATGGTGCTCATACTTTAGCTTCCATGTCTTCATCTGCAAAATCTACTCGACTAATGCATGAATATACTTAGCGGTTTTCCAATAGATCTAGAATTAGGATTCAACTTGGATAGTCTCTGATATCTCTTTTAGGTAGTGTGGAGAATATATAAGGTGCAAGAAATGCTATTCTCATAGGCAGGAGATTCAAAAGTGGCATTTAAAGAAATGTATTTTTGTAGAATGAAAGATTTTTGCCTCTTACTGAAGCTGTGAAAGTTTTTAGCCCTTACAAGTCAGTAGTCCTGCTTGCATGGGGATGGGTTTTCATACGTTGAATGATATTATTTATTCATTTACAAATAGCTAATGATGACAAGCCATGGGGTGGATGCCGAGGATACACTTTGTACCAGGGGAATTGAGATAAAGGTGTTCAGTAAAATTGTGTAAGGCTGTTTCTCCCATGAGAGTCACATTTTAATTGCTTTTGTGGGGAAAAATCGGTGTCTTCAAAAGTTTGGTTAGTAAACAAATCCAGACCAGATAAATGTCTAAACCTGGGCGGAATAATCAAACATTATTTTTAATAGGTGGAAGAAATGAGATGCATAGTAATTATTTGAGTAAAGTCTTTCCTAATGAGCTAAATGATAAAAACTTGCATCCCGTAATCGGACAGATAAGTCACAAGGAGAAAGTTAGGTTTTCACACAATGTATGTTCACAGGATAAAAAACAACAAAGTCTTGTTAAAGTAAGCTGGGGTGGAGGTGGGGAGGGAAGGGCTTTAAAGATCCCTTTAAAGGGAAAGTTGAACAAGAAAACAATCTTCCACACACTAACGTGAACCCACGGAGAGAAGAGAGAACGCATAGAAGGTGTACACTACATTATATGAATACAAAATAGTTTTTTAGATTTATAATTTAATTTAGAAATCTGAAAGACAGGTGTATTCTTTTATAATGCCATGTCTTTATAATGTAATATTCATATATTTTTCTAACTTCTATGAGATAGAGTGGTTTTAATTAACAAAAAATTAACGCATGATAGAAGCAAAGAGAAGAATTATTCAAGAGTTGCGCATAAGACTGTATAGGATTTATATTTGTAAACAAGCCCAGAAATATGAATGCTTCTAGGCTTCTATGAGTCAATGCTTGACCGGGACTCTTAATGGCAAAATCTCCTACTGGTTACTTGGCTCTTATAAATCTAAGGAACTGAGTGAAACCAAATATTAAGTGGTCCAATTTTAGAGAAAAGAAAGCAGGATAAAAATGTACTAAGGCAGAGAGAGTTTAAGTTAAAACACAACCACATGTGGTGAAAACAGAAAAGGGCTAGAAAGAAATACAAAAAAATGTTAGCAATGCTCTTCTCTGGCATAAACAATGGCTTTCATTTTCTTCTTCGTATGTTTTGATATTTACAAATTTTCTACAGTAGCATTTCTACTATAACCAGACAGAAAGAGATCAATGAAAAGTGCAATCTAACTGTTGAAATTACTGCTATATACAAAATGAATACATTTCACCGTTGGTAATGCCTTTGACTCTAGAGGAAAGATGATTTCCATAGAAGGACGGTAGTATTTTATATCTAATTAATTGGGAAGGCTTTGAGCAAAATCAGAACTTCAGATCCTAGAAGCTGAGTACAATAAAGATTTGAGAAACAAGAAAAAAGGTATGATCAATGGAAGATCTTCCAGACAGTGAGGGCTGTTAGCGAGTGTGTAAGAACATGAAGTATGTGAAAACAAGGTGAGTCTTATATGAAAGTGAATAATAAATGAGGAGATTAGGAAGTAAACTGACCTTAAATGAGGAAGTAAAGAGCCATGAACAGGATTCTGTATTCTGAATGTCAAAATTAAGAAGCTCCATTGAGAAATAAGTTTATGGAATGAACAAAATCAACCTAACTTACAGTCAGATTGATTTTTACTTTGGGGGGACTCTAAGTCATTAGCATGGGGTCTGTTTTATTAACACTATAGCATTCCCTTTACTTCCCAGAAAAAGCACATATAATGCTTTTGCTTTTCATAATTCACTTCTTGCTCAAATATTCATTGATTTGTCTGAATCTGTAGCCCATCTGCTTGCAAAACATTCACTGACTTCATGGGACTAAATAATAAGCATTGGTTGATGTTAATGTATATACATGCAATAAAACTGTCAACTCAGTCATCTTCCTGGTACCTGAGCATATTAGAAAAGCATCACTAGACAGTGAGGCAGCACTGTGAGAAAGGTAGTGTACATAATGGAAAGAGCACAGCCTTCGGCATCAGAGAGATGTGGGTTCAAATCCTGGCTCTGCCACTTGCTACTTGTTAATTTCATCAAAGTAAATTTCTCTGTCTATTTCTTTATCTTTAGACTGGGGCCAATACTTTCTTCTAATATGAACTTTGTGAAAATTAAATGCGATATAATAAATTAAAGCGTATAATAGGATGGCAGCTACACAATAAGCTCTCAGTACCTAATGGTAGTATGATTATTGTCATTGGCATACTCATGGGTTTTCAACACAATACAACTTAACGTTTCAAGACCAATGTCAAATTTTGGTGTTCCTTCTGTGAGTCAAATTTTGGATTATTAATAAGAGAATGATCTCATTTCTTCCTCAGATGGCAAATGGTTTATTCTTAGAGCTAGGTATGGACTCATCTATACTCTCCAGCCTCTCTCTGTTAAAGTCACTGGTACCGACTTTCTCAACTGGTTCACTTTGAGCCTGGTTAGAAATCAGAAGAAAGCAACTTGATGGATTAACAGGGAGAGCTAGGGAAACTGACTCATCGGGGGTGCAGTGCTCATGCTTGATAAACCTCAGAGACTCTGGTTTTCTATTCAGAGAAATGGGGTTACTCATCGAGCTTTGCACACAAGACCAACATATGGGTCTTAAAAGCCGTAACTGAGCCAGGCACAGTGTCTCATGCCTGTAATCCCAACACTTTGGGAGGCTGAAATGGGAGGATGGCTTGAGCCCAGGAGTTCAAGACTAGCCTGGGCAACATGGTGAAACCTTGTCTCTACACAAAATACAAAAATGGTGGTACATGCCTGTAGTCCCAGCTACTCAGGAGGCTAAGGTGGAAGGATCATTTGACCCTGGAAGGTCAAGGCTGCAGTGACCTGTGATTGCACCACCGCACTCCAGCCTGGGTGAAAGAGTGAGACCCTGTCTCAATAATAAATAAATAAAGTAAAACAAATAAAGGCCATAATTCAACTGTTGTAATTGTAGTTCTCTCTGAAGTGAATGAATTTTTTCTGCTCATCCTGGAATTCTCACTGTTGCTATATAAGAAGAAAGCTTCAGACTCTGGCTACGCTGGGGATTTTGGTGGGATGCCTATTGGCACTTTCACTGAATGTGCAAGAGTGAAAGACTTCCTAGGATTCACCTGCCTTCATAATGAATTACTTGACCCCTTCAATTATCCCTGTGTCTTACTTTTAGTGATCAAACAGCCTATTATACAGACCCTGGATAGTATAAATCCATAGTATCACTGGTTATTTAGCCCCCAAAAGCACTATGTATCCAAAGTATTCATTATTGAAACCACAACTTTGATGCCACTTATTCCATCAGAATTCCTATAAAATTCATAATTTATTATACTGAAATGAACATATATGTATACTTTTTCTGCTGCTAATATTTATTTTTGTATATGTTAATTTTAATTCTATAAACTGTAAAGTATAGGGGTCACACTTTATCTTCTTTTTATATTTCTTTGTTGTGGAAAAGTTTTGGGTGTAATATAGACCCTCCTCCTAGTAAAATTAGTTAGATGATAAGAAAAAAAGTCTCCAAATATCTAGTGGGTAAGAATAAAAGTTAAACTTAGCTTTGACTTTTTTTGTGATTTAAAAATTTTTGTGGAATATGAGGAGGGTCCAATTTAAACTAACCCTTTCACTGTCTTTTTTTGTTTGTTTTTGTTTTTGTTTTTTTAATAGAGACAGAGTTTTGCCATGTTGCCCAGGCATGTCTCTAACTCCTGGGGTCAAGTGATCCTCCTGCTTTGATATCCCAAAGTGCTAGGTTATAGGGGTAGGCCACCACACCTGGCCATGATTCTTGAAATGATGAGATCAGGGTGTGTAGAGGCTGTATTATTTCATTCTCACTTTGCTATAAAGAAATATCTGAGACAGGGTAATTTATACAGAAAAGAAGTTTGGCCAGGTGTGGTGGCTCACACCTGTAATCCCAGCACTTTGGGAGGCCGAGGTAGGTGGATCACCTGAGGTCAGAAGTTCAAGATCAGCCTGGCCAAAATGGTGAAACCCTGTCTCTACTAAAAATACAAAAATTAGTTGGGTGTGGTGGCATATACCTGTAATCCCAGCTACTCTGGAGGCTGAGACAGGAGAATCACTTGAACCTGGGAGGCAGAGTTTGCAGTGTGCCGAGATTAAGCCACTGTACTCCAGCCTGGGCCACAGAGCGAGACTCTGTCAAAAAAAAAAAAAAAAAGAAAGAAAGAAAGAAAAAGAAAAAGAAAAGAGGTTTAATTGGCTCATGGTTCTGCAGGCTGTACAGGAAGCATGGCAGGATCTTCTTCTGGGGCGGCCTCAGGAAACTTACAATCATGGTGGAAGGTGAAGGGAAAGCAAGCCACCTTACATGGCGGAGCAGGAGGAAGAGAGAGACAGGGGAGGTGCCACAGACTTTTAAACAACCAGATCTCCTGAGAACTGTATCGGGAGAACAGCACCAAAGAGAGGGTGCTAAACCGTTCATGGAGGATCTACCCCCATGATCAGATCACCTCCCACCAGGCCCCACTCCAACACTGGGGATTACAATTGAACATGAGATTTGGGTGGTGACACAGGTACAAACCATATGAGAGGCATAGGTGTACATGTAAGGAAAGATAAATAGCAGAATGTGAATTTGTGCATGTTAAAATCTGCTAACCATTTTTGTTGCTTGGAAGTTTTTTTCTAAAAATCAGCCTCTTTCTTTGAGGTCCCTTCATCCATTTCTTCAAGTTGTATATCAAAAATTTTAGTCACACAGATGCTAATTACTCAAGATGACTCAGAAAGTTCACATGCAGATTTGAGATTAGAGCCCAAAAATGCAATCCCTGCCATGTATTTTTAACAGTGACACTTTCCTGAAATGCTGGTTATAGGTAGTAGACATTACCCATATTTGCTTCTTACACTATCATAGCAAATAAAGTTTATTTATATCACAAAGATGCCAGGAAAATTATGCTGAAATATTTTAACATAAAACAATCCTGAATTTCTGAAGTATTACCCTAAAACACTCTCTTAATATCTAATATTATCCCTTCCACAGTAACTGTTACTTGCCTTGCTCTCAATATATTATACATTTTTAAGATCTACTATGTTTACTGAATTATATTTTTAAAACAGGAAAAAGAAAAAAAATTCACATAAGTATCATCATAGGGAATGGTATCTATTATGACTTTTTTCCTTCAATAAATAACCTATTATTAATATATGTTCTTCATGATATCACTTCTACTTCGCCAACGTTTGCCCCCTTTAAATGATTTTAACAGTAAAATTTACTGTTGAGTAATATAAAAATTATAATAGTATGGTTAATTTTAAAAAGATCAAACTTCAGTTTAGGTCTTATATCTCATTCTAATTAATAGTTTTTTAAGTAGCTCAGCAGATAGCTCATTTAAACTTTAACATTTCATTTTCCACATTTTAGTTATTAAAAGAAAAATATAGCTAAATAAATTATAATATTTGTAATAAATACCTAAATTAAATATAATAAATGATATCTCTACTTATGTCAAAATATCAATTTCACACATTTTCATCTTTAATATTACCTTTGGAAATAGAAGAGTGATATATCACTATGTAAATGTAAATAGGATAGTGACTGATTACATTTTGAAGATGAGAAAACGAGGTCAGAGAGTAGTTAGTGACCAATTTTGGATTGAACCCAGGTGTTCCAGGACTGTATAAGCCATTCCTGGGTGTTATTTTCTTTTCTCTAATTTGTTACCTTCCTCCTGAAAGAAAACTAGGGGATGGTAGAATTGACAAATACGTTTTTGCTAGTGGAGGAGAGGGAAATCCCATGACTTTACACCATGGGTATGCTTCTTAGAAGAGAAGGATGAACGTGAGTGGCAACATGAACTATTGGCAAATCTACTGGGCAGATGAAGTCATTATCCCCATATAGGCTCATTAAGTGCTAATGGTGATCATAATCATCCGTTTGTGATTTGGAAGAACTGTGCCTCCATCCCCCTGAAAGGCTTTTTGTTTTGTAGGTTCCTTTTTATTCTGCTTCCTGAAACTCTATGCCAATTGATGTTTGCATGTTTCTGAAATGGTGACAAGCCTTGTAATTGATTCTCCAACTACACTGTGCTGTGCGCCGAGCTGGCAGGCACCCCACTTTCAGGTCACTTTACACGTCACACCACCTAGAGTGAGCCAGGAACCCATTCAAAGGGCAATGCGATGCCAATTATTTTCTTTCCTGGCATTTACATGAAAGTATAGGAGAGAGGCTGCTAAAACGGAATTGAGAGTTTGGTTCCCTTAATAATTCCTATAGCCCCCAAGTTTGTGGACTATGGAAGAATTGAGAACCTGAAGCAAGTAAGGTGAGGAAGTTGAAAAATAGAGATTTAGTCAAACAATCCGTAAAGTGAGGAGATCCAAAAAATAGAGCTTTGTGAAATCAGTAAATTTGGTGCTTACTAGGTGCCAGGCAATATTTTAAGCATTTTACGTCTACTAATTTGTTTATGCTATGCCACAACTCTTGAAAGCAGGTATGACAATTTCTCCCATTTTGCAAATAAGAATGTGGAGCCCACAGTCACATAGCTGGTAAATGACAGAATCACGCTTTGAATTTAGGTTGGCTCTGAAGGCTAGGCTTTTAATCATTTTGCTATAGGTGGAATTAAAGATTCTGTATGAGTCCACTTTAACATAGAATTCATAGCTTCTAGGAATATATAATGACTTAGTAATAACCAGGAAAGCAAATGGTGACCATGATTGAGAGAAGTAGAAATAAGAGGCCAGAGGCCATCCTCTCTAAATGCCTTCAGCCCACACTTCCTCATCTAACACCACCACAGGATATTTTGTACCTCACCCTACTTCTACAAAGGAATGCATCCTAATAATTTCTGGCTTCATTTGTGAAAATAGCAACTTTAATTGATCTCTACTTGCCTATGTGATTTGTGATACTCCAAGGCAGAAAAATGCCTAAGATCACAAGCATAATTTTGTAAGAAATCTGAATAGGTAGACAGCCAGTCTTAAGCAACATACAACGAATAACCTGACTCATGGAGAGAGGTAACCCATACATGTAGTTTCTTATTCCCTCATCTCCACCCAGGATCATGATTTTATCTTCTACATGTAATAAAAGATCATCCAATATCAGAACTTAGAAAACCACCAATAGATAAAGCAAATACATTTAGACAGTGCTTGAATTCATATCATCATTGAAGCTATTATATCTTATTTTGAAATTAATCATTTACCTTATGAGTCTACGTAGGCTCCATACTCTTCAGAACCATTTGTGAAGTTTAGAGTAAGTGGTCGGTAACCTAGAAGGGAGACAAACAAATCCACAGTTCAAATTCAGCATGAAAAGATTATCAATGAAATTGAAAATGCATTAGCATTTGCATTAATTTTTTTATTAGATTCAAATGATGAAGGCAGTTACCAATTTGGAGATACAGAGAGAATAGAATTTAGGTGAGATGGATATTAGCACTTGTGTCCCTGTGTTTTAAGTATCAGCTCAGACAAAAAAAGCAAAAAGATCTAAAATGATTCCTGGAACTGAACAACGTGACTGAACCCAGAGGGGAGGAGCAGGCTGCCACCCACCTGGGGAGACAGGTTAATAAAAAGATCAATTGCATTCTTATCTTGTTAGTCATTAGGCAGCCCATTGATGCCACCTGCTTACTTTAAATGTAAACGTGCAGGCCAACCACCGGAAAGCTGCCACCATTCTTCGGAACCCTGTTTCTTTCTGGTTTAGTGATAGGAGGGAAAAGGCCAAACTCTTGACTGTTAGGAACTGAGCATCTGTTCCTCCAGCAAACGCAGATGTGAGGGCAAATCAGAAAGCAAGTCTTTACAGGCAGAATAAATGAATATACCAAAATATGAGTAGTTTATAGAGTTAATATCAACACAAACTGAAAAAACATTTTCCATGTAAAAACAAAATGGCTCAGGGGATTTACTCTCCTGTTAGGTAATTATATCCCTTAGATCTGAAGTGGCCATATATTAAATATACTTTTTGTTTGTTTGCTTTACTGGTCTTTGTGAACCACTGACTCTTTTTCAGTCGTCAATTGTTCTTTCCCAAAGTATAAGGAAAGGTTTACCTGTCTTGCATTAGTATCAGTTGCCAGCGATCAAAAGGTTCAAAGGTAAATGTTACGTATTTCCTAAGGCAAAGTGAATGCCTGCTCACCGTTGGTAAAAAGGGATTATTATACATTGGCAATAGAATCTTTCCTGCGCAGCTATTGTCTACTTCTCTCCGCTTCTGCAAACTCCAGCTACAAGTGGGTCTCCCGACCTTTCCTTGTCCTCTGACACTACTTACCTGGGCATCAGACAGATGCCTGATAAGAATACTTCATATCATCCCACCTTTGTAGCAGATAAATGCTCATTTTTTCTTCTAACAAAATGAGTATATTAATTTATCTTATTTATTTTTATGATATAAATATTCATTATTTATTGATTATTACTAGTCAAGCAATATTTGTCTAACAAAGAGTATCTTTCTATCTGCTTTGAGCATTCCTATTCTAGTAAAAAATATTTTGCAAGCAATAAAATACTAACTCAGGGTAGGAATGGTGAGATGCAGCAGTTACAATTTCTCAAAGCAGTGAGATGGTGAAGCCAACTTCTGGCATGTTGACTAATTACTACACTCCTGCTCATTTTACTTTCCAAAAGTCAAAATATTGTATATAGGTTCTGAATGCTTAAAATGCATTCCTAACTAAGTAGTGTGTAGGTGGCTGGATTTCTATCAAGTGGGTCTCAAACCAGCAATAGAAAATCAGGCACTGTCTCTGACTTAAAATAGGAATAAGGTCAATCAAGATATGACTACCTATGAAAAATATCATTCAGTGAACTTTTTTTTTTTTTTGAGATGGAGTTTCACTCGTCACCCAGGCTGGATTGTAATGGCGTGATCTTGGCTCACTGCAACCTCTGCCTCCTGTGTTCAAGGGTTCAAGTGATTCTCCTGCCTCAGCCTCCTGATTAGCTGGGATTACAGGTGCCTGCCATCATGACTTGCTAATTTTTTGTATTTTTAGTAGAGATGGGGTTTCATCATATTGACTAGGCTGATCTCGAACCCTTGACTTCAGGTGATCCACCCACCTTGGCCTCCCAAAGTGCTGGGATTACAGAGGTGAGCCACCACGCCTGACCACCATCCAGTAAACTTTTAAACAGCAGAATTCCCAGATGGGCTAACCATTTATACATTTTAGAGTATAGATTAGTTATTAGTTGTTTCTTGAATTTAAAGAGTTTGTAAGAATATGCATTTCTTACACTTGGTTACATGTTTAAATTACTAGTGTGAGAGCAACAGAGTAGGTTTTTGGAGACCAATAATTTTTAGTTTGTCAGCACACTGTAAGTTTGACATGAATTGAAACAGGGTAAAAAAACTACCTTGTGAATGCAAGGGATAGCTTTTGCTATCTATCAGATTTGTGAGTGCGGCTGTGAAAGCTGGCCTTAAAATGGTAGATGGGAAATGGACCTATTTTCTTCTACAATGTGACCTTCCTGTGCTCCTCTCCTGAGGGCTCATGGATAGGTCCTTATTCTTGGCAAATCAGCATCAAAATGACAGTCCTTGGATGCAGTTCAAAGCAAATCTGACTAATACTGAATTTTGCTCCCGAGTACCATGTTAAAACGTTGTGAGGGTCCAACATAACTGTAAAGGTTCTATGACAGGTAACAAAGGAAAATTTCCTAGATAGACCCATTTAGGCTTCACACCGCTCTTGGTTAATTAAGTACATTTACAGGTGGGGATAAAATCTAAGGCTATGGTTGAAAACACTCAAAAAATAAAGTAGCCCTTCAGTCGTTTTCTTGCCAATTTCTTTATTTCATGATTAGGTAATAGACGTAATATTAACATTTCAAATAAATGGTGAACATTTTATTGTGTAATTTTGTGAAAGAGGGATATTTTCATTTGTAATAAAAAAGCTCATCTTTGTAGGAAGAATTAACATTGGCTATCTAACTGTGTCCGTTTTAAGGAAACAAAGGTAATTGAGTAATGGTTGATTTTTGAAGTTGTGGTAATAGCTTTCCAACTGATAGCCAGACTTCTTTTTTAAAAGGACTTTATATTTGAAAATGAAGCATTCAAGGAATTTTCAATATTTTCTAGATAGCTTAGATACATAATGTAAGGTTCAATGAATACCATATTGAATAATTCTGGCACTTTGGGAAGTTGAGGAGGGAGGATTGCTTGAGCCCAGGAGTTAGAGACTAGCCTGGGGAACATAGTGAGACTCCGTCTCTATAAAAAATGTAAAAATTAACCAGGCATGGTAGTGTGCATCTGCAGTCTCAGTTACTGGAGGCTGAGGTGAGAAGATCACTTGAGCCCAGGAGGTCCTGCAGTGAGTTATGATCACACCACCACACGCCAGCCTGGGCAGCACAGTGAGACCCTGTCTCAAAAAAATTGAATATTCTAGGTTGGGAGTGGTGGCTCACACCTATAATCCCAGCACTTTGGGAGGCCAAGGCGGGCGGATCATGAGGTCAGGAGTTTGAGACCAGCCTGGCCAACATAGTGAAACCCCGTCTCTACTAAAAATACAAGAAAATTAGCTGGGCGTGGTGGCACATGCCTGTAATCCCAGCTACTCTGGAGGCTGAGGGCTGAGGCAGGAGAATCACTTGAACCTGGGAGGCGGAGGTTGCAGTGAGCCAAGATTGCGACATTGCACTCCAGCCTGGGTGACAATGCGAGACTCCGTCTCAAAAACAAACAAAAAAACCCAAAAACAAACAAACAAACAAACAAAAACGGAATATTCAGTGTGGGCTAGAGGTTTCATAGAAGTAAGTCTGTACTCTTAATTGAGGCCTTGTATTCTGGGATGTGGATATTAGACATTAGGTAATCGATTAGGAACACCGATGATGTTTGAGCAGGGAGTAAATTAACCAGAAATCCAATTTGAGTAAATGAAGTGTATGCACTGTAGACCAAAACAAGGGCGAAAACAGATTTACTCAACAATTAACCTAACAAATAACTTTATCAATTTTTTTTTTTTTTTTTTTGGGGAGGGAGGGTTTTTTGTCTTCCCTCCCGGGTGGGTGTAGTGGCGCGATCTCGGCTCACTGCAAGCCCCGCCTCCCGGGTTCACGCCATTCTCCTGCCTCAGCCTCTCCCAGTAGCTGGGACTACAGGCGCCCGCCACCACGCCCGGCTAATTTTTTGTATTTTTAGTAGAGACGGGGTTTCACCGTGGTCTCGATCTCTTGACCTCGTGATCCACCCGCCTCGGCCTCCCAAAGTGCTGGGATTACAAGCGTGAGCCACCGCGCCCAGCTAATTTTATCAATATTTAAAATTTAACAGTACTATTTTCAGTAGCAATATGCCACATTAATAATATGCCATGTTCATACTATAATAATATTTAATAATAGTACTAAATTTACTAGTAACTAGTACTAAGTAGCACTATTAGGTGCTGAGGCTACAGAGGTGAACTAGTTGGTAAAAGTCTCTGATGTCATGGAGGGAAGACACAAATAAAACATCACGCAAAACAGGGATTGAGAGAGGGGGAGAGAGAAACATGTGTTATGAATGTCTAACTCTAGAAGAATGCTTCTTGTTATGTTTAAGCTTAGTCTAAAGCTGTGAGGAAGATAGTAGGCTGTTGTTACAGTCCAGACAAGAAAGAGATTAATGAGAACCTAGGCTAGGCAGTAGCAGTGGGAATTAGAAGGAAGAAAAAGATGCAAGAGGTATTTCAGAGACAATCAATAGGAATTGGCAATTGCTGAGACGTGCAGTAAGGGAGAAGGAAGAGACATAGATAAATTAGAAACTTGGAGCCTCACAGAAGAAATTGGGTTGCTATTAACAGAGATACGGATGTCAAAAGAAAGAACTAGTTTGATGGGGTAATGAATTTAGGTGTGGTGCATTGTGTTTGATGTGTCAAGAAGTCTCTTGGAGATGGCAGTAAGTAGCTGGAACTGTAGGATTATAAATTAGGGGAGAAACTAGAGCTAGAAATTTTGGCATGCTTCCAACGGATGGGGTAGTTAAAATCTGCGGGATTGTCTAAATTCACCAAAGGTAAGGAAGCCTGAGAGTCTCATACAGGTGGGAATTCTGAGAAATGGCATAATTAGGAGAAAGCTCAACCAGAGTTAAGGCGAGTAGGAATAATGTCCAACAGTTAAGTACTGATTCCTACGCAATCATCCTGCACAGAGCACTTCACAGAGGCTAATTTACTTAATTTTCACAATATGAAGTAGTGATAGCTACAGGAGGCAGCCACATGCTTAGGCAGCTAGGGGTGGGTACCCAGTGAAACCCCACCTTCAAGCTGAAGACAGTTTAAAGCCTGAAAGCCAAGCTACAAGTTAAATCATCAGACTGTGTTAAGAACTTGTCTTCCTGTTTGGCTTGCTTTCCTCTGGTTGATCCTCGCCCTTCACCTATTTTACATATACCTACCCTTTCCTAATTGGTTTTCTACACTGTCGTGCCCAGCTTTGAGTGGTGTCTTCGCTTTAGCCTTTTTTGCATACTGGCAAACCCAATTAGCATGCACTTCCCATCCTGTGCCTTTAAAGACCACAGACTCAGTTGGTAGAGGAGGAGACAGCCTGACTTTCGGGAAGAGACAGCCTTTAAGAGCCATTTTCATTTCTCAACAAAATTCTCTACCTTCCCCATCCTTCAACTGTTTATGTGACCTCATTCTTCTTGGACCCTGGACAATAGCTCGGGACCCACTGAGTGCGGGTACCAAGAAAGGCTGTCACGCCAGCCCTTTGCCGTCGGTGGCAGAGAGCAGCCACCTCACATGATGGGGCAAGCGACCAACTGAGCTGCTAACACACCACCGTCTGTGAACAGCACAACTAAAGGAGCACTGTAAAACCTCCTCTGGGACTTCAGAGTTGTGAGCACCCTGACATGGGTGCTGCTGCATTCCCCTCAAGGCGACACACCTGGCCTGGCCATGGGCCCCGCACAGAGTTTTCCTCTGTGTCGGCACCGGGAGTGGCCAGACAGATCCTGCACTCACTTGCCCACGTGCTCCCTCCTGCAAGGGATTGACCCTGGCGTGCCTAATAGAGGGACCACCCCTGACGCGAGTCCAGTGAAGGGGCTGAGAAAATCCTGCGTCAGTAGGTTTTGTTATTAACTCTACTTCCTAAATTAGGAATAAGAGGGATAGAAAGGTTGCTAAGGTCACACAGCTCAGAAGTGGTGGAGTCAGGATTCAAACCTACAGTGCTCTGCCTCAGAGTTCCCATACTTACCAACCATGCTGTAATACCTCTTGGGTAGAATGAGTGACTTTGAAAATGAGAGTTTGCTCTTAATAAGATTGAAACCCTACAGATGAAAGTTAGTGGTTAGGATTGCAAAGCGGTTGTCCGTGGGCACAGAGTTAAACTTGGCAGTGACAACACATGAGAAACATGGATGAAAGAGGGGGTTTTGATATTAAGCAAACAACTATGTGCAAAATAATTTTGTTACAGTTTGACAAGTACAAAAGGTTCTCTGGGAGTTTTATGGGAGGTAAAGGGAGTTTCTATCGCAAAGTCTACCTTGAGAAACTGACATTTAAACAGAGACCTAAATAATGGGTAGAAGTTAGCAAGACAAAGAGGAAAAAGAAGAGCACTCCAGATTTGAGGGCCCTTAGGCAGATGGAACTTGGGGGATTCAAGGAGTTTAAAGAAATCTGGGGCAATGATAAGGGAAAACACACCCTAAGGATTTTGGACTTTATCCTAAGAGTAATAGAAATATATTGAAGTGTATTAAGCAGGAAAATGACAAATTAAGCCGCAGAGAGTTTAAACTGCCCAAGTTCATATAGCTACTAATTGAGCCGAAAGGAAACCCAGGTCATCCCTGCTACAAACTCCTTTCTTCACAAAACCATGTTACCGTCCAGGGCTGGGCTGCAAAATGTTTACAGATCAGCTCTCTGGGAAAAAAAGCACTGATTTGTAGCATTTTCTGATATGGTGGTTTAAATACTATATTTAGCATTATTTACTGATATTCACCATATTGGGTGCTAATATGAAGTCACAGAATGCAGACTCAGGAAGAGATAGTCTATATTGTACCATTATGTGGTATTTCAAACATGTTGATATAATAGATAAAAACACCCTCAGCAACACGGAAAATAATACAATGTGCTAGAATGATTAGGAAGTGATGAATGTGTGTATGTATTACCTTTGTTTTAAGTTTAATTATTTAATTCCAAATTTATGCTATTTATTTATTAATAGTGGTTCTCTGGGGGAACAAACAGCTTGCCAAATTCCTGAAAAGTTAATAATGGGATCTCCTGAGCAGGTATAAGCTGGAGCCAGAACTCCATTGTTACCATCTCAAAGAGCCATTTTTGGTGGGTGCATTTTTATTATACTGTTTTGTTTTGGGAGATGGTTCCAGGAATCTTACATCAAAGCTCACTCATGTCTTTCTACACATTTCATTGTGTTGATCACGGGGCATATTCAGTGAGAAGGAATGGATACAGCTTTTTTTTTTCCCCCCCAAACAGGCTGAGAATAAAGAGAGACGGTAACTCCTGGGAGGCAACGCTATATAGTGGCCTCTGTGGGGACACGGGTGACTAATAGTAGGCATTTGTGGCTGACTCCTCACCTTTGCTTTCAGACAGTTGGGAGTACAAGTTTCTGATTTCAAACACAAGTTTAAAACTTGAATCAAAGCTAAATTTATATTCTCTGTACACATTGTCATTCAGTTTTATTATTGTCATGCAACCTCCTCTTTAGGAAAACCACTGGACCCTAAAATAAAATGTTCAGAAACATGCAAATGAAAACAGCTTAAGCTCTCAGACTTTGGCAATGTTACTTGAGTTTTACTGTGGCCTCAGAAGGGACAATCATAATATTTTTCTGGCTGTCTTGTCTTGATTTATAATTTGAATCTCCATAAATGATAATAGAGAGGGCAATTATCAAAGAAATGGAAAGGGCAATTATCATTAAATTGAAAACACATCACACATCCAACAGGATGAATGACTGAGCTAAAAACAGATTTTGTGGATCTTGCAACTGCTCCAAAAGAACTTAATGGAAGCAACTTCATTTCCCCACCTCCTCCAATTAACCAGATGACTTTGGATCTATTTTTCTTTTTTTTCCTGGGATGATAACACAAGGCCTGTTAATCGAATCTGCCTGAATACGGACACCGCTTAGGACATGTAAATTTATGAGACTAAACCAGTTGCCGTTTGCCTAGTGTGAAAAAAAGTTTTCCTTTTTTTGTAAAAACAGTAGAGAAAAATTAGTTCTCTTGTTTGTACATTTGTGATTCTAGGAGACTGCAGACACCCGTCTCATGTGTTCTTAACCTTCATGATGAATCTTTTTAAGTGAGGCAGCAACAGCGATTTTGTTCATAACGTTACATAATAGACTGGATAGTGAAATTCCCCTAAAAGACTTTTGTCTTGGTTGGATAAACTGAACAAATTATAATCCAAACTGTAGGCATTAGTTATCATTACTACAAATATGAAAGAAAAAGGTAAATGTTTATGAACACATTTTGTTGAGAATTCTTGCCGTCTGGATTTACTATTGTAAGGAGTGGAATTACAGACATTCTCTGAAAGGGGTAAGGTGTGGAAAGAAAAAAGGAAAACTCCAAATCACATTTGTCAGCACTTCTGTATAGGAAAAATAGCTATGGCATGAATGCCAATACTGTATCTGATTAAGAGATGAAGCCCTATATAATTGGATCCAATCAGGTCCTGATAGGGGACAACAAGAGTTTCTCCTTTTCACATAAGTGAGGTTCACTGAGCAGACCAGTCCCTGGCATATTGATCTTCCTAAAATGTATCATGGATCATAAAGGAACTAGAAGTGGAAGGATGGAAAGGCTCAGATAAATTTATTTTATATTGATTTCATCTGGGCCTCTGCTTTCCCCATATTGGTTCTTCATGCAGGCTATCACCTTCCATTGATTAATACATAACCAGACTAGGCTTGTTTACTTGGGAACAAAGAGCCATAAAGTGATCCCAGCACTCATGGCTATATGCTTAGTCACAGAGGCCAGACATTATGGTAATGGACGAAAAAGCGAGAAAAAAAATAGTTCAAATGAAAGAAGGGAGGAAACCTAATATTTACTAACCACCTTTTGTCAGGTATGTTAAATAGATGTAATTTGAGTGTTGCTACCTATCTGGTATCAAACCCGTCAGTGAGTCCTATATTTGTAAGTCCCCTCTAGAACAAATTTTACCATGCTCTACCGTGATGTCTTCGGCAAGTACACTCTCCTTCACTTTGGAGGACTGAGCTGTGCCTGCCCTATGCTTCTTTGATGTTTTGCTGATTGGAGAATTGAATACATGTTGTACTGTCTACCTGACAGCAATATGCAACTTTAGTGCTGAATACTTTCCTTTTGAAGATGTATGATTCTTTTTTATTTTTTTTGAGACGGAGTTTCACTCTTATTGTCCAGGTTGAAGTGCAATGGCATGATCTCGGCTCACGGCAACCTCTGCCTCCCGGATTCAAGTGATTCTCCTGCCTCAGCCTCCTGAGTAGCTGGGATTACAGGCATCCACCACCACGCCTGGCTAATTTTGTGTTTTTAGTAGAGATGGGGTTTCTCCATGTTGGTCAGGCTGGTCTCGAACTCCTGACCTCAGGTGATCCGCCTGCCTCAGACTGCCAAAGTGCTGGGATTGCAGGCATGAGCCACTGCATCCTGTCTGAAGATGTATGATTTTTTATTCATCATCCTTTTTTCTAGCTTCCATCTTTCCCGGGTTCCAGAGAAATGTTTCAGTGTAAGAAATATTATTCAACAGTTTTTGCAAAGCAAGGAAACAGACAAAATTTCTGTTCAATGTATCCACTATGAATTTATATAAATATGTGTGTCTACCTATAAATTAACCATCTTGAATTAAGTATATATATTCCCAATGTTTTGAAAAATGGATTGTTATATTTATTAGTTCATCTTGGCCTATAAGTTTATTTAAAAATACTAAGCACTCTAAAAAACAAAAAGTGGTTTCCCTTTTAAAATTTCTCAAAGTTCCAAGTGTTTTGAATTCATTGAACTCTCGACAATCACCATCTGGTTGATTAAGTAATTTACATTTGGACATCCTCACAAAGAGATTGGAGGTGGGGGAATTCCCCTTGAATTCTGGGAAGTTGTTCTTTGGACGTGATGTTTATTTCCTCTGATGTCACAATTTCTCTTGATAAATGTAAACATTTATTTTTAACATGGTTGTTAAAACGTAGTGAATATTCAGTTCCAGTTCTTTTGTCAGTTACTGGTGAAGCAGAAAGGTCAGTTTATGGGTCATTATACTCACAGATTGAAAGTTGAGTTAGTAAGAAGTAAATGTAATATCATTTTAATATTTTTTAACGTGTTTGGAAACATAAGTGGAGTTTTTGAAAAACAAAAACTGTAAAGCTGTCTAACTTAATATAGAGTATAAGTAAAATAAAATTCATGTCCGTACAGTTTACCTATTGTTAATACTTTTGGGGACTGGTACATTTTTATTAATTGTGTCCAGTACTTTTGTTGAAACCCTTTGTCATCTGTATTTAATTCTCACAGGAGTCCCTTGCCGTGTGCCTTGTTGTCTGATTTCACAGATTTTACAACTCAGAGAAGTTAAAAAACTTTTCATGTCACACAGCAAGCAGACAGTGGAGCAGGGACTTAAGCCCAGCCTTGTCAGATTTGAAGGCCTGTGAATGACCACCTGCAGCTTCCCAATTTGGGTTGCAAGGTAGACCTGGTCATATATTTTGTGCTTCCCCAGACAGCTGCCATTAAAACTGCTTCATATGAGAGACGATACTCATCCTAATTTTTAATATATTTAAATAAATCATAATGTCAATGTCTCTGCTTGTAATCCTCCCTCACTCCCAATTTCTACAACCAGACATCCAAGATGTTTGTTTCCTACAGTTTTGTATTCACTGGGTTCATTCACTTATTCACTAGTTCACTCATTAATTCAACATATATTTATGGTACCCACATCAAGTACCAGACACTCAGAATTCTAGGCCCTAGAAAAGCAGTTCCTACGGTAATGAAGTTTACATTTGGGTAGGAGAGAGAGACAATAAACACATACTGATAGACATATAAAAAACAAGCAAAGTTGGATGGTGATAAATGCAGTGAAGAAAAATAAAATAGAATAAGTACCCAGAAAATAATAAGTAACTTTCATTGAAAATACATTACATGTGTGACACATTGGTCTAAGTACGTTACAAAGATTAATTTGCTTAATTCTCACAAAACTCTATGTGGTTAATACTGTATTTGTGGTAGATCAGGGATGGTATCAAATTATTTACTACTCCTCTAATTGAGATTGAGATGTGGAGTCTAATTCCTCTCCCTTTGAATCTGAGCTGGACTTATTGACTTGCTTGATGCATAGAATGGGGTGGAAGAGATAGCATATTAGGTCCTAGCTTAGCCTTTAAATGAACTGGCAACATTGCCTTGTTCTCTTGGAACCCTGAGATTCCATTAAAAAGTCAGACTAAGGCTTCCACGCTGTGGGAAAGCTCAGGCAACATGGAGAGGCCAGGTGTCAACAGAGTCCCAACACAGCTTCTAGCCTACAACCAGCATGTGAATGAATCATATTGTAGGGCCAGTCCCCTGAAGCCTTTACATGACTTCAGTTCCTGCTGCTATCTGACTGCTCCGGAATTATGAACCCTGAGTGAGGACAACCCAACAGAGTCCAGTCAATCCACGGAAAAGTGAGAGATAATAAGACGTAATTCTTTCAAGCCATTAAATTTCAGGGTGTTTTATTATGCAGCAAAGAATAATTGGAACAATTATAATTTTCCTTTGACAAATGAGAAAACCAAGGGAAAGAAGGGTTAAATAATTTCCTTGCCGAAGGGTAGAATCTGAATTCAACCCAGACAGGCTGTCCTGCGAGCACCATTTTAAACCCCTAGAGTGAGATCAGCTTTCACAGGGTGCTCCTGACTAAACTTGGCAGTTGCTGACTAGTTCACATTTTATGTTCTTCATTGAATCACAGTGGTTAAAACTCAGGGCACACTTCTATTGGAATATAATCGCTTTCTCAAAGGGACCTTGTGGTGTCCTTGGCCCAGAAGTATTATGTTGCCTATGACCTTTTGTGGATTGGAATCTTAAGAAAAATAAGGAGGACATGGAGGAGATTGACCTGCACTAATCTATAATCCTTTCATTGTGTTGTAAAATTCTGAGAATTATTCAAGTGAAATAGGAAATCGCATGGCATTTTGATTAAATAAAAGAAAAAGAGTACAAAGTAATTCTCTTAAATTAAGAGCAAATAATTGTCACAAAATCAAATTTCTTGGCATACAAATATGTTACATCGCTTGTCTAAGGCAGATAATTTATATTGAGATGGGAAAGGAGTGACCAGATGTCTGTAGCCTGATAGCATTAAGCAGTAAGTTGTTCAGCCAGATGTTCCTTCCTTAGCAAGGAAGGACACGTAACTACAGGGTACCAGGCAAGCCCAAGGTACATATTTCCACAGACATTTTTTCCTTAGGGTATTTACAGTTCAGTTTAGCTCTTTCCACGTTGAAACTCTGTATACACAACCATAGAAAGGCCCATGATAGTACAAAGGAAAGACGTTTATAGATGCTGCACATTCCCCACGCCACCCCAAGCCTTCCAAGGGAAGCTCCTGGTACTCTTGAAACTTTCCTGTCAGACGATTATACAATCCAGTGCCTTTTCCAAGCAGGAAATATGATGTTCCAACGACAACTTGACCTCCTGTCTGAAAACGGGCTGGGGAGGGGAGCGGCGCCAAGGCGGGGGGCAGGAAGATGAAACAGCCGTGGTCTCAGTATACTTAATTCATAGACCCAATCACAAATACAAACAAGTTAATTTTGTTAAGAACGCATGATAACATTTCACTTACGACAAAATCCCAATCATTTATTCTCCTCTGGAGTACTTCTTATGCATCCTTGAGTTTTTAAAAGTTCAAGTGTTGCATAAAAAAATCAACATAATTACAGAAAACAGTCCTTAAACAAGAATATCCTGTTTTGTTTCCTGCATACACACTGGGGTGGCTCATCTGAATCCTTGACAACATCCAACTCCAAGAAGAAAACATCAAGACGGCTTGCTGATCAAGGATTTTACATCCAGCTCTTCAGCAGTAGGGCTGTTGGCCCCATGTGTAAGCCGACAATCGCCCTATTGTTTACTCTCCAGTCAGAAAAGCGATGCTGCCTTTCTTCACTGCGTATGGTCTCCATAATCCTAACAGTCATGTTCACTCAGCAGTAAGCCCAAATACATGTTTCCCAGAGGAATTTCAAATACATGAGATAGATTAGCATCTCTGTGGCTTGATGTAATCTGTGACAGATTCAACGGCAATAAACATTTTAAAGTGTGGTCAGGACTAAATTATTTGTTGAAGAACAATTTTGTTCCCCAGGTAGACAAAAATTAGCAATAACTTTTGGGTAGTAAATACAGGGGCTGAGGGATAATATAACACCCCTGAACTTCTTGCCCTCCCGGCATTTCATTCTGTTTAAAGAGAGGTAAAAAGCCCAATTGTGTGGTGATGAATTAGAAAACTTCATGAACATTCAAGAAATACACATGCCACTACAAATTAACCATTAGCAGGGCAAGGTATTCATCCTTTCTGTCAGATTCTGTGGGAAGTATGCCTTATTAGCATTGAAGCCCAAAGAAGTAATCTATCAGTCCACATTCACTTATCCTACAAAAAAGAACAGGCAATTTGAGTTCTGGAAAAATAAATAGCATAGTTCTTCCCATCCCCATTTCAATCCTAAAATTGAAAATCACCAAATAAAATTCTATTTCCTCTCTGCTTCCAGTTTGTCTCTGTGTTTACAGCGGAATGTGGTTTTGCATTTTAAATCAGTTCCATCATAACCCTGAAAGTGATCACAGGGCTGCTAATTCTCTGTCTTCAGTTTCCACCCCTCCTCCACGCTACCACTTTGAATTTGAATGGGACCAGAAGATTCTCTAGGGGCCACGTTTGTGGCCCTTCAGCGGCAGCCTCTCTACTTCTTTCAGCTTGTTTCCTGGCATGGTTCGTGGGGATTTGTGGTGAGTGGCAGCTCTGGAATCACTTTTCATCCTGTCAGGTTGTGGTTAGGCTTAGTGGGGTTTCTTTGTTATACCGGCCACTAGTAGTCAATTCCCTTGAAAATATCTGGTTTTCTCCTTTTCTCTTAAAGAAAAAAAAAAAAAGCAGCTCCCAACTCCCCACCCTACCTCCAAAACACAAACACAAAGCAAACACGGATATCCCTTGGAAATCTTAAGAGGAGACGGAGAACAGAGAGAGCCCCAGATGTTCTCAGCATCTCAGTTTAATTCTGATGTCAGACTATAAAAGAACTTTGGAGGGCCCCATTTCCCGTACCTGTTCTGCTGACATGCTGTTTTATTAAAGAATCAGGGATAAATTTTACTACTCCTTTTTTATGTTAAAATAAAATAAAATAAGCCAAACTATAGAATGTGACTTTGGGGAACACAGTGCTTCTTTCACTTTCAAGACAAACTTGGAAAATAAGTAACTACCAAAATTAGTAAAACAAATCAAATAAATACTTGGGAGTGCATTAAGATGGAGTTTTCCATGGACACAGAGGGAGGATTGGCACTTTCTGCACGTCTTAAGCCAGCGCTTAGCAGAGTTTTGTATTTCATGAATCAGTTTGGGAAAAAAAGAAGAGAACAGCAGACTGCTGCCAACATTTTATATTGCCAAGTTAGGCTATTAAAAACATCAACAACAACAACTAACTTGAAATCTTACATCATTTCTTAAAAGAAAGGACATGTTAACATCAGTGGGGGAGAGAGGAAAGACATCATCTCAGAATACAAGACAGCCTTTTCAAAAATGAAGACCTGGCAACTTTTACACCAACATGCCACAAAGGCCTTCAGAATAGCGGGTTCCTGAAACACACCAAGCCCCTTTTCACCTTATTGCCTTAGCACCGGGCCAATCCCATCCTCTAACTGGAAACAGATCCCCTGGGGCATTGGCAAAGCTCTCCACTCAAATCTAACCAGAAAAGGCAGGGCTTCTTTAGCCCTGTTGAAACCTCCTCTTTACAGACGCCATGTGGACAAGCCTTCCCCTTCTGCACCTCCATTTCTCTCCATTCTTTAACCTTGCTTTATTTTTCATCAGGCACTTGCTACTACATTGCTATCCATCATTTCTTTGCTTTTGTCTATTTCCCCCATTACAATATAGAGCTCATGGCCAGGTGTGGTGGCTCACGCCTGTAATCCCAGCACTTTGGGAGGCCCAGGTGGGCGGATCACCTGAGGTCAGGAGTTCGAGACCAGCCTGACCAACATGGAAAAACCCCGTCTCTACTAAAAATACAAAATTAGCCAGGCATGGTGGTGCATGCCTGTAATCCCAGCTACTCGGGAGGCTGAGGCAGGAGAATCCCTTGAACCCAGGAGGCGGAGGTTGCGGTGAGCCGAGATCATGCCTTTGCACTCCAGCCTGGGCAACAAGAGCGAAACACCATCTCAAAACAACAACAACAACAAAACAAAAAAACAACAATATAAAGCTCATGAGGTCATGGGCTTCCCATCTTTTGTTCACCTCCTTTCCTCCATTACCCAAAATGGTGCCTGGCATATGGGAGGCTCTCACTACAGATTTGTTCCATTTATATATGTGTATCATTTCAGACTGCTTATTTTTCTTCTTTTATTGTGGACAAGAGAAAATGTCCACAGAGCCTGCACTGTTTGGTGTATGGAAACCATTGTTTTAAGAAAGAGATTGAAGAGCCCCTAGCAGCATTCCTTCAGGGCAGAACTGAAGGAAGCAGGCATTTGGTTTGAGCATTCTTTACTGCAACCAATTTCAAATATCAGGAGACTCATGTTTCTTAGGACAGGCAACCAATGGCTAGTGGGCTGAATCATGCCTGCCTGATTTAGGAATAAGAAATATTCTTAAAACACAGGCAGGCTGTTCAGGAATATAGACCCTCCTCCTCCCCCCTTCAAATTAGCTAATTAGAGATTAGGCATTGCTTTTTAGCCTGTGGCACTTTTTACACTGCGTGAATCGTGTATGAGAATGTTCACCTACTCTTAGAGTACAAGTATCTATTGGATATTTAAGTTTAAAAAAAAGGTAACAGTAGCCTCTAGGTAACTGCACAATGAACTGTTATCTCTCATAATTATTAACCAGGAAGTGGGAAAACTAGGAAGTCAAGTTCACAAACAAACCTTACTACCAACAAGAGTGGGTCGTTGTAAAAAAAAAAAAGCTGCTTTTGAAATGCCTCATGGATAGTTCACAAATATAGATAGTAGGTTTCAAAAGTGAGAATTTCAAATTTCTTATGCCATATGGGAATGTGAATAGGTGGTTCAGACTTCTTCCTGAAAAAATACTACTTCTAGGCATCGGGGCTCAGAACATTGTGGTAGCTCAGAAAACACTACCTTAAAATATGGTACTTTGATATGCTGAGCACCTTGAAATAAAGAAGCAGCCTCAGAAACAAGGTCTCTCTGATCTTCTCCCACTCTCCCTCTCTCTCCCCTTTCCCTATCCTGGAGCACGGAGAGGTGCTTTATGTGAAGTTCCCTCATTTGACCAAGGGAAGTTCTACCAGAAGAAACGCAGTTGTCTTGGGCCCCCTCCTTATAATCTCATCAGAGCAGAATAACTTGCAGAAAAGACTAGAGTTGATACCACTCTCCCAGACTCCAGACAAACTTTGCCTCAGGCTATTGTCTGTTCCTCAGGTCCATTCATCTCCCCTAAAAATCCTTCACTCTTCCTCTAAAATTGCCTGCATCCCCCAATTCCCTCTCTCTTATGAATGCGGGCCTTTAAGCTTCAACCATCTGGCCCTTGTTTGAATTTCATACTTGCTATGACTCCCATGCGTTTGCATGTTAATAAATGTGTACACCTTTTCAATCCTGTTGATCTGTCTATTGTCAGTTTGTCTTATAGGCTCAAATTCTTGAAACTTCAGTGCGTGGAAGGAAAGTTCCTTTTGCACCTACAACATGATACCCTAAAATATAGCATCTTGGCATACTGAGGTTTTCTTTGTTTTTAATTTTGAGATTTTTTTTTATTTGAAGGTAATCAATGCTATTAAATTCACAAATGCTTATTTAAATACCCAATCCTATTTATCTAAAACCCGCATTGCAAACACACAAGTATCTATTCTGTCCACATGTCAGCACCCATTCATGTCATGGTTTGGAAATGGGGAGAATAGATTCCCCTTAAATTGCAAGTCAGCAAGTGTTTCTTTACAGTTAACTTTAGCAAAATTCATACAAAATAGTAATTAACAATGATCTTGTTAACTCACAAGGAAACACCTTCAAAACTGCATTTCGTTGAAGTTTCTGTACCAAAATGTAGAAAAACTGAACTACACAATATTGAAAAGTTAAAAATTCCTTAATTTGTTATTCCTGGTACCACCACCACAATTTACAGGGCAATATACCTGATGAAATGAAAAGAAGAAGAAGAAAAAGCTACCACAGATAAAATACCTCAGGAATATACATCTAATTGACACTACATTGCATTAATCAATAGCTGAACTTTTTGCAAACTATGGCTATGACAGTCCTGAACTAGAAGGTTTCCTGTTTAAGCTGCAGTAACTTTTCTGACTATGGATCATTGTTCCCTCTTTGGCAGATTTTTAAAGTTCCTTTAATGCATTTGGGATGACTGTCTCAAAGTAACCTCCAGCTTTCCTGACAACTCCTCTCTCTCTCTCCTGCTAAGAACTGCAGCCCTTTTCTGCTGATTTTAGAACCTTCTGCTCCTATATCCACCATGTCCATCACCAGATCCATAACCAGCATCATAGGGATGACCGAGCTTCTTCCACCAAAACTGCCCCCTTACATGGCTCCATAATTTGATTGCTGTTGTCCACTATAATTTCCAAAATCATTATAGTTCCCACCACCACCACAGTTACCACCACCAACTTTCCTCCATTGCAACCATCATATCCTCCACCACCACCACATCTACCGCCTTGGTTTCCATATCCTGGTCCACTACCACCATAGCCCCCTCTACTACTATAACCAGGGCCACTGCCATAGTTGCCACCATTGCCTCTAAATCCATTATATCCACCATCACCTCCTCCATAACTATTTCCACTGCCACCACCTCCACCAGCATAGCCTCCTCTTCCACCAGTTGCCACATGGCCAAAATTACCTCCACCACATCCAAGGTTTCCTCTGCAACCCATAAAATTGCCAGATCCACCTCCACAATCTCTCTGTGATCCAGCAGACTGCATGTCTTGTTTAGAAAGGGCCTTTTCACTTCACAATTATGCCCATTAATAGTGTGGTATTTCTGAATAACAATGTTATCAACTGTATCATGATCATCAAAAGTCGCAAAAGCAAATCCTCCCTTTTTCCACTCTGTCTGTCTTCCATAACTTCTAAGGTTTCAATGTTGCCATACTTTGCAAAGTAGTCTCTCAAATTATATTCTTCTATATCTTCTTTAACAGCACTGAGGAAATTTTTCTTCACTGGTAGATGGGCACCAGGCTTTATCAACTCCTCTCTAGAAACAGTTCTCTTTGGTTCCAATAGATGCCCACCAACCTGTGTGGTTGAGCACATGTTGCTGCATCCACCTCTTCAACACAAAAGTAAGTCACAAAACCAAGTCACCTGGAACGTTTTCTTTGGGGGTGTCTCATTACCACACAATGTGTGAGTGTGCCCATTTTTCCAAATGTTCTCTTCAACTGTCATCTGTCGTTTCAAAGCTCAGAACACCAATAAACAGTTTTCTCAACTACTCTGGTTCCTTTGGATCATGATCCTCTGCTCCCGGTGGTGATGGCCACAGCTGGAATCGGGCTTGGGGCCACTGGGCATCAGTTTTACCTCCATTTTGAGACTGGACTCACCTCTTCCAACTCGAGTTCACTATCTACTGAATATTTTAACCTGAAGGAAATTGAGAAAACCATAGAAGCAAGAAGGACCTGCCTAACTTTCTCTGTCTTTTCTCCCCTGAAACGTGGTTAAAGGGAAGTTGTCTGACCCGCCTCCCCTGTAAATAGGTCATAAGACCCTCGTATGACAGGTGTCCTGCCCTATACTTGGAGGCCGAGAAGAATCTAAGCAAACCCCCTTTGCTAAGTTCTGCCCAGTTTATTATTAGGTCAAACCTCCCTTTTGTCCATCCATAATTCTACATGACTGTCTACCTTTCATCAAACTTGTCCATAAAAATACACAGTTTTCCTTGGGTCTTTCTGTCTTCATTTCTGAGTGACTCAGATCCCCCTACCTGCTCTAGAGCCCACAGTTGAGATCTTGAAGCAATTGACAAAAGCCGGCAAAAAAGTAGGGATTTGTATTTTTTAACCAAGGTCAGTTCTCCCAGATCTCTGCCTGTAGTGCCTGGTGGAGAATGGATGGTAAATTTTTTCCTTGTCCCTTGCTTTCTGAATTCAGACTAGTAGGAGAAAAACATTTGTGTCTTTTGTTATAGGAGTGTCAGCCATGAAATTTGCCATGGGCCAGGCATAGGCATGTGGGGTTCATTTTGGTTCATATTTTTTCCCCTGAAAAGTAGAGTATAAGCCCAAGTGTACCTAGTGCATGCTTAGCACAGATTTTTTTTTTTAATTGGTTCTAATATCTGCTCTTGCTGCCACACTTCAGAGTAGTAGTAACAGTTAACTACAAGATGGTACACAAATAAGTAAGAACTGGTAGTAAATGAAGAAAATGAGAGTTTAGAGTACATAAGTGCCTGTGTGTGTACACATGCATGGGTATGTGATTGTGTTGTGTGTATATATGTGATAGGGTCAACATATACTGACTATTATAATAATAATGATTAAAATAAATGAAAAGGATGGAAGTATAGATCTTTTGAAATTTCTTTCTTTTATTCTCTCTCTGTCTCTCTCTCATTCTTTTATGCTCCAGAATGGAATGGAGCTAGGGGATTTAGAAAGCCTCTGCTGATGAATCCATCATATTCTGACAGCTGAATTCCCAGAAACAGAGTATTAGACTTTCACACAAGGTGACATTTTGACTGGAATCTTTTAAGTTGAAGCTTACAAATTACTGAGAAGAGGACTGCTCCATAGCGGGTCTTCAAATAATAGTAGCTACTACTGTTATTAATTGCTCCCATGAAGAAACCAAGGATTTCAATGTCTGACCAGCCAATTCCACCATCTCAATACCGTTGCAACTACTATGTCAGAGAATGTTTTGAAAGAGGTCAAGTCGGAAGGTAACTGGGCAGACTTTTACACTGGAGGGTAAGAATAAAAACATTAAGTGGTTTAAAAAAAGTCAGGAGAGTGAGACTTTGGACCATCACCCACCTGATGAAGTGGTCTTATCTTAGGATTGTCTATCATGAAGATTAAAAATAAAGCCAAGGCTTAACCTTGTTGATATTTGAAATAAAAATGTTCATTTTCTTTTAAAAACTGCCCAGGCACAATGATAGAGGCAGTTATTTTTGGTAAAAGTGGATTGCGGACAGAGTAGCTGGCGAAATGCTCTTCAGTATTCACGTAAGACAAAAACCTTCCTGGCACTAAGAAGTCTCAATTGGCTTTTCAGCTGCACTGTGGTTTATTGTGTGCTTTAAATCAGCTCTAAGACTACACTACATACCATTGTGTCTGTTAGAAAATCATTATGGTGCAATTAAAAGCAATGTTGTTTCACAGACGAACATGGAATTTTCCTCTGTGTCTGACGGCTGTGCACTTCCTTCGTGCCTCCTGTGATTATCTGCACTGGTGATGGTCAACAGATACAGCTGTCGGGAAAACACTCAACAGATGGCAGTTGCAGAGTGATGCATCATCCTTTTTGGGATGCTCTCTGACACTGGAGCTCGGGATTTCCATAAACGCTGGTGTATCACTGACTCCTTTCAAGCAACTTGGGCCTGGAATGTTCAGTGTCAAAATTAATCTTCCTCCAGAAATGAAGAGAAATTGAAGTGTCCTTATGAAATGAAGTGTGCAATATAATGCTAAAATGTATTGTCATTTGTAGCTTCTTCACTATTATAGATAAGAACAACCAACTATATAGAAAGCCTGACATGTTGGTAGATTGAACACTTTTTCTTCAGGATGAGAGTGAGCAAGATCGGTCAGTTCTTTCGTTTTTGTAAAGCTCTTTAAAGATTGGCTTTATATCTTTTAAAAAGAACAATTTAACCTTTGCTTCAGTAATGACATGGCTTGTTGAATGATGTTGTCTGTGATGAAATTCGTCTTAGTGGTGCAAGGATTAACTACGTGATTCCTTTTTACATCTCAGTTAACATTTTAACATGAAACACTGAAGCTTCTATCTTCATTATTTGTACAGTATATATATGTGTATAACATTATTAGAGAAATAAGAAAATAAGAGTAAACTGATTGACAACCATGTCGAACAATGCGCTGAACAATATTGTATAATAATTATGCTAGATTATTATTCAGTATTCAGAATCTGAGTTATAGAGTCCCTATGACTGACTCATTTTTCTTCCTCTCAGTTACACAGATCCTTTCAAGTTTTAGGGCCTCACTTAACCAGTGAACATTCTGGGCTGTCGCGATGTGTATATTTTAATACAATGACAAAACAGCATTGAATAGTAGGTATAGGTCCTGCATCTGTGTTCTAGAAAGTGTCCTGGGCATGCCTGCCTGCAGCTCCATTCACCCTCTAATGCCACTAAATGATATTTGGCTATCTTTAGTTTGACCTGAATATGTGTACAGTCCTATATAATCCTAAAAGCAGGTAACTGGGGATAACCATATCCCATAGGGTTAAGTTTAATTTTGTCAAAATTGTTGTCTTTCCTTTCTCATGTTAGCAAAACTGTGTTCCTGCAGTTCATGAAGATTTATATTTCTTCTAAAACATGACACAGTGACATCTTCTGTTTGTCTATTCATGTCCCCAAAGAGGTAACCACGTGCTATATATGTTTTCTGTTAATATATTTGCAAGTTGGTCTCAATGGTTGATCTCTGAAAGATTTCCAGTGGATAAAGCACATGGAATGAGAAGCTGCAAAAGGAGCCTTTTTAGTAAATGCATAAAAGGGCAGGAAACAGCGTGGAGGCTGTAGGAAACATGAAACATGACACAGCATAGATTTGACATACATTGTATATGTTTTGGGTGAAAAACAAATATTTTGCTTATTCTAAAAGCTTTAATATATTCCAGGCATTATGATAAGTACTTTGTATGTATTATTTGATTTGATTTGATTCTCACACATATGTAAGATAGGTATTATTATTTTCAGTATATTGATGAGAAAATGGTGGCACAGCTGATAATTTGCCCAAAGTCAAACAATAAGATGGTCTTCCAGACTCTTATAATTTCTTAAAAGAGTATAATTGTTTCTTCCCTGAACAATAGTATGACTTTATGCATATAAGGTTTTCTGTGACGTTATACTGGATATAGGCACTAATTAATAAAGCAATGAAAAAATACATTTGGCTGGGTGTGGTGGCCCACGCCTGTCATCCCAGCACTTTGGGAGGCCGAGGCGGGTGGATCACTTGAGGTCAGGAGTTCGAGACCAGCCTGGCTAACTTGGTGAAACCCCGTCTCTACTGAAAATACAAAAATTGGCCAGGCATGGTGGCATGTGCCTGTAATCCCAGCTACTTGGGAAGCTAAGGCAGGAGAATCGCTTGAATTCAGGAGGTGGAGGTTGCAGTGAGCCGAGATCGCACCATTGCATTCTAGCCTGGGCAACAGAATGAGACTCCATCTCAAAAAAAAAAAAAAAAATAGTTTGTATGATAAAATGCATCTTTATACCTCTTAAAATAATATAATTTATATTAAAAAAAGAAGTTTGAGAGATGTAAACATGTGGATATTTTTTGGAACGATTCAGGTATCTTTGTAATAAGTAGGATGTTAGTAAACCAGTTTTTCCTGAAATTTTCATGTTTTATGATTAATATATAAAACAATTTTATGATTTCATTTAATATAAATTGAAAGAAAATTCTTCAAGTGTTGAATAAAATAAGTCTGTAAGTAAAACTATTAAGAACATTTTATAGATCCTCTTTCAATGGTGTATAGAGGTAGTATGTTCCCAGCTGAGATGAGTGTGGGAATGACATGACAGGATACATTTTTTAAATAAGCATGCCATAAAAATGATTGGTAGAACATAATCTATGCAATTAAACTCTGCTTTCTTCCCAAATTTCGAATGCAGTCTGTTGTATGCCAAAAAGAGGCAACTAATTGGAAACCTAAAAGTGAATTCTAGATTTCCATTTGCTTTTTTATTGCAGGGCTATATATTCTGGGGAGGCAAAAAGAATATGTAGTTGAGATGTTGTGTGGTTACCTTCAGTATCTTGCCATGATAGTGGCATCTAATATGACACTGTCATGATAGCTCAAATACTCACGTGGGCAAGACAGATCCACAGTGGAGCAAAGCACCTTGCAAGCACATGCAGTATAAAGGTAAAGAAAGACCACTGTCTCATGGTAACTGCTTGCTGTTATGAGTATTCTACTATAAATCTAAGCCATGTAGGGAGTGGGATTTTATGGCTATCATTGCCACTTGAGATTATTCTGCTGCCTAATGCAAGTCGATGAAAGGGTCTAATTTTTGTAACGGTCTTGAAACACTATATTAGGCATCCATTATTGTGCAATTTTAGTTTTGAATCAGTATGAGCTTTATCTCTAGTTATGATGTTCACATCCTCCATAAGTAAGATGAGGATCAATAGTAAAACAAACCTAGCAAATTGTAGGCTTTGCAATAAATCTAAGGTATTAGGTGGACATAATTTAAACAGTTGTTTTTCTTCTGAAGAAGAATAAACACATAATAGGAGAAAAAAAATGAAGCTCTAAAGGGATTGTGCATTCCTAAATATTTTATGGCTGTGTTAAATGCAATGTTGAGCTTTAGTCCCACTGAGGAATATTTGCTGATGATCATTTACTCGCCAACTGAAAACCCAAAAGATGCTATTTGAGGTTTTTTGTGTGGTTTCAGTCTTGGCCCTTCTGTCAGGGTTTCACTGCATGATTGTTAAGAGCAACTCTTTGCATGTGAGAAGACAGATGCTGGTGATTTAAGCAGGGAAATACACCACAGTGCTTTTACTCAGCTGATATTTAATGATTTACCATTTAATGTAGTTCATCTTTCATAACCCTGAGTTCAAACAGAAGCAGCTGCTATTAGGGAGGCAATAATATTGAATTTCCCACCAACGACCTAGGAGAGCTTCTTTTGTAGCTTTAGCTACTGGACCCATCTGGCCTTTAGACCCTAAGCACGACAACTGAAGGAGAGAAACAGTTTACTTCCCATCAATAGAGTACTGGGCAGAATGTATAATTATGCCAGATAAAGATTTTCAAAACAAAACTCCTTGTTTTAACATCACTCTGCAACTTTGAAGGACAAAACAATGCTCTTTACTCACTATCAAAAGAACCCTGAGAAAACTCAGAAAACGTATGAAAAATCATGCTGAGCTGAAATCAATTCAAAGGGAAGAAGTGTTCCTGGTTTCAAACATGAAAGATAAACATTTTCTTATAATATCTATTTGCTTTCATTATTGTGGGGGCTTTCTGGTAAGGTATTTGTAAAGGCTTTTTCCCTCTAGTTTTAGAAGATATTTAGATATATGGATGAATAGATAAACTACTTAAAACAAAAACAAGCCTTTCAGAAAACTAAAGTGTAAAAGACAGACATCAAATGAGATTAAAGCCCTTGGAGGGAGGATGGTATCCAATATGCTGATGAGAATTGTGATATTAATGTTATCAAATAAAATGCTTTAAAGGCAATTTTTCCTATCAAAATCCTTTCCTAGTTCAATAATCTATTTTCACTTTGGCATTACTGATGAGGGATTGAAAAGTAGATTACAGGTTAGGTTGCCTCTATTTTTTTCTGAATTTCCTTTTTTTGATTAAATTTCTAACATCTGTAAATTAGGATTTGCAAGGAAAAGAAAGGATTATCAACTTTCATTACAATTACAGGCTTGCTGGACAACAACTGTTGCCTAGTTATATCTAATCCTTTGACTGATTACAGTAGGCCAAAAATGTTTTTCTTTTCTAATAATATATTCCTAAGAGAGAGAAGACAGTTAGACCAGATGTTTTCACTGTGAGAAACATACTTAGAGGTGTTCAGTCTGATGGGATTAGACGGACTAAAACCACTACATGGGTCTCCTATCCCGCGCTACAGCATTTGGGATTCTCAAAGCCGGGGCCAGACTTCTCCTTGAGGAATTTTCTGATTTAAAGATCCATTTTTTGAAGCATTGCCCATAGTACAAAAGCATGCATATTTACCTCTATGCATCATTTGAAAATACTGTCCTAGAGATATCTATGCATTTTCCAAAGTTTGATGATACTTGATATTTTGCATTTGTCATTTGGCAAATAAGTAGATATTTGCATAATATTTATAATTAGGCAACTATGACATTTAAAAAGATAAAGAATGGCCAGGTGCAATGGCTCATGCCTGTAATCCCAGTACTTTGGGAAGCCAAGGCAGGCAGATTACTTGAGGTCAGGCGTTCGAGACCAGCCTGGGCAACTTGGTGAAACCCTGTTTCCACTAAAAGAAAACACAAAAAATAGCCAGGCGTGGTGGTGGACGCCTGTAATCCCAGCTACTAGGGAGGCTGAGGCAGGAGAATCGCTTGAACCCAGAAGGTGGTGGTTGTAGTGAGCTGAAGTCAGGCCACTGCACTCCAGACTCGGTGACAGAGTGAGACTCTGTCTCTAAATAAATAAATAATAATTAAAAAAAGATAAAGACGACTTTCTGTATAAGGTTGCTGAATAAACAGTCCAGAAGTATAAATATGCTCCACTTTACACTTTATTATTGCAGTTATTGATAGAAACTTCCTTCATCTATTCTGAGCTTTAGTTCTGCTGCTTGGTCTGCTACCACTCTAGTGAATTGCATTCCTGGATTCTTAGCCTCCTCATCATTTGTGGAAAAACTCTTTCAACTTTTATTTATTTGTAGCATCTATCAGAACTCCAGTGAGGAAATGGATACCTCAGTATAGAGAATTGTGTCAAAATAATCATGATTTCATTTAAAAAGGAATGATCAAAGTATAGATTCTATTTTAACATGGATTTGGTTAGTTAAATCGCTACATACTGGAAATCAGATGTTAATGCATCAACCTCAGCAAGTTAGAAAGTTTGATTTGGAATCTTATTTATTTGTTTGTTTTTGTTTTTGAGACGGAGTCTCGCTCTTTTGCCCAGGCTGGAGTGCAGTGGCCCAATCTCAGCTCACTGCAAGCTCTGCCTCCCGAGTTCACCCCATTTTCCTGCCTCAGCCTCCCGAGTAGCTGGGACTACAGGCGCCTGCCACCACACCCGGCTAATTTTTTTTTGTATTTTTAGTAGAGATGGGGTTTCACCATGTTAGCCAGGATGGTTTTGATTTCCTGACCTCGTGATCTTCCCGCCTTGGCCTCCCAAAGTGCTGGGATTACAGGCGTGAGCCACTGCACCCGGCCTGGACTCTTATTTAAATTCATTTTTTAGGTCTGAATACAGACAGGTGAGATTTCTATTTTCCTGTTTGTTCAATTTCAAAATTTATAGGAGTTCTAATTTGAAACATGGCAGAAATGCCACCACAGAAACAGTGGAGGGTTTTTGCCACAAAATTTTATTATAATGATTTCCAGGCTGAAGGGCGTATTATCATGTGGAAGTGTGTATATTTTAAAATAGTGTTGCGATTTTTTTAGCCTTTTAAAACTTTAAAAATGAACATCTATTCCTTTTTTTTGTTTGTTTTGAGTGTGCGGATATTCTGGTTCATTCCATTTTGATGAGACCTAGCATACATTGGTAGTTACCATTGGACACTATGTATTCAAATTAGCTAGAATAGATTTCAGCCTTTAGAGAGCTGGATTATTCAGGTGAATGTGGTTAGAGCACTCAATGAAACTGAACATTTCACAATTGCCTATTATTATGAGTTATTTTCAAGTGAGCCCCTTAAAATACATTTTTTTAAAAAAGAAGAAATACAATAAAAGTGGGTGTGATATTGTCATGCATGGGTGCCACATTTGACTGGAGGTGGTGGTTGGGGTTAATTTAATATCAGCTGAAATCTCCTAATGGAGCTTGGGCACTACTGACATATTTTTTAAAAATCGCCAGATCACACTATGATAATATTCAAATTAGAAAAGATTAGAAATATATCAAATCTTGTTAAAGAAATGACCTACCAACCTTAGAAGCAAGAAAACCGAGTCTCGAACTCAAATTATGAAATAACAAGCCAATGTTTCTATGAAAGAAAGGTGGACCCTAATACAACAAGTAGAGCCTAGTAATATATTTTCTCTGTACCCTAACCTTAAATAATGTCACTGTGTTCACCACCTATGACATGGTGCCATATTGCTGAAAGGACTTGTACAGAGAAATAATCCATTCCAAAAAGGTAGAAGTAAAGTATTACTAATATAAGAAGGAAAACATCACTTATCTTACTATTCTCTAAAATCATATGAAAAACTCATTGTGATCTAATAAAATATTTTGAAGGAAAAATTATAAAATAAAGTATTAAAGAAAAAGCACCTTGCAGGAACTTTTGAATAATATTTTGTAAAGTTAATGAACCAAAATTGTAAATTATCATTATAATGATTTACCAATTTAGAGTCACATAATGGCAATTAAAGTATTTTTCTTATGATTAAAATGTGAGTTTTTAAAAAAATCATATTTAGCATTCTTCATTTATTTCTACTCCATTTAAAGGGGTAAAGAATTGTATAGTAGTCTGCATGGGTCACAACAGATTTTATTGTAATTATAAGATGTAATTCAGGAAAATTTAAATTGTATTTTATAGAAAAATAATAAAGTAAAGGAAGACGCTTTTTGTGTGTAGAATATAGCATGGCATGAAATGAAAATTTCCTTAAATTTTAAGGCAGTAATTCTTAAGCACGTTCTGAGAACTGCGTGCCTGAGAATTACCTGGGAAACTTGCTAGAAATGCTGCAAATTCTTGGGATCTATGCCAGGTCTACTGAGCCCAATTCTAAGATAGTTAATTTCAGAACCTGTTTTACTACATACATAATCAAAGATGCTTCTTAAGAATGGACAACTTTCATTACCACTCTTCTAAAGGAAATATTTCACCTATACGACTACTTGGCACCACTGACCAAATTAAAGTAAACCCGTAGTATTAGGGAACTCTGAATTTGTGGAATGAAGAGAAGTTGACTATTTTCTGGTGAATTTCTACATTTAGTAGGTTATCTTATACATGATAGGCATTTAACCAATATATATGTTAGATGAATGAATAAATGGAATTTTATCAATTATATGAAGACAAATACCATTTGGATGCAAAATGTGAACGTTAAAATAGGAAATCACAACGAAGAATATTCAAAGGAAACTGATTATTTAATCTACTACATGTATTCAATAATATTTGGAATATGAGAAGATGACCAGATAATTTAAAATCAAGTTACAGAGGAGGTAGCATGCAGGGAACAAGCTGAAGTATAACCATAAAAACTCTTTAGTAAGTCTCTGTTAATGTAAGAGGTAGAGATGAATGTGCTGGCCATTAAATTTTGTGTTTTTTCTTTTCTTTTTTTTTTTTTTTGCAAGAAGGTTGTTTAGGGTATATACAGTACAGTTTCTACATTTAAAGAAAGAAATATGGGGGATAAATATATGGCACTTTAAAGATTAAGAATGTAACTGTTTTTACCCTTACAAATTTGTTGAAAGTAACATTACTTCTGTTTTAGCAATAAGAAAAAGGAGACTGGCCGGGCATGGTGGCTCACGCCTGTAATCCCAGCACTTTGGGAGGCAGAGGTGGGTGGATCATGAGGTCACAAGATCAAGACCATCCTGGCTAACATGGTGAAACCCTGTTACTAAAGGTCTCTACTAAAAATACAAAAAATTAGCCGGGCGTGGTGGCGGGTGCCTGTAGTCCCAGCTACTCGGGAGGCTGAGGCAGGAGAATGGCATGAACCCAGGAGGCCGAGCTTGCAGTGAGCCGAGATCGCACCACTGTACTCCAGCCTGGGCGACAGAGCAAGACTCGGTCTCAAAAAAAAAAAAAGAAAGAAAAGAAAAAGGAGATACTGTTCTTCAAATGTTTATTCATGTATTCATCCACTCAGCAGGTATTTATTGATTTCCTGCTATGTGCAGGAATGCTGCCTCTATTAGTATTTCAGGACTAGCCCAGAAGGAACCACTCTCCTTTTTGTCACAGATGGTCACCCACTGAAGTCAGATGTTCTGATTTGGGTCATACTCACAGGGAGGATTTGTAAGCCAAAGGCATTAGCATTTACAGCTAATTCTTACTTTGTTGAACCGAGCTGTCCAAACTTAAAAGCATGTACTCAACTGTTTACCAACCATCATTATGAACTGCAGTGATATTTCCCCTTCCTCTTATTGTATCTTTTGTCAGGGACCCCTCTCTTCCCCACTATTGTTAAGCTGGGTGTGTCTACATCCTGCTTCTTTTGTAATAATCTTTTGAACTTCTTTAATAAATTAATGGACTAGTCTGTAACTACTGAGGCCACTATTGACTAATTTTAACAAAGACACACACACACTGGTGTCTCTTAGTCAAGAATGTGACTAGTAGATGAGGGTATTTGGCAGTAGTTGAAATCAGCAAGTCATTAAAAATTCTTCCGTGATACTACTAATTTGTTTATAATAGCCTTATAATTGCGACATATAAACAAAGACAAATGTGGGTTGGATTCTATGTAAAAAGTATCAATCTTGTCTTTTCTGCTTAAAAGTGTTATAATTTCCACTTCTGGTGCAGTTGAAATAAGGAATAAAAGCTATATGCCGTGGGTTTGGTTGACAAGCTTTTAATGTTCAGGTTCCTTTTCTGAAAGGTGGCCTTTCTTTATACAACGCTTGTTGTCAGTTGGTAGCATTGTGTAGTCTAGGAGAAATCACAGAGATGCAGGTGTCTTATGAATAGCCAGATGGGAAATGGAAGATGATCAAACTTCTTCCTAGACCCTGTGAGTCAAATAGGAATGACAAAAGATTTTCCTCTGCAACTGGGTGGAGAGTGAAATCGAATTATAAAAAGTCTTGTATACAAATGACAATAATGCCTAACATAAGCCTCCTCCTTAAAGACAGGAAATCTGTTTTCTAAAGCTTTTCCCATCACCAAAATACAGCCAGAGTCTGCTATGAGACTCAGCAGCTGTTCAACAGTGCCAGAAACACTGATGAACGTCCAAGACATTTCCTTCAAGCAAAATAATATCCTCCAAAGAGCACGTTCGGAGATCGTCCACACAGACTCAGAGGGGAGAGCGCCACCTATCGTATCACGGCGGCAGTGTCCAGGGCACCTGGCCATCCTTCCAGCCTCCCGTGCACCACCCACCGGCACATCTGTTCTGCCCCAGAGAGCTGATTAATGGTAACGTTCTGAGGTGGTCTGAAGTTGACCTAAGTGTGCTCATATCACACTCTATCATGTGAGGAAAACACACGAATTTAAATCAGTTTTTAAAACAACCAGGCCTCTCTTCTCATTTACTAGAATGGAAAAAATTCACTTTTATTACCTCGAAGATGCCAAACAGTGCCATTTTATTACTGTGGGAAGCTGGAAGTCATTTCCGAACCCTTTTGGCAAGGGTGCTATGTAGAGCATCCAGTTCAGTCCTTTAAGTGTCTTCTGAGAACCACCACACAGACTGTGATTTACTGTCTTCAGGAGTTAAAGGGACCCTTTCTACCCTGAAACTGAAGAAAGAAAGGTGAAGTGTGTTTACCAAGCATCCCAATGAGACTTGCAAGAATATGAGACAGCACAGAGTGGGGAGCCAGAGGTAAAGAATGCTTTGGTAACCCACATTTTTCAGCATCTACTTTTGCATTTGCTTTAAAAGATTATGTTGGCCGCCTTTAGCAGTTGTGATGATTTTTGTATTTGATCAATTGGTCTTTAGGCGACTTTCACAGATATCTACACATAGTGGCAATAGGACTCCTTTTCCCCTTCCTCTTTGATGTTTGCATCTTAAATAGATTTTGGTACACTTCCACAGTAAATGCAGTGTCATAGAGTAAATATGTATGTGTATGTGTATGTGTGTATATACGGAGATAGATAATATACCACCGTGAAAAATAATTACATAGTCTATCACATAAAAAATGAGAAGCTATCTGATAGTGTATAAGGAAATTGAATAAACTCTTTTTCTTGACAAAAATCAGTGAACTACTGACCTCAAGTAGAAAGACCAATCTTTATTTGCCTTTACATTTTTAAACCCTGATAAGTAATCATCCGAAACAACTCTCAAAGGAGGACATGACATTTTTTTCCTGTAAACAACCCCACATCTTTCATGGAGCAATGTCTCTAGCAATTACGTTCTTAATAGAATATTGTATCTATAAGCTATATGATAAGGGCATCCATAATGGTAGCCTACAGTTTCCATGTCTTTTTTTTTTAAGTGAAATTAATGTTTTCTTACAATACTTTGGTTATCGATGACAAAAACATTTTTTTTTTCCTGCTCTGCCTGCTGAGTAAATATAACACAATCCTTGGAGTGGATGAATTTATTACAATATTGGAAATATTATGTGGTCTGTTTCTTTTTGGGGCCAGGATGATAGATCTGTTCTGAAGTACAGGATTCACACTTGACAGTAGGCTTAGGATTTTATGCTGCTTTCATTGCTAAATCTAGTAGGGGTTCTAGAGGCCAAACCTTCAAGTAGCGCCTGCTAGGCAAATGGCTGAGGGGAGTGGAGGGCTACATCCAGGCAGTCAGGAATGCAGTGCATTCACTGCAGGAACTCGAAGGTAATTAGAGGAATAAAAGTCCCCTTTACTTAAGAGGAGTGAAATCAAGCCAAAAACTTTGATATATGCATAAAAGAAGTAGAGAAAACGTCCAAGAACAAATTTATCACCAGCTTACTGAGTCATCATTAATGGCCATTAAAATAAAACAATAGAAAAAAGAACAGTAATTAAAGATAAGGTAGAAAAATGACTGAATTTTTTTTAAAAAGTTCCTCTTTTTAGAAATACACCCAGGAAGCTCTGTCTATTTAAAACTGGCACACACATTGGACTGATTCATATGTTTCCTATGTGTATGTCACTTATTCTTTTATATTTCCATCCATCCATGTATTCATCCATCAATAAATCTAACCATCCTTCACCCAATTATCCATCTATTGCAACCAAGTATTTATCAATTATTTTCTTCTTTCATCCACTTGTAAATCCAACCTGTTTTAGGTGGCTGCTACATAACAAGTAATATTACTAGTGATAGAAAGACATAGAAGATGGAGTCTCTTCCCCCAGCGAGCTTAGAGTCCAAGTGGAGAGAAAGTTAAGTACATCATTACTACACTATGTGATAGATGATATGATAGCACTACACTATGAAGATAGAAAGGCTTCTAAGTTAGAGAGGTGGATCTGGGAAGGCTAACATTAAAGGTGAACTGTAAGAGAAGATGGTGAAGAACAAAGATAATTCTAGACAAAAAACATGGTATATGCAAAGTGTGTCCTTAATTATTGGTATTCATTTATATTCACAAAATCATTTAACAAAATTCCATTCCTGAAAACACAACATGATATAATGATTCAATTAATAATGATTTGTGGAGGCAATAAAGTTTCGTGGTTACATACACTGCCTTTGGAACCAGATTTCCTGGGCTTGAATCCTGGTTCTTATTCTGTCTACCTGTTAACCTAAGTGAAATTACTCAACTTTTCTCTGCATCAATTTCCCTTTCTTCAACCGGGGATAGTAACTGTATATCTTATAGTGAGTATTATGTGAATTTATGCATGAAAAACTTATGTTCGTTTGGTAGAAATAATTTCTCAATACATGTTAAGTAGGATAATATTTTTCCCTTGGTTAAAATGATCTTACTGATGATCCTTTTTGAAGAGATGTCTGAGAGCTATCAGAATCTGAGACTTACTACATTCAGAAACCAAAGAGGCTTCACCTTTCTTAAAACATTTTTTTTTTTTTTTAAGATGGAGTCTTGCTTTGTTGCCCAGGCTGGGGTGCAGTGGCGCGATCTCAGCTCACTTGCAAGCAGATCCTCCCGGGTTCACGCCATTTTTCTGCCTCAGCCTCCCAAGTAGCTGGGACTACAGGCGCCTGCCACTGTGCCCAGCTAATTTTTTGTATTTTTAGTAGAGATGGGTTTCACCATGGTCTCGATCTCCTGACCTTGTGATCCGCCCGCCTCAGCCTCCCAAAGTGCTGGGATTACAGGGGTGAGCCACCGCGCCTGGCCCTTTCTTAAAACTTTAAAACTGTTTCCAGTAGTGAGGAAAACCTCTAGAAATTCACTCAGATTCCTGAGTTCAACTTCTCTCTTTGCTACCTTCTAACTTTGAGGTCTTTAGCAAGTTGCTTAATGCCTGTGCCTCAGTTTCTCATCACAAATGTACATGCTAACGACACCAATATCTCCCTCATGGGGCTGCTGTGTGGATTAAATGAGATGATGTGTAAATGTGACTGGCATCACCCAAAGGTTTGTTTCATCATCCAAAAAAGAAAAAAACCTCCTTTAAATTGCTATAATGGCTAATCTAAGACTTGTGAAAAATATCTTTCCCAAAATACTTTCTATAGTTTGAGATGACATATAAATATTCTCATCTGCATTTGCCAACTCTGGAAAGCACTCCTAAATGTTATTGCTGACTTTGATACCCTGCCTTTGCATCTTTGCCAGAACTTGCTCTGGGTTGCAGCTATTCATAGAATGCCCTTGGATAATGTGATAGGTTGAATTTGAATTACTCCTCCAATCATTTTGGAGCCACTAATAGTGGCAACTAAAATGGTCATCTGGAGAATGAACTGAGTATGGACATTTTCCAATACAATCTCTTTCTATTTTTTGTCCTTAAAATAACTCAAAAGAAGATAATATGCTGTTTGAGTTAGTAAGCATTAAACATGCTAACATAAAATTAATTTTCTGTGTACACTTAATATATGCTTTAAAAGACCACTAATCTCAGATGGAATACAAATACAAAGCGACTTTTAAAAACTCATAATTTATAGCAAACAGATATTGCACTAGAGCTTTTCTCTTTTCCTGGAATTAGTTTTAATTGCAATTGTTTTAGGGCTGAGCACCAAGCCCATCAGAGCACTATGTACAAACCGGCTTTAAATAAATTCAACATATTGTCATGTGCTAATACTATACAAATCTTTGGTCTCTCAAACATCTCTGCTTTTCTCCCACATATCAATTACCTAACACTGTTACATCTAAGGCCAGGGCTTGTTAGTCTGCCTGAAGGAGTACAGGAGCTCCAGGCTGGCATAGCTCCTATTTTATTAAAATTTTTTTCTTGCCTGCAACCTGATTTCTTCTGGTCTGACCTAATTCCTTTGATGCTTGAGGCTTGGAGGCCAGTGGTCATCTGCATCAGTGTGTGTGGAGGAAAGGTAAGACAATTGGCAGAAAAGTAAAAGAAGGAAAGAATGGTACCTGGGTGAGAATGCTCTTCCAATCCGAAATAAGCATTTTGAAAGCAGGACATTTTTGTTTTACTGCATCCTTTAAAGAGGAACCTAAATTCAATGCAGGACCTAATACAAATTTCTCTTCTCTGTTAACTCTTTACTTTTTAAAGGTAGATAGCAAACCATTGTATGACTATGACAAAAAAGAATGGCAGAATGCTAATTGTAGCATCGTAGGATAAATCCCAATGTAAGAAAAATATCTGTTTATGAAAAATAAGTCATGCTCTAGATGTCATAATAATAGAAAGGGTTTGGGCTGACTTTCATGTAAAGATCAGGTGACAGTCTAAGCTTTGTTACTAAGCTTTGGAACGTGCTGATATTCAGTTTCTTAGACCTGTCCACTAACTTATGGTTTCTCTTGGTCTGTTCTCAGTTTCTTTTTCCCTTTGGGAAGCAGGTTCTTCTTACTGCTCAAATATGCGTCCAACATCTTGTAGTCATTAATATACCAAAGGCAGGGGCTAAAAGGGCAGATTTTCAAAGTGTCTGTGCTCTCTTGATTTTGGATTACTATGAATCCTGGAGAAGTGGGAAGGTGAAATTTATCCTTTCTTGCTAACAAATTGCACACTTCTTCTTTTGAGATGTTAAAAAGTTGTAATTTTGTTTGCACGGATTTACAAGAATAGGGGATGGTGTCCATTTGTGATTTGACTAATGGAGATTCATAAAGTCACCCTTACACCTGCTCCCATGAGAAGAGATGTACTTTATTTAAAGCAAGAAAATGATCAGTAACAGTAATTCTTTTCAATACAGTAGCACGCCTTGGTACAGTGATATTTTCACTTCACAGATGTTTGAAGTCACTGGGTGCTCAGCCTCCAAGCTTGTTATTCATTTGGCATCCAAATTCATGTTTCATAGCCATGTGACTATCTATCTTCTGTGCCAAAAATAGAAGGGATCCTCTGAATTTTAGAGCTATACCGTAGCTGCCTAACCTACACAGCTTCTGTGTTCCAGGATACATTTGCAGATTCAAAATATGTATTTCAGTGAACTGTTTAAAACCATTTATTCAACAGATATTTAGGGCTGCTAACTGGTACAAATGTGTGTGTTTTTTGTGTTCCTTCCAGAGGTAGGAGGTGTCTCCTTTATATTCTCCTTTTATTTTCACTTGTATTTTAGTAGCGGATACACCAGTGAGCAGGAAAATGATCACTACACAGATACTGAGAAGGAAAGAAAAAGAACAGGAGTTTGTAATCCAGATAATTCACAACATGGAAAGCTAACAGACAGAGTCATACCCAACAATAGATAGGACATTAGATTATTAGGTGTGTGTGTGTGCTATATTTTAACACAAGCCCATGGAATCAGCATTTTTCACACCGAAGAAAAATTTTGGCAGTTGAGTCTGAACATTGCTTCTAACAGAACTGGAAAGGCCATTTGAAAACAGTTTAAGTCCACACATCACTTCCTATTTGATCCAAAGAAATAGAAAATCATACATTGGTACAAACGGTTGCTACTTTATTTCTTTGGCCCCTCCCATGTAAACTAATGAACGCTTAAGAGCAGAAAATCCAGCTATAATTTAGGATCCCAAACCATGCATTATAGTTTTCTTTAGCAGAGATATCAAAAATGATCTCATATTTAGTTTATATTGCTCAGTTCTGAAATCCATTATAGTTTGTGCATTGGGCAAGTAAAGATTAATTTGCGTTTGTAAACGTGCACACCCTTGGGGGTAGTTGTATTTTATGCACGAGTGAATAAGGGTCTTTTAGCAGCAAATCTATGAAGCTGACATTTTTATGCCTTCTATTTTTTCTAAGTACAAGTCTAGGCACGCGAACAGCAGATTCCCAATTTTAAACTGCTTGTTGAACTCATCTTAATTAGTGTGGTTTGTATGCTAACGTTAGGTGTAAACTTTATATGCATATACAGACAAATATTTTCCTCAGACACAAAAACTTTTATCAAGTACAGTAAGGAATGGTTTATATTTACTTTAATTAATACAGTGACCCATTTAATAAAGGATGCTACCTACTATGAGAAGAAATAGGAAGAAATTTTTTAAAAAATGAGCATTCCGTGTTACAGTGCATCTAGGAGAGATTGCTTATGTTTTTGCTGTAATTTTACAAAATGAAAAATTACAACAAATACCTATTAGATTAGCTTGTATAAGGTTTACTCCATCAAAATTCCTTTGCATCCTATTTTATTTATACAGAATTCTGATGAGCAATGTGTGGTCCTGAATTCCTCAAGCAAGCTATACCTAATGCTTATGATAACGATCACAGCAATTACAAACACAATAGATGTACACCGTAACAAATGAGATCTGAACTCCTGATTCAAGAAAGACAGGGCCTCTACCTTTTTCCTGTGTGTGTCTTGTGTAACAACCTCATTGTCTATAATAGATAATGCAATGAGGTGAGCCTGTAATACAACAGATAGTGAAACAAACAAACAAAATTGCTTGCATTTCTGCTTGCTGTGCTAACCCCTTTCTCAGATGATCTTGGCAGCTCTACCTTTTTCTGATTTTGCTAACATTTCACAAACATGAAACAGCCCCCCCTCAACCCTCTGGCTCCTCCCTCTCCCTTCTTTTCTCCTTCCCGCTATTTCATTACATTTTCTTATGTGCATACCATCAAGTCCTCTTGGACACATAATCAGATTTGTGCCAGACTATGTTTCTTGGCTTTAATGGTTAGTTAGCTTTCCAGAATACACATGCTGCTTTATACATGCTTTTATTACTGACATCATGAGAATGCATCTCTCCTATGTTTACAATTGGGTGTTCACCCTTAAATAAAAGCCATGAGATCAGGTTTAAGAGAATCGTTGTTTAAGAGAATCTTTGAAAAGCAGAATAAAAACAGCTGTTATCTGCTTGAACCATTTCATTTTCTTTCATGATCTGAATGATAATGATGTGTAACAGTGGGCAGTCTCCAGCTTTCATTATACACCATATATCGGAGCCTCTTTCAGGATGGAATTGGGTTTCTGTCTCAGAGTTCCAACAGGATATTTTTAACCTCACTTCTAACAGGTGTTGGTGTTTGGGGGAGGGGGTGAAGGGAGAATAAAACACCTTTGCTTGTTCCCCCACTGACCTCTGGATCCAGGAGGCTGGTTTTCATTGGCAATGTGGGTTTGAAAGTCAAACCAGGTCCTTGCTGAAACCTCTCTCGCCAGAAACAGATTACAAATATTTCCACATGTTAGACAAATGAACAATAGGGTGGTCCTTATTAATCAAAGCTCTTCTAAACCAAGTACAGATGGTAGCAATGAACTTCTCTTTCATGAAGATTTCTGGAGACGGGAGGAAATATATCTCACAGAAATACACATTTCTTCCAGAGACACCAGACAAGGAATAAGGAGCTCAACCCAAATGTAACTCAAAACAAAATGAAACAGAACAATAACAAATAAATAAAAAATTTAAAACACCAGTATTCTCAATGATCCAAACCAGAAGGCTTATTGAGCTTATTTCCATTCAACACTCCCTCGTCACAAGCTGTTCCTGAGGATTCTGCAGCATTTGCCTAGAGACTGACAAGCTCAAATTGGTTTTAACCTCGAGAGTCCCCTTTTCATATCGCAGATGTTGCTGACTGGGGAGCAGAGTTGTGCTTTCCCCAAAGTCTGACTTCCAGGCTCTGGTGGCATCTACTACTGAGAGCATAACTCCTCTCAGACAACAATGTCATTTGTTATTTTTAATTAACAGAAAAATATCAATAGCAATGGTTGAAACTGCATTGTATTCAAAACTTGAGAGTGAAGAGAGTTAGGGAAGCAATTTTATTTAAAGAACAGCCCAGAGGCTGGACGGATGGCTGCGTTTCTCTGACCCTAGCTGTATTACCTAAGCCTCTTGGGTGGCAAAAAACTGGGTTGAGAAACCTCCTGGGAACAAAGACTCCTTGGGATGTTCTGTACCACCAGATGTTACTATTTAGGAAGAGTATATTTCAGATGTTTTAGCAAAATTGGTTTCACTTCTTCACTCAAGATTTGTGCCATTATGGTCCCGTGTAGTCTGTACTTCAAGGTGAAGGATCACACGAAGCTAAGATGTCACTCAGTTCACGCCTTATCTCAAAGCAGTTTTTAAACCTAAGTTGTATTTGAAAGGTGAAAATTCTATTGTGAAGCCCTTAACACAGAGGGTCTGTGATTTGCACTGATAAAACAAATTCCAGGATGTAAAAACTTTACTGGAGGCCATTTCTGTTTTTAGCCTAAATCTTTCATACTGCAGCTAAGAGTGTACTTCCTCTTGGTCTGATCTCAGTAAAGACAGCAATATTCAAAATACTTTAAGGTATGCTTTAAGATTTTTCAAAGTCTCTTCTCAAACTTTTTCAAGATAATTACAGTAAAGATGGGAAAGTTTTCTGCTAATAGATTAAGTATGTGCCTGAAACCTCAGATTAATTATAATCTTTTTCAAGAGGACTAAAATTATATAACTTTTTATGAGGAGATAACACTTTATTTGATTTTAAAAGGAAATGAAATATTCCTTTTAAAGAATATATAGGTATTATATATAAAAACAATTCCTTTACATGTCATAATTATGATTTCATAATGACTTTTTGGGGGAGGTGTGGAAACTGTTCAACTGATTTTAAACTTGTTGGAAAATAAGAGGCCTTATGAAAATAATCCCTATTATTATTTTGAAAATGTGAGATATTTTGTTCAATATATGAAACAGTATTTTTCTTTTTATTTCCTTTTTTTTTTGGTCATGCAGGCTGGAGTGCAGTGGTACAATCACAGCTCACTGAAGCCTCTGCCTCCCGGGCTCAGGTGATCCTCCCACCTCAGCCTCCTTAGTAGCTGAGACTGCAGGTGGGCAATACCCCCATGGCTAATTTTAAAAATTATTCATAGAGATCGGATCTGGTCTTGAACTCCTGGGCTCATGTAATCCTCCCACCTTTGTCTCCCACAGTATTGGGATTACAGGCATGAGCCACCACACCTGGACTGAAATGGTATTTTCCAATATCACATTTGGAGTATTCAGTTCTCGGAATATGTAGCAGTACATCCAATTCTAAATTAATACAGAATCATTGCCAATGCCAAAAAAGACTTCATTCTTCCCATTTTTGTGTGTGATGTTGAATAAGGGATAGTGTCTCAGTGAAACTGACTTTCCCTGAGAAAGTGAAAGAAAGCATGCTGCTCCTCAGAGTGGGCATTCCTCATGCTACACTTGCATATGCCTAAAAAGGCCTATTACAGCACCATCATAAAATTCAGGGCAGTATATGTACTCTGTTCCATAAGCCAACATAGTAACTTCCAAGTGGAGAAGACAAGGAAAGATGAATTTATGTATTAGAACCTCAACACTCTTGAGGAATACCTGAAAAATTATTCTAGAATGTCAACATAGCTTTTAGAATTTTTGCTAAAAGCCATATTTATATTCAATTCAGATATTATACAAATCTATAAATATTAATAGTCATCTTGATTTGTTTACTCTTCTATTGTAATTGAATTAAAGATAAGGAGATGCCACATATCTTTTAGGTGGAATTAATAAGAATGCACATGAAAGAAATGATAATTTTGATGGAAGAGTAAGAAATTAAGGAAAAGGAAGAAGAGATCTAAATCTCCACCTGGAGAAATATATTAGTTTGAGGAAATTTAAAACGACTATTTACCAGAATATGGATTAAAAAGTTAACTATATTGAAAGTAATTAACATTTTGAAACGCTTACTTCCATTGCTTTATACTTATTCAAAGTTACTGAGTGAAGTGACTGAGAGCTTAAGTTCTGGCTTTGAATCTGAGCTTTGCCTCTTACTAGTTGTTTGTCTTGGTCCAATAACATCCTTACGCCTCCATGTCCTCATATATAAAATGTGATTAAAAACTCATTAAAAAACCTTCTTCATCGGTTTATTATGAAGATAAATTGATTAAATATTGGGAAGTTCTTGAAACAGTATCTGGGACATACTAAACACTATGCAAGGGTTTATTATAAAACATTCTCATTTAATTTTCACAGGAACTTTCTACGATACAAACATTATTTTCCTTTTAAAGTAAAGATAACCGGGGCTTCAAAGTTGATCACCTTGCCTAAGATCATACAGCTAGTAGATGGCGGCAAGGTGGTTGGTATGCTGTATATCTGATTCTGGGGTCACAGCTTCACCATGCTGTAGAGTGAACTCATATTTAACTACCAAGTAAGAAACCGTAATCAGATCTTCTGATAAAAATCAAAGACGCCCGGGTGAGGTGGCTCATGCCTGTAATCCCAGCACTTTGGGAGGCTGAGGTGGACGGATTACGAGGTCAAGAGATCGAGACCAGCCTGGCCAACATGACAAAACCCTGTCTCTACTAAAAATACAAAAATTAGCTGGGTGTGGTGGTGCACGCCTGTAGTCCCAGCTACTCGGGAGGCTGAGGCAGGACAACCACCAGAACCTGGGAGGCAGAGTTTGCAGTGAGCCGAGATCATGCCACTGCACTCCAGCCTAGACAACAGAGAGAGATTCTGTCTCAAAAAAAAAAAAAAAAGAAAGAAAAAATCAAAGACATTGGCTTTACTGACTACCATCTCTCTCTGTCATCCTAGGAAGAGTGGTAGATAAATGTACAAATATAGAAACGTATACACTGCAGAATGTATGTAAATGTGCATTTTGACACCTTTAAATTTTAAACCTTTTTTCCAAGAGTACCCACTTATTATTTGATAATAACACTACTTTTGATATGCCAACCTAGAGGTACCATCATTAAAGAAAAAGTGTTATGGCCAGGCACGGTGACTCACGTCTGTAATCCCAGCACTTTGAGAGGCTGAGGTGGGTGGATCACCTGAGCTCAGGAGTTTGAGACCAGCCCGGCCAACACTGTGAAACGCCATTTCTACTAAAAATACAAAAATTAGCTGGGAGTGATGGTGTGCACCTGTCCCAGCTACTCTGGAGTTTGAGGTGTGAGAATCACTTGAACCCGAGAGGCAGAGGTTGCAGCGAGCTAAGATTGTGCCACTGCACTCCAGTCTGGGCAACAAAGGGAGACTCTGTCTCAAAAAAACAAAACAAAACAAAACAAAACAAAACAAAAAACAAGGAAAAGTGTTACGTACATTCCAATAGTCCCTTTTTCTTTTTATTGTTACTATTCTGGGATTAATTGTTGTTACCAAGGTCATCTCATCAAGGACATCTTCCAAGATTTGTCTGAGTAGGTAAAGACCTGTTGGTTAGGCCTTCTTTCAACTGAGTGAACCTTTCCATTCTACGCTTGTCACAGTTTTTATTACATATTTTAATAAAAGGTTGTTTGCAAAGTGAGTGTCTTCTCCACTATACTGAAAGCTCCATGAATGTAAGAATTATTTGTGGTTTGCTTATTCTTTTATCTCTGGCACCTAGCATGGTGTTCAGCATGAAATGAGATAGCTGCACAGTCAACGTTTGCCTTATTAATCCACAAAACTCTCTGGCTTCTGATAGGCTGTTTGCGAGTGATGGTGGGAGTCTGAATAAAGACTGGTGCACATGCACGGCATGTTGGAGGCTGTGAGAACAAGAATGCTCTGTGGACAATGCTGTTTCAGGGTCGTTTCAAATAGAAAATATGCACAAAAGATAATACTAAGAAAATGGAAGACAATAGGAAAAACAAGGTCAACTTAAGAGAAACCTGAGTTATTTTGTTTCAGAGGAGGGTAGGAAGTTCAGGAGGAATTTTTGTTTTGTTCTGTTTTGCACAGTAGTTGTAGCAGTTTTGAGTTGATTCTCTTTCTGAAATGTTATTGAAATAAGCTGGCTACGGTTAAACCTATAGGTTAGAATAATGTATACCAAGAGAGTTGATGGCAGCAGTAATATCACCTTTATATGGTGGATTCTCTTGGTATGTATCAAAGAATCATCACCCAGTGACCCCTGGGTGCAGGAACTTGTATGTGATTAATCACGGAAGCACTTTCTCTGTTGAACTCTGGAGAGAAGTTTCTGTACTCAGCAGGTGGAATAACATACTAGGGAGCCTGGCAGGCAGAGTGGCATATTTCCTCCTGACCTCAATTTCCCAGCCATGGTGCTGTCTGTTTGTTCGTAAGAGCACTAGGCTAAGAAAAACAGCAAGGATCCTTTCAGGACCCCATAGTATAGGGAGATAGTGATCTTCTCATTTAGTCAAGTAAAGAGGGTAGATTTCGGTGGTATTTGAGAAAGAAGGAAGATAGACTAATTTGGCTACCTGTTTTAAAAGGAGGTATGCCATCTGCTAAATCTTTCCTTACCAATTTATGTCCATTTAGTTTACATCTCTTGGAATTGCAAAACAAACAAACAAACGAACAATTACTAATTTTAATCCTTTAGAGGGAAATCTTTATTCCCATTCTTTTGTTCTCTATGGCTGAACAAGTTATTATCTTTAAGGAGAGGATGTTTCTAGATATATAAACAGAATATACACATTTGAGGCCAGGCGCGGTGGCTCACGCTTGTAATCCCAGCACTTTGGGAGGCCGAGGCGGGCGGATCACGAGGTCAGGAGATCGAGACCACGGTGAAATCCCGTCTCTACTGAAAATACAAAAAAAAAAAATTAGCCGGGCGTGGTGGCTGGCGCCTGTAGTCCCAGCTACTCAGAGAGGCTGAGGCAGGAGAATGGCGTGAACCCGAGAGGCGGAGCTTGCAGTGAGCCGAGATTGCGCCACTGCACTCCAGCCTGGGCAACAGAGCGAGACTCCATCTCAAAAAAAAAAAAAAGAATATACACATTTGGGCTTATTTTATTTTGAAGTTAAAAGTTAAAAATGGGACACACTTATGTGGGTTTTATTCCTCTTAACAGATAACCCCCTAATGCACAGTGAGTTTGAACAGGCATCTGGAAAAGATGCGCTTAGTGACTTCAGGGACAACTGAGACATTTCCTGAGGTTGACTGGCTGAAAAAAATTTCTTAGAAATCAAGCACTCTCATAAACATGCAAAATGAGGAGGACAGAGCAAGATGGTCAACTAGAAGCTCCTAGCACTCATCTCCCCAACAAAGACGGCCAAAACAACAAATAAACTATATTTTAATACAATAACTAAAGGACAGTGCCGGCATACATTAAAGAAGCTACAGAGAGCCTGGAGAGCACAGAAACTCAGCATGGCCACATAGAGAACAGAAGGAAGTACCTGGCCTCCACCACACATCTTCCCACAGCTGGGATCAGCTGGGAACCAGGAGGAACTTCTCCCTACAGGGAGCAGGTAAGCAAGAGGATCCCAGTTGCCCCAAGCAGTACCTTGGACAACTACAGTCTTCAACACTGGGGTCCCCTGCCCGTGTGAAGTCCAGGCAGCTGAGGGAGCTGCCTGGGTATGAAGCAGCACCAGGCATCCCAGAACAGTCTCATCCCTCCATGCCTGAGCTGAAGTGGTACTGCCTCCTGGAGAAACAATACTATGGCCACCCAGAGCAAGTACATTGGCCACCACCTTCCTGGTGCCAAAGCTGAAGCAGTGCCCTGACACGAGGAAGCTATGCCTTGGCTGCCCAGAGTGGCTGCAAATCCTAGTACCTAAGCTAAAGTAGCACCCTGCCTCCTGAGGAAATGGTACCTGAGCTGTTCAGAACAGCCACACTCCTGGGCCTGAGTTGAAGAAGGCACATTCTTCCCTGAGAAAATGTTGCCTTCCTTGGCCAAACTGAACAGCTATGCATCCTAGGGCTGAGCTGATGCAGTACCTCACATCCCTGGGAAACACAGCGCTGGCTGAGCTAAGACATCTCACCCTAAAGGCCAAATAACTCTAGTACTCTACTTCCCTGGAGCTGGACCCACTTCCTAGAGTCTGAACTGCTGAGATACCCTTCTTTCTAGGGAGCGGAGTCATTGCCATGCTGCTCCCTGGGGCCCAAAAGACAGCTGTGTCCAGCCATTCTGGGGTACTTGCTGCTGCTGCACCTGGACTAACAGAGTCTAGGATACAGCTGAGCTTCACTATTTCAGGGTCTAGAATCACCACTATGTAGCACCTCATCCCCTGTGACCCACATTGCCACTGAGACTTACTGGCTCAGGTTCCTCAACTACAGCCATACCCTGCTCCCCAGGCCCAAACCTCCAGAACACACTTTCTTCCCTAGAGTTGGCCCAGTACTGTTTCCAGTCTCCCAAGGGTAAAATCACAGTTACAATCCAGCTTCCAGGGCCTGAGCTTCTAGGCAGTGCCTTAGAGTCACAGATCCTGGCTCTGTGGGCAACCTACATTCATCTCTGCCACAGACAGCAAACTTGAATCCCAAAGTCCAGGTGCTACCATAGGTTCACAGACGCTTAGTCTTGACACGGGCCCCAAAGATGTTCCTAGTGCCTGCACCTGGAACCCAGCGCTGCTGCAGTTGCTTGTAGGTCATGTCAGACCAGACAAGTGGCATACCCTAAGATAAGACTTTCCACTGGGGGGAAATGGGAACAGAAGGACCCCCCCCAAAGCCCTTACCACTGAGGAACTTAATCACCTATGCTACCAGCACCACTGCCACAGACTTCTATAGCCTAGACCACTGAGGCATGCACAGTTATTGTTAATGTTGAATATAGCTTAAGAACACCATTCTGTCTACCTGGAAAAATAGTCACTATACCTTTCCCAACCAGCAACCTAAAACCTAACTGCAAGTGAAAGTCATTCTCTACAAAAGCTGCTGTAGAAAGTGTGGAAGAAGTTATTGCTCCACCAGATGCACAGACATCAACATCAATACAGGGCTACAGGAAACATGAAAAAGCAAGGAAGTGTAATACCACCAAAAATATATAATAACTGTCTAGTTACAGATCCAATGAAAAGGAAACTATGAATTGCTGGAAAAGGAATTAAAGATAATAATCTTAAGGCAACTCAACAAGATATAAGAAAATACAGACAGGCAATTTAACAAAATCAAGAGAACAATTCATAATATGAACAAGAAATGTAGCAAAGAGATAGCTATCAAAAGACCCAAACAGAAATTGTGCAGCTGAAGAATTCAGTGAATGAAATAAAAAATATAATAGACATCTTCAGCAGCTGACTTGATTAAGCAGAAGAATGAATCTTTGAACTTGAAGATGGGTCATTTGAAATTACTCAATCAGAAAAAAAAAGGAAATAAGAAAGAAAAGTAGCGAAGAAAGCCCACAAGACTTATGCGATACCACTAAGTGAACAACTATTTATTAGTATTATGGAGTTCTAGAAGGAAGAGAGATGGAAAAGGGCGTAGAAAACCTATTTAATAAAATTATAGCTGAAAAATCCCCAAATCTCAACAGAGATATTGATATGGTTTGGATTTGTGTCCCCACCTAAATCTCATGTTGAATTGGAGGAGGAGCCTGGTGGGAGGTGATTGGATCATGGGGTGGATTTCCCCCTTGTTGTCCTCATGATCATGAGTAAGTTCTCATGAGATCTGATAGTTTTAAAGTGTGTGTCACTTCCTCCATCTCTCTCTCTCTCTTTTGCTTTGCCATGGTAAGATGTGCTTGCTTCCCCTTCACCTTCCACCATGATTGCAAGTTTCCTGAGGCCTCCTAGTCATGCTTCCTGTTAAGCTTTGGGAACTGTGAGTCAATTAAACCTCTTTTTTTCATAAATTAGTCAGTCTCAGTTCTTGATAGTAGTGTGAAAACAGACTAATACAGATATGGACATTCAGATTCGGGAAGCTCAAAGTTCCTCAAATAGATTCAACCCCAAAGATTCTCTATAAGGCATATTATAGTCAAGTTGTCAAAAGTAAAAGACAGAGAGAATTTTTCAAAACAGTAAGAAAAAAGTGTCAAGTCACGTGTAAGAAAATCTCCATTAGACTATCAGCAGACTTCTCAGCAGAAGTCTTACAGACCAGGAGACAATTGGGTGATATATTCAAAGTGCTGAAAGAAGAAGAAAAAGAAAGAAAAACCAACTGCTAACCAAGAAGTATACTCGGTAAAGCTACCCTTCAGAAATGAGGGAGAAATAAAGTATTTCCCAGACAAGCAAAAACTGAGGGAATTCATCACCACCAGACCAGCCTTGCAAGAAATGCTTAAGACAGTCCTACATATGGAAGGAAAAAGATGATAATCACACCACAAAAACATGCAAAAGTATAAAATTCACTGGTAGAGCAGATCGATAGAGAAAAAAAAGAGAAAAGAATCAAGCACTTTCACTATAGGAAACCACCAAACTGCAATGATTTAAATGGGAGAAAAGAAAAACAAATGAAAGATATAAAAACAACCAGGAAACAACAAAGTGACAGGAGTAAGTCCTCACCTATCAATAACAATCTTAAATGTAAACAAATTAAATTCCTTACTTAAAAGTTATAGAGTGACTGAATGTATGAAAAAACATGACTCAGCTATATGAAAAAAAAACTTGTGTCACTCTGTAAAGACACAAATAGACTGAAAATGAAGGGATGGAAAAAGATATTCCAAGCAAATGGAAACCAAAAGTAAGCAGAAGTAGCTATACTTATATCAGATAAAACAGATTTTAGGTAAAAAAATGTAAAAAGAGACAAAGAAGGTCATTATATAAAGGGATCCATTCAGCAAGAGGATATAACAATTACAAAAATTTATGCACCCCGAAGCCAAGCACCCAGATATATAGAGCAAATGTTATTAGCCTAAAGGAAGAGACAGATTCCAGTACAATAATAGATGGGGACTTCAACATCCCACTTTCAGCATTGGACAGATTATCTAGACAAAAAAATCAACCAAGAAACCTTGGATTTAAACTGCATTTTAGACAAAATGTACCTAATACCAGACATTTACAGAAGTTTTTATCCAACAGCTGCAGAATACACATTCCTTTTATCAGCACATCAAACATTCTTCAGCATAGACCACATGTTAGGCTGCAAATGTCTCAACAAATTTAAAAGAATTGAAATAATAACAATTATCTAAAAAAGAAAAGACCCAAATAAATAAAATCAGAAACAAAAAAAGAGACATTATAAGGGCTGGGCGCAGTGGCTCATGCCTGTAATCCCAGCACTTTGGGAGGCCGAGGTGGGAAGATCACAAGGTCAGGAGATCGAGACCATCCTGGCTAACACGGTGAAACCCCGTCTCTACCAAAAATACAAGAAATTAGTCTGGTGTGGTGGCGGGTGCCTCTAGTCCCAGCTACTCGGGAGGCTGAGGCAGGAGAACGGTGTGAACCCAGGAGGTGGAGCTTGCAGTGAGCAGAGATTGCACCGCTGCACTCCAGCCTGGGCAACAGAGCAAGACTCCATCTCAAAAAAAAAAAAAAAAAAAAAAGGAGACATTATAACTAATACCACAGAAATACAAAGAATCATTAGAAACCATTATGAATAGCTCTATGTCAACATGTTGAAGAACCTAGTGGAAATGGATAAATTCCCGGACACATAAAACCTACCAAGATTAAACCAAAAATAAATAGAAAACCTGACCAAATTATCACAAATAACAAGATTAAATCAGTAATAAAAATAAAAGCCCATCAAAGAAAAGTACAGGACCTGATGGCTTCACTGCTGAATTATACCAAACATTTAAAGGAGAATGAAAACCAATTGTTCTTAAACCTTTTGAGAAAACTGAAGAGGAAAGAATTCTTCCAAAATCACTATATGAGGCTAGCATTACTAGGATATCAAAATCGGACAAGAACACAACAATCAGAGAACACTAGAGGCCAATATCCCTGATAGACATATATGCAAAAATCCTCAACAAAATACTAGCAACCCAAATTCAGCAGCACATGAAAAAGCTATTCAACATGATCATGTGGAATTTATCCCAGGGATGCAAGGATGATTCAACATACACAAATCAATAAACATGATAAATCACATAAACAGGATAAATAATCTCAATAGATGAAGAAAAAGCATTTGATAAAATTCAGTATCCCTTCATTATAAAACCCCTCACAGATTAGTTATAGAAAGAATGTACTTCAACGCAATAAAGACCATATATGATAAACCCACAGTTAACATCTGAACTGAAAAACGCTGAAAGCTTTTTCTCTAAGAATTTGAACATGACAAGGATGCCCGCTCTCACCACTCTTGCTCAATACAGTACTGAAAGTCCTAGCCACAGGAATCAGGCAAAAGAAAGGAAACAAGAGCAACCCAAGAGGAAAAGACTAAGTAAAACTTTCCTTGTATGCAGGAACATGGTCATATATATAGAAAACCCTAAAAGCTCTTAACAAAAAGCTGTTAGAACCAATAACCAAATTTAGTAAAGTTGCAAGATACAAAATTAACATGCAAAAATCAATAGCATTTGTATACACCAACAATGAACTAGTGAAAAAAGAAATCAAGGAAGCAATCTCATATCCAATAGCTACAAAATCATTACCTGAGAATACATTTAACCAGAGGTAAAAATCTCTACAAGGAGAACTAAACACATTGATGAAAGAAATTGTAGAGGACACAAAAATGGAAAGACGTCCCATGCTCATGTATTAGAATTAACATTGTAAAAATGACCATACAACCAAAAGTGATCTATAGATTCAATGCAATGCAATGAGATTGCATAGGAAAAAATCCTAAAATTAATATGGAACCTCAAGAGACTGTGAATAACCAAAGCAATCTTGAGCAGAAAGGATTGCCAGAGCCATCACACTATCTGACTTCAAAATATACTGAAAAGCTAAATAACATGGTACTAGCATAAAAACAGACACACAGATGAATAGAACAGGCTTGAGAACCTAGAAATAAATTCACATATTTACAGCGAACTGATTTTTGACAAAGTTGCTAAGAACATTTATTAGACAAAAGTCAGTCTCTTCAATAAATAGTCTGGGAAACTGGATATTCATATGCAGAAGAATGAAACTAGACCCCCATCCTTCACTGTATACAAAAGCTAACTCAAAATGGGTTAAAGATTTAAATGTAAACACTGAAACTATAAAACTACTAGAGGAAAACGTAAGGGAAACCACTTCAGGACATTGGCCTGGACAAAGATTTTATGGAGAAGACCTCAAAAACACAGCAAGAATAGACAAACGGGTTATATCAAACTGAAGTGCTACTGCACAGCAAAGAAAGGAAACAATCCACCAAGTGAAGAGACAACCAGCAGAATAGGAGAAAATATTTACAAAGTATTCATCTGACAAAGGATTACTAACCAGAATATGCAAGGATCTTGAACAACTAAATAGCAAAAACTTGACAAACCCCCAAATAATCTCATTTGAAAATAGGCAAATGAGTTGAATAAGCATCTCTCTCAAAAAAAAAGACATACATGTGGCCAAGAAGTATAGGAACAAAATGCTCAACATTACTAATCCTAAGGGAGATGCAAATCAAAACCACAGTGAGATATCATCTCACCCCAGATAGAATGGCTATTATCAAAGAGACAAAAAATGTCACACCTGTAATCCTAGCACTTTGGAAGGCCAAAGTGGGTGGATCACTTGAGGCCAGGAGTTCAAAACCAGCCTGGCCAACACGGTGAATACCCATCACTACAAAAAATATAAAATCATCTGGGCGTGGTGGCTGGGCGTGGTGGCTGGGCATGCTGGCACACACATGTAGTCCCGGCTACTCAGAAGGCTAAAGCATGAGAATTGCTTGAACCTGGGAGGTGGATGTTGCAGTGAGCTGAGATCGTGACACTGCACTCTAGCCAGGGTGACGGAGCAAGATTTGTCTAAATAAATAAATAATTAATTTATTTATTTAAAAAAAAGAGACAAAAAGTACCAAATGCTGGTAAGAATGGTAAGAATGTAGAGAAAGGAGAACTCATATAGTGTAGCCATTATGGAAAATAGCATGCTGGTAAGAATGGTAAGAATGTAGAGAAAGGAGAACTCTTATGTAATGTAGCCATTATGGAAAATAGCATGAAGGTTCCTGAAAAAAATTCAACTAGAAATACCATATGATCTGGCAATCCAACTACTGAGTATATATCCAAACAAAGGCAATCAGTATATTGATGAGATACCTGCACTCCCATGTTTGTGGCAGCACTATTCACAATAGCCAAGATATGGAATCAACCAAAGTGCCTAATGGCAGATAATGGATAAAGAAATGTGGTATATATACACAACAGAATAATATTCAACCATACAACAGAATAAAACCCTGTCATTTGTGGCAACATATATAAGCTTGGAGGACATCACATTAAATAAAATGAGCCAGTCACAACAAGATAGATACCATATGTTCTCACCCAGATGAAGAAGCCAAAAGAGTTGATCTCACGGAAGTAAAGATAGAATAGTGGTTACCAGAGGCTGGGAAGGGTACAGGAGGAGGGGGGATAGACAAAGTTTGTTTAGTGGATGCAAAATTACAGCTAAATAGGAAGAATGAGTTCTAGTGTTCTATAGCACCATATAGTGACTATAAATAACAATTTACTGTATATTTTCAAATAGATGAAGAGTGGATAAGAGATTTGTCAATTAGTCAGACTCTATAATAAATAATAACACATATATAATAAATGACAAATCCTTAACAAGAAATCTATGGCACCCATTATATTTGATAGGAGAAAGTGTAGAGCTACTCAAACTTGCATTTTTTAAAAAAACAGGCAACTACATATTGTAATTCCATTTTAAAATAGAAAATAGACATCTATATATTGATGTATGCAGTAAAACTCTAGAAAGAAGTGAAAATGTTTTATATTTTTCCCTGAAGGGTGTTAGGATCATGGATGATATCTTTTTTCTTGTTACCTTCAAATATCAGTAAATTCCACAATAAGCATGTTAATACTTTCATATTCAGAAAAACAATGAATTACTCTTATTCTGGGAGAAAAAAGCAAAAAAAAAAAAAAAAGCAAGACAATGGTATTAGCATAGTAGATGTTCAACTATTATTTGGTTAAGGTTTATTTACTATATGGTGTAGATTCCTTGTTTATTATTCTCATGCATTTATTTGGCACAACCTTTCTTAGTATTAAACTTTGGCTAGGTGATTGTATAGGGGTCTTACACGGTAGCATCCTCCTACCTCTTGATTCACACATGCCTCTCGTTGGCATTTCTTCCCTGCTGCTAAATTAAAACAAGACAACAATGCTTAAGTAATTAAGGGAGAGGAATATTGTAGAATCTTCTCTTCTTACTAGAAAGTTAAGCTGGCATAGGATTTATTTAGAGAACAATAAGAACAGGAACTGTTAGCTGTAGAGGGCCTCATATATGAAGTAATTGGTGTTTTACTTAATGTTCTTGAATGCCTCTCATGAAATTCTACATATGTACAATGCTTTTTTTTTTTTTCCCCTGGGGCATGGAGTTTTGTGTGTTATCTGAATCTTCTACAAAACCAGGCTCTATTCACGAATCTCATCCCTACCCCAAAGTGATAGAGGCAACTGGGGATGTTTAAATATCACTTGGTGAGAATTTCTGATTTCTAAAAAATATAATTGCTAATAGAATTTTTACCATCCAATTTATCTCCTCTCTAATGAGAGAGTAGGGAACTAGTTATATTTTCTTTTTTCCTCTTTTCTTTTGTGATGTTAGATCTCCATTGGAGAGAAAAGAACAAACAGCTGGAACTAACAACCATTTGGAAACATCAACAATGTTGAAATTTACACTCTCATGTGCAGATGTTATCAATCAAAAAAGTGTGTACAAACAATGAAAGAGGAAAGGAATTTTATGGAAGTATGGTTTGGTTGGATGGGGCACAAAAAGTTACAATTATTATTTTTCAGAAAAACATTGTGAATCAATAAGATGAGATGGATTATATTAGAGCAAGACTTTGCAGGAGATTTTGTAACTCAGTGATAGATACAGTCTATACTAGATGACTGACTTTATGAAACAGGTATAGTTTTACCCACACTGCATTATATAAGAAAGAGAGGCTGAACTAATAAAAAGAAACTTTGCCAGTTGGCATTCTATTTCCCATTGGATTTCAAGATCATAGTCAAACACATATCTCCCTAATACTATTGGGCATGGTCTCTTAATAATATGCTTCCAGCAGAGAGGTTGGGCCAAGTCTTTCATTGCTAATTTATTTCCTGCTTATCTAATGGAGATTGGTTAATCCAAGTATGGCATTTTGGGATGTAGGATTAGACTAATACTACTCTAATATAGATAATTTTTTTTTCTTCCTTGGGGCTCTATCTGTCAAGCTGGCTCCTTTGTTAGCATTAGCATGTTCCTCCAGCATAATTTAGCAGAAATTGGTAAAAATAGATGAGACTTAGTATCCATAAAGACCCTAAGGCGGCAAAGTTACATCGGAAGGCAGGTATAAAACATAAATATTTCAAATATATTCAAAACCTTCCTCCTGAAATAAACTTTATTTCTATTCATGGCATCTAGGCAGGAGGTTTCTTTTTAAGCTCAGAAAATGTTGGGTTTTTTTTTTTTTTTTTTTTGTGAGGATGGAGTAGGAGGAAGGGTGAGAGGCGTATATTTGGTGCTTTTTTACACATGGTGTAGAGATAGCAATATTATCCATATTTCAAAACACCCTTTACCTGTGGAGGCAGTACAGTATAATGGTTGACAGTATGGACAATAGAATTAGACAGACCTGGACTTAAATCGAGCTCATTAGTTGCAAGTCGTATGGTTTTGTGACTTACCTTCTCCCATGCTTCATGCTCCTCATAAGTAAACTGGAGATAATGCTTGTCACGGACGTTAGTCAGACATCCGTAACGTGGGCACAGTAAGATGGCGCCGGTTCTGGGTTCTTCACCCCCGGTTCCCGGTTCTCCACCCCGCGAGCCCGCCAAGAGAAGGCCAATCAGGGAAGAACACCTCCTGCCTTTTACTCAAACCCCACCCCTAAGCCAATCACCGATGCCAACGTAGCCCCACTGAGTATAAAAACTCAGCGCCTCAGCGGCTCGCCCCTTCTTCCTTCCTTCTCCTCCTCCGTGTGGTGTCGCCTTGGTGCCTCCAATAAAATCTCTTGACCGCGACCAGCGTGTCTTTGGTTTGAGCCCGATCGGGTCCGACTCTTTCAACGGAAATTAAATATGACGGTACACATAAAGCACATAGTAGGTAAAGTACTTATAGTGGTAAGGATTTAATAAATGGTAGTACTTAATATTTTTATTATATTAGATGTATGCATTTCAAAGCTTCATTGACCAGAGTGAAATACTTGTGCCCAGATAGCCTCCATTTCTTATTTCCAGAAAAGAAAGCCAGAATGGTGTCTCTTGATCAGAGAAAAGACACTAAGTAGCATTTAGTGAGGCACAGGTTTGGGGAGTGAAGTGTAAGTGGCTAAATTGTCAGATGTTAGTCTGAAATTACCATAGACAGACATTTGCAAGGATAAACCTCTGCTGTGTTCAAAGGGCACATAAAGATAAATAAAGGAGCAAAGGACTTGCTAGAGAGGTAAAAATAGAAAGATAAATCCTTCCTTTATTTTAGAGAAAAAAATATGTGAGCCACAGATAGGAAATGATTGGAAAACACATACAAACTGAAGTTTATTTGCCAAATTCTCTTTTTTTTCCCCTATAGAAAACAGTTCCTGAAAATGCCTAGAGAAGCACTGCATACATTGGTAGAGAGAGCAGCAGCTCTAGTTCATATTTTCAGTGTTTACATTACAATAGTAAAATCGCAGAGCAGCTCTCCTATGCCAGCACTTGCTACAGTGGTGTTGCAATTGACGTTAGCACGGCAGTCTCTAGGCCTTCTGTAGCACAAGTGCCACAAGCAGAAACCACATGTCACTCCTATATGAACAGTCCGGAGTACAGGATAAGTGCTCAAAAAATGAGTTTGCTGCATCAATGAATCAATTTTGGTGAGTTTCAGATAAGGGCATTTATTTATCTCATTTGTTAACAAGCTTGATTGCCTGTTACACTTCAAACAGCACATGCTAAACTAAAGCTTAAAATGAATTTCTAACTCAGTAGTTACCAAATGGTTTTAGTGTGAGGATCTTCTTTAAGTGTCAAAAGTTTCCATGAGTGTTTGTATTTGAATTATCTTTTGATTGAGAAAATACATGACACAGCAGCTGCAAAAGCAGTTCCCACATATACTCAAAGCTGCTAATGTAATAGGTGTGTGTGGCAGCATCTTTGTAGTAGAAAAACAATTGAAAACAGGTTATGAAAACATAATGAATGTCCATCCACAGTGGATTGGTTAAATAAATTTTGTTGCATTCATCTAATGAAATACTTTGCAGTACCAGAAAAGAAGATGGTAGATCAATACGTACTGATACAGTAACATGTCCAAGGTATATTAAGAGAGAAGATCAAATTGCCATATGGAATGTACAGTATTATTCCCTTTCTGTATGAAAAACTACATAAATCTATTAGGATAGGTATGGAAAAATTCTGGAAGAACATACAATAAATTGAAACAAATGATAGGAGGGAGGGCATTTACTGTTCACATTATTATCTACTACACTATTTGAGCTTTCCTGTCATAAGCATGAATCATTTGTATCTTAAAAATTAAAATTGCATATCTATGCATGTATTACATTTCTCTCTATCCATATCTTCACCTTAATACCAATATGTTCTACTAATGGCTAATATTTGGTTCGTGCCTTTTTGTGCAGACCATTTGCAATTATTCTGCAGCTCTCCCAAGTTTCTTCAGTCAGTAGAAGGAACATCACTCTTACACAGTATTCATAACTCTTTTACGTTTTTCAACAAAACCAACTAACCAATCAGTGGGTTTCAAAGGTTTGCTACATGCACCATTCTTTGCTCATGCTCATAAAATATTAATATTATAAGAAAACTCAATATTAGAATGGGTAAAAGCAGAACTCTTCTGGTTGCCTTAAGAACGAAGTTTCAGAATTTCTCTTCTTCCTTGTTTTCCTCACTTCCAGCCTACAGTGAAGTGAGTGGTAGAAAGGTGAGGAAGAGGAATCCATAGAATATTTAAGACCATTACCTCAACCTGTATTATCAGATCGTTTGGTTAGGAGATTTATTCAAGCTCAAACAAGCTACAGAGTTGGGATTAAAAGTCAGATTAGCAGACATGGAATTTTGTATATATAGCTTCTTTCTCTCTTTTTTGTTTTTTAAATTAAATCTATGTTTCTCTGATGTAGTTTCTTTTTAGCCTTATAGTAGGTCCACACTGCAAGAAATGCAGGAACCATGCTTTGCTCATCTCTCCGACCACTCCCACCCAGTGCCTAACAGAGTATTTTGTATTTTAGATAAACAACAAATATGCAGTTAATTAGTGGTATTTGTGGTTGAATTATATTGAATAGGTTAGATGACTTTCCCAAGACCATTCAGCAGGTAAATGATACATGGGACCCATGCTTGAAACTCCATTCCCAATCCAGGCCTCTTTCAATAATACCCGAAATCATTCGTTGCCTGTGTCATTTGCCACCTGTCATTTAATTTAACTTTAATTTATCTATAACCCTAAATTTCTTTCTATGCTATTGTTAACTTTTTAAACTTCTTTGAAATTTAGGAAAAATATTAAGCCATTTTTCAGTATCTCCCTCTATGCATCTCTTCATTAATATCTCTTTCAGCTCATTTTCTAGAATTTCTTCATATTATTATAACTCAAAATTATTTTGTCTTTTTATTTACTTGTTTTGGATATGACTCTGACTGGAATATAATCTCTATTAGGAAAGAGACCTTGTCTCCATTGTTTACAGGACCTCTCTTTTTAATAATGGTTACATTGCTGAATGTTGAGTAGTTCAGTAAAGGTTATATTATTCAGAGGGATTTTCATGCTGAAAACAACAAAAAATACTGTATTAAAAACGTTTTCTTAAGCACATCTAAGGGATGACAAAATAGTAAAGTCTACAGGACAAAATCAATGAAAAGGTGGGGATCCAGAGAAGCAAGTTGAGAATGTAGTGCTTAAGTTGCCTTTGCCGCAGGGGTATTTTTGAATGCTATCAGATTCGAGCTACGGTTTTGGCAGACTCTTTGGGGGTCTTCAAACAAGGGACTGTAAAAGACCATCTACCTACATTGAGCTGGGGCCCCAAAAAGCCCCAATTCTCAAAAGATGAGGGAATCAGTAATAAGCATATCTCTACTCTTCTATCCTCTGCTTACGGAAGATTGCATTGAGTATCGCTTGGTTCATTCGAGATGTGTTGAAAAATATCACAAAATAGTGCCTTATAAACAATAGAAAGTTATTTCTCACAGGGATAGGTCTGGGAAGTTCAAAATCAAGGTGCTTGCAGATCTGATGTGAGGGCCCACTTCCACATACACGTTTCCTCCTATCTGTGCCCTCTCATGTTGAAAGGGCAAGTGCTCTCCTTTGGGCCTCTTTTACAAGGACACTCACTTATCACCTCCCAAGGCTCCACCACCAAATTCATCACCCTGAAGTTAGAATTTCAACACATTTATTTTGAGGTGGGATGAGGAGTGAGAAGATAAACATTCAGACCATAGTAATTTGGCACATTGAAGAGCAAGAGAGAAGAGAGACAATCAAAGTTGTGGCTGGTATTTTTACTGATTTGCAGCCTTCACTATGAATTGTTTTGGTGGCCCAGGGATCTCTAATCTATGAACTTGATTTGAAAAGATTCCAGACAATTAGTGCCTCTAGGAATCTGGCAGAAATCAACATATATTCTCTCTGGAGGAAGGCACTTCCATGTTAGGCCTCAAGGAATCCTCCTGAATAAATACACACAAAGCACTATGTGTGAAAACCAGGAGAATCATCAGTCAGAAGAGACAGGGCTACAGATTTTAAATGTTGGAATTATCAGTCAGGGGGACTGAAACTATTATTGCTATAATTAAAGAATTAAAAGACAAGTTTGAAAATAGCTGCAAGAAACAGAAGCTATAAAAAGTGACAGAACATTTGAAAAAATGCCACCTTACACATTTTTAGAAAACTTCAGAAAACCAAATTACAACCCAATGAACAGATTTAACAGGACATAAAATGTTGATGATGGTAGGTCAGAGAAATCATTTAGAAAAAGCATTGAGAACTAAAAAGATGGAAAGAAGGGAGGAAAAGGTAAAAATACAGAACATAGAATGAAGAATTCTAGTATGTGTGAGAGTCCCATAGGAGAGTTGAGAGAGGATTAGAAAGAGGTATTACTGGAAGAGAAAAGGACTGAGAATTTTTTTCAGTTGAAGAAAGTAATCCATAAACTCCAGAGGCCACCCGTATTCCCAGGCAGAATTAATAGCGAGAAAGCCATACTACCTACATCATTATGAAACTGCAGACAGCCGAAAGCACAGTGCCTATCATCTAACAATTGGTTGATGAATAACTTCGGATATATAGCAGTTAAAATTGAAGGCTTTGAGGGTAAACTCCCTTGTTTAGTTACATGACATAGGCCAAGTGACCTTTAGTTTCTTCTATAGAAGAGGACAATAACAGTACTTACCTCATACAATTATGGAAAGAAATAAGTATTTAAAGCATGTGAACAGTGCCTTCTATGGAAAACAAATCATATATACAATCTACCTTTTTGGTTATTATATAGAAAATAAAATGATTATTTGGGCAATTGAGCATTTATATATGAAACGTAAAAAAATTTTCCTAATTTTCTAAAAGTTTATGACAGAAGTACTTTGCTGGTATAATCTGCTTCTCTGTGATCTGGAATTATTTTAGAAAAATATTGGTAAATGAAATATCCTGCAAGGTTTGGTGCAGAGTCCAAAAAGCAATAATGATGACAATTAATATTGGTATTTTGTTTTACAAGTCCAGGTGTTTTCACATAACATTCCTTGACTGGCATTGCCAACACTACCGTCTTCTGTAGAGTAGATAACTTTCTGCAGGATCTCAAATAGAAAGCAATACTAGCTAACATTAATTCCAAAATGAGGACCAACTCTCATTAAAGTTAGAACTACACTAAAGTTTTCTTTTAAAAAGCCATGATTGTCTAATATTTGTGACATATTGCCTAACCGTTCTTCAAAGTAGTGGCAAAAGCTTGGTCTCAGTTGTCCCCATACAATGTAAAGTGGATATTGATAGACACCTGTCATTTAATTTAACTTTAATTTCTCTGTAACCTTAAATTTCTTTCTATGCTATTGTTAACTTTTTAAACTTCAAAGAAGTTTAAAAAGTTTACCAGCATTGAAAACAGGTAGAGATGAGGAGAGAGAAATACTTTTGAACTGAGGCTTCTCCTTTGTGATGGTACAGCATATGTTAATACATTTCAGCTGGGAAAAAAAAAAAAGAATAGTAGAGATGATGTAAGATTTAATAGGGTGCAATTTGAAAGTATATTCTATTCATGAGAATGGCAGCAAGAGCTATATTTTATAATGACCATTAATTCAATGAACATGTATTTAGCACCAATTGTTTGCATCAGATTAGTAAAGGACCTTTTAAAGTTAGTACATACAGTACATGTCACACTATTTCTTCTAATGTTTTCTAGCTTGGTAATACATTCTTTTATAAGGCCTGGCCACCAAAAATACAAGGTCCCAGGACAAAGGCAATGCATGATTCTAGATTGTTGCAGAGAAAAATCACTGTGAGTAACAGTATATTCATCTGGTATTGGATGCACATCTGTTACCATGTGACTAACAAATAGGGGAGGAAAAAGAAGCCCGAGGATGTATTGGTGCATAATACAAAAAACACTGCAAGAGAAAGCATTATGGAGGCTAGCGAATAAAACCAATTCAATTGTTACCTTACCACACACCAAGGAATGCTGGTCACCTTTAAAACCAAGGCCAAATCAACTACTCTAAATGGTTTCCTGCTTACTGTGTTTATTCTATTACGTCCTTTATAAAAGAGGCTGTGTCTGTTTTATTTCATTTAGATAGAGGAACAGTCAGATATGTCATTAGATTACCTTTGAATTTGACCTTGTACTTGTCATTTTTTGTGGTAAATAATAGAACTTTTTTCAGGAAAAAGAAATAAAATTCTTTCAAGTTAGAGACATTGAAACCTAATAGATTGCGCTATTTAAACAGAAAACAAATGAGGATTGCGCTGAAGCCATTTTTTTTTTAATTAGCCACAAGTTCCTAAAGGATATTAGACAATTATAGAGACATATCGAGCTATGTGGTCTCAGACTTCAAGTTAACACTTATTTTCCTGGTTTCTAAAGACCTTTCATTTTCTTTAGGAATTATTTCAGGGATCTTTTTGAGTAAATCTTTATGTTTACTTAGCAGCAACTCTAGATTTGAAAACTAGAATTGTTTCCTTGGTTTTTCTTCCAAGGATTCTTCTTGGTATGAATATTGCAGAGCGTCTTTAGTTTTTATGTTAGTTCTTAATGAAATATAGCACATAGTTCATTATCAATGCATCATTAATTCATTTTAAAATTTTTTCTCCTAAATGATCACTATAGCTTTCTCTTATTCCAGGGCAGGGATTCCAGTTTCATTAAGTATTATCTAGGATTTTTTTTTTTTTCCACTCTCCCCAAAACAATGTTTACTAGCCCTGTGTATTAGGAAATATTTCTATGTGCTTTACCTAAGTTACCCTCAGGTTTATTCTTTCCCATTAATATGTCACATGATCTGCCTTTCTCCTTTGATTTCATTTACTTGACAGTAACCAGAAATTGTGATAGATCAAATTTTCACAAATTTTCACATTTCACAAATGCAGTAATATGAACATCTTTCTAGCCCTCATTTTATGCAGCCTTTGGAATATATTACAACTTTGGAAAATACAGCCAGCTCAAAAACTGTATTTTCATGCTAGGCTTATATTCACATGGCTTTATGATTTTTCAGTACTCACCAAGCCTCCAAAGCTGTATCTCGCTAAAGAAAAATAGTGGGTTTTAAATAAACTTACAGGATCATCACTTTTATGTGATCATATAATGAAAGACAATGTGGAAATAGTATTGATAAAATTTAAGTATTCTCTCCAGGTGTGCAGAAGAACAAAGGAATGGAATACTATGTCCCCTTTTTATATATTCATCAAAGACTACCTGACTACAGGCAACATATGTAGAACTGACTACAACTTGATGTCTGGTTGGACAACTGTGAAGGTTATGGTGGCAATTAGGTAATGGTGTTCAAAGTGAATAGGAGGAAGATAAAGTCATTGTTTCATAAGCATTAACAATCAGTAGAGAAGGTAATTTGTCTGAAAATTATTTTTAAAACCTTCTGTACTTAAAGTGAGTGGATAAAATTGATAACTTGGCTGTTCCTTGTACCCTAATCTATTACCAGGTACGTAATGAAATGGCCTTTCTCAGTCACATTTTCAAGCATATATTAGTAATTGTGGATACGCTGTTGTTTAGAGTGTTCTAAATGATCAGAAGGTATTCAAGTGTTTCAGGTCATATACCAGTAAAACTTCCCTAAAAACACATAATGTATAAAATTATCATGATAGTGGCTGAAATAGTACATTCTGATTTCACATCTGTTATAAACCTGTTATTTTACACAATTCAAAGAAAAATGATTCATTTTTTAAAGATAAATTTAAAATGGTGAAAAATTAAATGATAGGTAAAAGCACAAAGAGAAAAGTAGAAATATTTTTTCCTGCCTTCACACACCCACTCCTTTCTATCACCCTCCCCAACCAAGTAATGAGTTTTAAGATTTTTTTCCTCCATATCTTTCTGGCAATTTTCGAGTCACACACATGCGTGCACACACACCCACAAATGCACACCTTTTTTCTATGTAAATGAGATTTACTATACTTCAGCAACCTACTTTTTAATTACCTAAAAACATACTTCCTCATGTACAGGACATATAGACCTCTCTCGTTTTTAAGGGCTGCATAACATGCCATTATATGAGTATATTATAGTTTCTCTAACAAGTTCCTAATGGACAGGTATTTAGATTGTTTCCAATTGTTTTCTATGATAAAGCCCCAATGTGCAGTTTGACATATATCTTTGCACATCTACAGAAAAGCATTCCTAAAAATGAAAATGGAGTGGAGTTTGTGCCTTTTTTAGTTTCGATAGACCTTGTTAGATTTGTCTCCAAATATGTACCAAATTTCTTCCTTTTTTCTTTTTTGAGACAGAGTCTTGCTCTGTCGCCCAGGCTGGAGTGCAGTGGTGTGATCTCGGCTCACTGCAACCTCTGCCTCCTGGGTTTGAGTGATTCTCCTGCCTCAGCCTCCCGTGTACCACGCCTGGCTCTCTGTCTTTTTTTTTTTTTTTGTATTTTTAGTAGAGATGGGGGTTCACTGTGTTAGCTAGGATGGTCTCGATCTCCTGACCTTGTGATCTGCCCACGTTGGCCTCCCAAAGTGCTGGGATTACAGGTGTGAGCCACCGCGCACCCGGCCATCTTTTTTTTTCTAACTAGTAGTTTAGGAGAGATCTTGTTTTCCTAAGACTTGGTCAAGACTGAGTAATATAAAGGCCTTTAAAATTTTGCAGGGTGTATCTATTGCATTCTTGTCTTAATTTGCATTTTTAAAATTATCAGAGAAGTTGAGCTTTTTTGACAAACTCTTTTCTAGAGAAGTTTTTGTTGTTGTTAAGTAAAGACGAATATATAATCACCCGTGGCAGCTGAAATAACGACTCTGTCTCTCTCTCCATCTATTCCTCATTCCGTTCCTCCCTCCCACTTTATGGAATACTTACAACATGAAAGCCTTTTTTTACCTGTTCAATCTATCAATGTGAGTGCTAATTTAAAGCAAATTTTGTATATTTTAAGTGAGATATTTCAGTGGAACCAGCTCAGGTCTATCACTTTGATACACAGGAAAAATCAGTTTAAAAGAAATATGAAAAGAGTTGAGTTTTCCATTTAAAATAACGTTAGAGGAAAAAGCTCTTTTCCTTTATCTAGGCTTTCCTGTAATGTGGTTCAACAAAGACCACTGGAGCAGTGGATGGAAAAAGCATATGATGTGTGTATGAGAACAATAGTGCAAACTTGCGAACTTGTCTACCCTGGAGTATCTCCAAAGACGAAGGCAGTGCCTGATTTGTATGTGCTTAACACACACAGGCTGAATGAACACATGGACAATTGTAAATGCTAGGCATACAAGTAAAACAATTAGAGAGATCTTGCAGGAAGCATCTTGGAAGTTCTTTTTGATAAATAGAAACATTCCCAAATGTTAGTTGAAGTCCTCATGGAGACACTCAACTTTTGTAACTATCAGACTTGCAAGATGGAATGTCTCTCTACACACTTAATAAAAATCTTCCATATTTTCTATTACTCCTAGTAATTCTGAGATCTGAAGATAAGACCAATTGTATCAATCAAAGTTTCTCTTCATCTGTCACTATTTATTTTTGGCTGACTTTCAGCTCAGGCGATGGAAACAGGGTCTTTAAATGCAGTTTTGTCTTTGATCAAACTCATTTCTTAGTTTATGTTCTTTATTTGTCTCTGCTTCCCCCACCCCTCCACGCTTCATAACTTTCTCTTAGTCATAAATTAAATGTTAAAGTTGCTTTTAAAAAAGCGAATACCTACACAATGGCGTGCAATTGAAAATAGTTCATTTTTATCTCTGGCATGTGTGGGTCACCAGGCACACAATATGCCTAACAAGTAGTTAGCTCACAGCAGCTACCCCTATTGTGTGTTAGTCCTTACTTAATGGGCATTCAGATTGTTATTATTTTAAACTCAAATAGCAATAGTAGTCTCAATAATAATGGAATACTGAAAAATCCCGTATGTTCAATCTGGGTGATTTTTAAATTTTAATCAGGCAGAGGAGAACAAAACCTGCATTATGGCGATGAATGTTGATGTGATTTGGTGTGAGGGCGAGGTATTGCTAACTGTTAGTGAACAACAGACTAACTCCCCTGGAAAAATACTATATAATTATGATTATATAATGTATGCCATGCTATGCTTAAAATTATTTGGAACCTTGAAGCACAGAAGGGTTCAGTTAGTCCAACGCTTGGAGAGAATATCTGCAAGATTCTTTCATGTCGATAATTAGTGAAACATTGGAACAAATATTCAGGGAGAAAACTAAACCACTGTTAGACAAAGGAATCACAAACAATGAAGGGCATGACCTCCTTCAGCAAAAATCAGGCCAGGCAAGCTTAATTGTTTTTATATAGGATAAAAGAAGGTGAGTGGGGTTATGGAACAGGACTTCAGGGAAATGTTTGATACAACAATTATTATGTTTAAATTCTTGGATTATAAGTTCATCCTCAGAGTCTTATGAAAAATAATTTACCACAACCACATAAGGTTTAATTTAGGGAGAGAAAACATGATGCAATATTATAAAATCTATTCATCAAAAATGGCAAATCAATGTATTAGAAGAACATAAATAACATGTTTATGTCAAAAGTTACTGAGTAGGAGACAAAATTTCTGCAGACACTCTTCATGAAAATACTGAAAGAAATAGAAGGCTATTTTGCCATTTTTTTTTCCTTTGAGACAAAATCTTGCTGTGTCCCCAAGGCTGGAGTGCAGTGGATCACAGATGACTGCATCCTCAAACTCCTGGGCTCTAGTGATCCTTCCTGCCTCTGTCCTTTGAGTAACTGGGACTACAGGTGTGCCACCATGCCTAGCTAATTTAGGAGGCTACTTCTTAAACAAGGGGAAGATTTTCTAGTTTAAACCAACAGCCATTATTTACTGATCAAAATGAGGAATAAGATTAAGATCCCTACTATCATCACTAATTTTTACTATTATTTAGGGATTTCTGATCAACCAATGTAACATGAACCAAATATAGGGTATAAATTTTGGGAAAAGTTATCCCTGAAGAGTTTTGTAAAGTAAAATATCATCAATTTGACTGACAATATAATTATATTTAATATAAAGCTAGAAATATAATTAAAAGAAGAGATTCCAAAGTACCAACAAAAGGTAAGCAAGGAATAATCTGAAAAAGAAATTCTAAATCATATATAAAGAAAAATTACAAATATAGTTCCAATCTATACAAGTAACATATATAAAGAAAGTTTAGAATTTTATTGAGGTCTATAACACAAGATATTTGAGAACAAAACATAATTGTAAAGGAGATGATGGAACCTCATTTATTTATATATTTCATGTAGTTTCCACATGTATTTATGTGTTTCATGTAATTGAAATAAAATAAGAGTTTGGGAGAAATTTCAATTTTATTTTCCCTACCATTCATTTAAAAAGAATAAACAGTTAAGATTATCAAAGTAAATTTGAAACCACTACCACCACCACCACCAAACACATTATAAGCTTATAATACATAAATGTGTGGTTTTGGAATAAAAATAGACAGCTGAATGGAAAATAATAAATAGTTTAGAAATAGATGTTATTATTTGTAAAAATTCCATGTATGTTAAAGTCATTGTAAGTCAGGAAAATAGAGAGGAGAAGGCTTAGTCAAAAATGGTGTTGGATAAATGGTTAGCAATTTGGAAAAAATCCATGTATTCCCTCACCTCATATTATATTCCAAAATAAGTTCCAGATGGATTAATGTTAAAATAAAATAAAAAAAATCAAACCATTGTTAAACAACAACAAAAAAGAAGTAAATAGCTAGATCTTTGGTTAGAAGACAAATGTAAATTTGCAAAAGGTTAAAAAGTAATCATAAAAATGTGAATAAATTTGGCTTTATAAACATAAAATATCCTTATTTCAAAAAGATACCCCATTCTGTGTTTTTAAAAAGCCCATACACATTAAAAGTGATAGGCACAGGACATGAACTGAAAATTCACAAAAGGGGAAATACAACTAGTAAACGAACATATGGGAAAACGTTCACTTCATTAGCAGTCAAAGAAATGCAAATTAAATTTAGATTGGAGAAAAAAAGTTCGAGTTTGTAGCTCAGGCTTCTGAAAGAAGGAGGGGAATAGAAGCGGTTTGAGTCTTGGAATTTTTTGCGTGTTAGGGAAAGTGAGAGATGAATTCACCAGAGAAGGACAGGTTTTACTGATAAGGGAGTGCTGGGAGGGGAAGGACGCGGTCCGTTTAAATGATACAGAAGAGGGGAAGGGGAGTGTTGAGTAGAGGAGGGCGTGGTCCCTGGCTACGGCTCTACCCCCAGGGACCTAGGTGAGGACAGGCACTTCTGCCTTTGCCCCCAAATGTTGTATTTTCCTTTCCAAGAGCACTCTGGTCCACCATGCCCCCATCCTGGGCCTATGAAAACTCGAGATCCTAAGAAGGCACAGACAGAAGCTGCTGGACAGCAAAGGAACACATTAGCGGAAGAAGACAAGAGGCTGGACTTGTAGAGAGCATGGAGAGGATGTCGAGGGGAGCACGCTGACAAGAGCACACCGACAGACGCCAGCATGCAGGCAGGCCATCGCCCGCCAGGGAGGAAGTGGAGTTTGGCTGGGGCAATTGGAGGAGAGTCCTGGCCTCCAAGCAGTCTGACTCCAGAGGAAAACCATCTCCCTTCTGGCTCCCCCATCTGCTGAAAGCTACTTCTACTCAATAAAACCTTGCATTCATTCCTTAAGCCCATGGTGACCCCATTCTTCCTGTAACCAAGGCAAGAAATCCCGGGATAGAGAAATCTCTCTCTCCTTGTGATAATGAAGGGAGTCTCATTGAGCCGACTAACACAAGCTGCATACAGACGGCTAAATTAAAAGAGCACCCTGTAACATAGGCCCACTGGGGCCTCAGGAGCTGTAAACATTCACCCTTAGACACTGCCATGGGGTCGGAGCCCCACAGCCTGCCCGTCTGTATGCTCCCCTAGAGGTTTGAGCAGCGGAGCCTTGAAGAAGCGAGCCACACCCCTACCACCCGCCCTTTGAGGGGAACAAGGGAACACTTCTCGTTTCAATATACAGCTGCTGTGTTCTGTGATTCTCTCCCATGAAGTTGCCCTGTGCACAGGTGGCTTGGTGGTGGGGAAGGAGGTAGGAGGAGCCTAGATAAAGAAGAAATCTGGCAAACATGATAGATTTCCTTTAGTTAAGTTGAAGTAAGAATGCTAATAAACAGCTAAGAGAGGTATTGACAAATATGGCAATCAAGCATCATCTTTCAATGATCAGCAGAAAATTTTTAAAAAATAGTAAAAACATCTCTTGAAAGGAAGGGTATTGTAAACCTGAAAGTTTGCTATCTATAGCATCATTTATAATATTGCATTATTGGATGTTAACTATGGTTAAAGAGAGTTGAAAGATTAGGGACTACTCTCAACCATTAAAATGTTATAATATTTATGGAGCACTATGTCCTGGGCATTGCAGGAAGCACTTTACATGGATTCTTTAATTTAGTTTTCCCAATGAGGTACATGTTGTTATTGTTGTTGTTATTAGCCTCATTTTTACATGAAGAGAGATTAAGTCTTGGGGAGGTTACATTGCTAGTAGACAACAGAGCTACAGTTTGAACCTGGGCTTTTTTTTTTTTTTTTTAGATACAAGGTCTCATTCTGTTGTCCAGGCTGGAGTGCAGTGCAGTGGTGCAATCACAGCTCACTGCAGTCTGGAACTCCTGAGTTCAGGTGATGCTCCCATCTCAGCCTCCAAGTAGCTGGTACTACAGGCACACAAAGCCACGCCCAGCTAATTATTTTTTATATTTTAATTTTTTGTAGAGATAGGGTCTAGTTATGTTGCCAGGCCGGTCTCAAACTCCTGGGCTCAAGTCATCCTCTTGCCTCAGCCTCCCGAGTATCTGGGATTACAGGCACGTGCTACCACGCCCAGTGAACTTGGACATCTTGATGACAAAACCTGCTCTTTATCACTGCAATACATGTAGGTATTGTGAACTACCATGGCATTCTTTTTTTTTTTTTTTTTTTTTTGAGACAGAGTCTCTCTCTATTGCCAGGATGGAGTGCAGTGGCACGATCTCAGCTCACTGCAACCTCCGCCTCCTGGGTTCAAGCGATTCTCCTGCCTCAGCCTCCTGAGTAGCTGGGACTACAGGTGTGCACCACCATGCCCAGCTAATTTTTGTATTTTTAGTAGAGAGAGCGTTTCACCATGTTGGCCAGGATGATCTCGATCTCTTGACCTCATGATCTGCCCGCCTCAGCCTCCCAAAGTGTTGAGATTACAGGTGTGAGCCACCGTGCCCGGTACCACCCGTGGTATTCAATATGCACATTATTATTATGATTTTAAAAAGAGCATAAAATTCAAAATTAGGTACAAAATCGTGAGAGATGTGGTGTTAAGGTGGTAGGATAGGTAATACACTCTTTTTTTGAAGTTTTTTTAAAAGGGCATAACACTTTAAAAACATTTTTAAGTGAAGAATAATTCTCCAGCAATTAAATACATTCTCACAAATCATTCAATCATAACATGTCACACAAAGAGGAAACCTAACAATCAACCTGGATGTAGGCTGGTGACATGCGTAACATGACCCCTGCAGGAATCTCAGAGGTAGTATAAGCCTCCATGAATCTGAGGGTTTTTAACTCTATGTTGCTGCTGGGATAACACCTTTCCTGCCTTCTTAGTTTGAGTATGTACCAAACAGCAACCAGCCACTAACTGGATATGATTTTTACCAACACAGTTCCAAAGTTAAGATTTTGCTAATTTTGATACTGATAATAACTAAAGGATGAGGAGGGTAATAATGATCATGATAGTACCATTTACCGAGAATTGATTAAATGCCAGACAATATATTGAATACTTGCATTTTTTGGAATATTCAAATTTCAGAGTAATCTCACAATATTACGGTTATCTTTATTTCATATACTGCTGATGATTGATGTTTTTTGCTAGAAATACTATTTGTTTCTTTGCTTTAGTTTGGTTGTTTGTTTTATTTTACCTTTTTCAGACAGTCTTTCTCTGTCGCATGGGCTGGAGTGCAGTGGCCTCAAACTCCTGGGCCCAAGCGATCCTCCCAGCTCAGTCTCCTGAGTAGCTTAGGACTATACAGCTGCGTACAACCATGCCCAGCTAATTAAAAAAAAATTTTTTTTGGAGAGATGGCGTCTCGCTTTTTGGCTCAGTCTGGCCTCAAAACTCCTGGACTCAAGTGATCCTCCCTACTCAGTTTCTCAAAGTGCTGGGATTATAGGTGTGAGCAACTGCATCAAGCCTAGTTGTTTTAGATAAATACAAAAAGTCATGAATTTATCTTCTTGACCCATGCACTCTGCTATTAATGTTGGCAACCCCTGCCTGAACACACTAGCTTCCAAAAGTCTTGGCCCATATTCAATCTGGTTGTGTCTCAATGAAGAGGCTGATCAGCCTCTGGGGTGTGCATCTTCTTCTGTGATGCATGAGTTAAGTGGACCTCATGCCAAATCACAAAATATTGAGGGGTGGGTAATTGACAAGAGATATGAGAGGGAGAGAGTGAGTAAAGAAGAAGAGAAAGGGAGAGAAGGGTGGGAGGAAAGAAGGAAGGAGGGAAGGAAGGGAGAAAGGGAGGGAGGAAGAAAGGAAGGAAGGAAAGATGGAAAGAAGGAAGGAGGAAAAAAAGGACATGGCGAGACTCATTGTATTAACCAGGTTATATCACCATTGTGTGGAATTACTTTGGGTTTAGTCAACCCAGTTAGGCATTTTGGAAACATTATGGCATTTGGGCTGCCTCCACAAAGCAGGCTGGAAAAGTTCCCAAAATACCAGGCCGCTAGGTAGTGTTTCTTTGGTTGGCAGCACTCTGCTGTTCCCTTCTCAGCTCTGGAAAAGTGTGAAAAGTAAAAGCGACCCCACAGGCAGCTGGGAAAATGCCTAATGTTTCTCTGGAACAGGTTAGCAATAACTAGTATGTCCAGCTTTGGATATTACAGTTTTGAATTGAACAAATAAGATTTTTTTCAAAGTTTGATAACTGACTTGTGAAGAAAGGCTAAGCATATATGTATTATTCAGCCCAGTAAAGGGAAGAGCCAACAGGGCCCATGCCAGGAGTGGCAGGGGTCAGCCCACCTAAGGGTAGATGCTGGTATATATTGCTATCTTGGTAATGATGCTGGATTTATATTTAAAAAATTGAATTCATTTATTTTATTAAAGTTAGTAAGTATAAGACTGAATATGGGTGCTTTGTGCTAATTAACAGAGAGTCAAAGGATGTATTCTTGCTTTTAAAAATAGCATCAAGCATTTTGAAAAAAAAAATCATTAAATCCAAGCAATGAACCATAGCTTAATTTATCCCTGAGGCCACCGCTATGTTATAGCTTGAATCTAGTGCAAGGTCCCATGGAGAGGGGCCCAAAAATTCCATTTACTAAGGGGATACTTTTGAACATAGTCAAGGAGTCATCCAAAATAAGATACTGGTAAATAATGTAAGATGATTCCAAGTACTGATATCCTTGCAGTATTCCACTTCAAAATTCCCTAATCCTAGAACCAATAGTAGAATGCTAGAAGCACCTAAAGATGGTAATGTTTCCAATGTTTGTAGGCAGTAATATGGTACTTATATTTGTATAAATGTGTTGAAAACACGAATGTTCACTTGATATTTCTTGCTACAATTAGTTCATTCATAGCTTCTTAATTGGTAAAATCCCTCTTCTTATTTATACCTATATATTATTGTAAATGATCCGTCTTGCTGCTGTTTGCTATCTTAAATAACTTTCAATGAACTTCACAGCCCTTCATAATTTGGTCCTGCCTTACCACTCCACTTCATCTTCTGGCTTTTGAATGGCAAAATTTTCTAGCAAACAACTACTTATCCTTTAATTTTGGGCTGGACTGACACCTTCTCTATGAAGTTTCCTTGACTCCTTGAGCCAGACTTAAGTGGTGTATGTTGCTGCCATTGCTCTTTGCATACACTTAGTAAGACAGATATTAAGCTAAGTTTGCTCACAGGTGCTCACATCTTTTTATTTGACTGAGGACAGGGATGATGTGTTGCTATTTCTGTGGGCCAGAAAACTAGCATGTTGTTGGAACAACACTCCATGATAACTGCCTCCCATGGAAGCCCTAAAGCAGACCGGCAAGATTGGTGCTGGGCATGGTATCCCACCCACCCGTGGTCTCGAATGAGAGCCATCTGGACAAAGGAGGGACATCCTGGACTCAGGAAGTCAGGAGGCAAAGGATGGATCTCTGTGTCTTCAGTACTGTCTTGCATCATCTTCCTGGACAGGGCCAATGAAATGAGTGCCAACTAATTAGAAGATGCTTGAAATAGCTGTCACTGTGCTGGAATTCTCAGTAAATCCCAGGATCCTAAATAGTTCTGATGGATACGTGAGCCGCAATGGACACAGAGTGGATATGTATGCCAGAGCAGACAACTGCTACCATAGCCAGAAAGTGCACACACTTGAATTGCCCAGGACCCCCAGAATTGCCAGTGGATTAGCTAGGCAGACTTGCCCTACTCATTTCACTAGTCTCCTAGCAAGGCATCTTGTTTTTTTTTTTTTTTTCTTTTTTGAGATGGAGTCTCACTCTGTTGCTCAGGCTGGAGTGCAGTGGCACGATCTCAGCTCACTGCAACCTCCGCGTCCCAGGTTCAAGTGATTATCCTGCCTTAGCCTCCTGAGTAGCTGGGATTACAGGTGCCCGCCACCATGTCCGGCTAATTTTTGTGCTTTTAGTAGAGACGGGGTTTTGCCACGTTGGCCAGGCTGGTCTCGAACTCCTGACCTCAGGTGATCCACCCACCTTGGCCTCCCAAAGTGCTGGGATTATATGCATGAGCCACCGTGCCTGGCTGGCAGCTTATATTTTATGGGATTAAATATTTTCACCCCACTTATTGTGTCATGTTGGGGCTTTATTGTGTGCTTTAATAGTTTCGAGTCAATAGCTGGGTAAATGGATGGAATACATATGTATCACATGTCTCCACATATCTGTATAGCTAAGCTTACGTGTTCATATATTCTTATCTATATTCATAAGTGTGTTTGTGTGTGTATGTGTATTTAAAGGTGGCCACAACATATTGTTGACTTCTGTTAAATCTATTGCTGCTTATCTGCCTTTCTTATCCACGGTATCCTTGAATCTAAGATTTATGTGATGTGATTAATTTTTGGACCTACTACATTTTTACATGATCACATTTATTAAATGTAACCTTTGCTTCAGTTCATTGCTTCATGTTGTCCAGATACTGCCAGATTCAGATTATGTCTCCTAAATCACTTGCTTTTTTCCCAGTTTTGAATCATCTGCAATTTTGGTGGCCCACCCTCTGTGTCGTCATTCAAACTCTTGTTGAAAACAAACATTTAAGGTTAAGTAATGAAGTGTCACACTTGTGCCACACCACTAGAGATGTCTTTCAGGCTGACTTCTGTATATTCATTCATTCATCATGTATGTAATTTTCTCGACATTGAACTTATTTTTTTCCATGTTTTACAAGAGAAGTGAGGCTGTTTTGTGGTCCCAGATACTTTATGCTAGTTATATTTCCCTGACGAACCCTGTAAGTAACATCACTAAGGGAAAACTGCTGCCATTCAGGCTCTGTTTGTTCTTGATGAACTCATAGGAGTTTTGTAATTGCTCCTTCTCGTTCTGAGTTTTCATTACCCATCCTGTTAGTAAGCCTTTTTGAATCTTCCAAAGAATATATGTGGAACTCATTGGGAAAATTGAAGATGGAAATGTTTGACATTTCCAGTCCAGGTTTTCAGCTGTAAGTATAGTTTTGCCCCAAGGCTCATCCTGCTTAGGGTTTTTCATAGGCTAACATTTTGAGAAGTGGGATCAGGAGTTATTAATTATCTTCATCTTAGAGGACTAAAGCAGGAACAATCATTCACTCATTTATTCAATGTTATCAACATCTATTGAACCCTTTCTAAAAGGTTCTGTACAGAGGTAAGACTGAATTTCCACCAACTAGATATTTACCAGAAATTGGATAAGACAGAGGTCCTCCGCATGTGACCCCCAAATTAGCAACATTAGCATGACCATGGCACTTGTTGAAAGGGAAAATTTTGGGGTTGCACCAAGACGTACTGAATCAGAGACTATTGGAAGCTCTGTTTTAACAAGCTCTCTCCCTTTGAATAAATGTGATGATGCCCATTAAAACTTGAGAACCATCGGAATAAGACATTTATGTAAAGAAATAATTGCAGTGTTACACTAAGTTGTTGCCAACACACTTCTGGAGAACAGAGGAGTGATTAAGCAAAATAATATGGAGTACATCATCAATCTGTATGCCTGGGTCAGACATATACGTAGACAGGTATAGTTTGGTTTCAAGGGTTTCCCTACAGATAGAAAAAGTCTCTCTAACTGCCTATTTATGTACATTATTTTAACAGAGGGCAAAGTTAGTTATTAAACCAATAGAAAATTCATACTTTAACATGTTTTTGGAATGAGATGGAGTAACAGAGAAAATAAACTAATCAACTAATTAATTAATCAAGAACCATAAGCAAAGGAAGCCAACATCTGACGAGGTAAAACTGTGAAACTTATTTATACTGAATTATAATCAATCGATCCAGCAACAGATAAGCTTTCCAGGTTGTACAGGTGCTAGCAAATGGAGCCATGAGGGTACAAATGAGAACAGCAATCTTGACTGCACTGATATTTCCCCCTTGTGTTTGCCATCTCGGCCCTCCTTACATAATGTGCGATTATTTGGCATTGCTTAACATTTTTATATCTTAGAAGTAACATGGGTTCCTGAGCTCTAAGATGCACCAATATTCTTTGAATGATTTATGAAGACCTTTGTTCACTTTTCTCTCAGCAAGGTTTGACTTTATCTTTATTCTCAGATGATTCATTAAAGTACTGCTGTAATAGTTTCCCTTTTAAAAAAAGTTGATTGATGCAGAATTTGTAAGGTTCTACTGACATTGCAGATTTGAGAATGACCTCCTATTTCACGTGAACAATGGCCAGGTTGTTTGCTTCACACTGAGATGTGATATCTAAGATCTTTATGCTACAGCTTACTGGTCTCGGGATAGAGATCTCAGTGTTCTAAGCCTCCTACACTGACCCTTCTCACATGACTGCCTGTCAGCTGTACCTACAACAGACCTCCATTTTAGCACTTATTCCTTTTTTCTTTGTTTGTGTATACATCTGTTACTTTCATTGTAATTTAAGCATGCTAGATTTTCTGTTTATTTCAATATTCCCAGCAATTATCACAATACTCAAGACATGACTTGCTCAATAGGAATTTATTGAATAATGAATGAATGGTTAGATGGATGGATGGGTGAATCAAATAACCCATGATGAAGTGCATAATTTTTCTTGTTCAAAAACATGGCATACTTTCTGAAAAATGGCCTCTATATTTCCCAGCAAACAAGCTCTACCCTGGAGTCATACTCTAATTTTTTCTATTTTCCTCCCTTTCTGATCCTTTATCCCACTTTCTTTTTCTTCCTCTTCCTTCTCCTTCTTCTTTGTCAAATAGAGGATTGAGTTATTATCACTGATCCATATGAAGTCCCTCTCTCATTTATTTTAATTCCCACCCCCCATTTCTATTCCCCGACTTCCCATGTGCAACCTTCCTAATATGTTTGATACGCATCTTTTTGTTTGTATGTATTTTTAGAAAATGTTTATTGTTTTTGTGCGCAAAAAAAATTAATAAAAAATAATAATAATAATAATAAAGACAAAAAAAAATCACAGAGATTTAAGGCTACACTTTTACACTATATTTCAGGTTACTTCTTGTATGTAATGCAAAGTTTCATTTATAAGGAAGAAAAATGATTAATGATTAATTATGGAATACTTGTCCTATGCTGTGCCAAACGCTTTACATTTCTTATTTTATATTCACAACAATCAAGTATTTACAAGTGTCAATATTAATAGAAATGTGTAAGATTTTTAATGGGAAACATTAGTTTTGGAAACCCAGATGTCATTCCACAAACTCATCTTTTTTATTGATACTTTTCTTTCCTTATCATCCTACTCCCCATCTTTTATTTGTCTTTTTCCAGCTCCCATTTGTTTCTCTGCCTTATGCTATGTCAACCTTACTTGGTATATAAAAATAGAGTTGGTGCAAATATCTACCCTAATTTGCACAGAACACTGAGGTTTTGTTCCTATGGCTGTAGTTCAAAGTTCAAACAGGCATAAAAAGGGTGCGGTGGTTGGTTCTAGTTGCCTTGGCTCATGTAATGGTTCTGTGGATTGTGGAGACCCTAAAGATGCTGCTGCCTTTTCCACTGAAAGCCACTATTAATGAACTACAGAAAATGAGAACTTATTCCCCTTTTCAGTAATGTCTGCCTCAGTCGGGTACACATGGCCTAAATCGATAGATTTTTAAAAGCATTTTATTAGCACACTGAAAATTCCCATTAAACGCTAAACTAGAGAACTCACTAAGTCACACACGATATTGAAAACTGTCCTTCACGAGACTTCAAAGGATAGGCCTAATACGTTTTTCTCATCTCTAATATCAGTGATTCTATTATACTTAGTGTAACTTAATTCTTTTGGTATCTCCGAAATGAAAATTTATTACATACAAGTGAAGATTTGTAAAAGCACATGGGGCAAAATCATATTTAATGAGGGATGAGATGATTTTAAGTGCTGTGTTCCTAAAAGGATTCGAGTCATTCAAAATTTCTGAAGTACTCTGTCCTGTGCATTTTGATGGCAAGATAAGTTATCACTGTCTTCAGGTCTTAATACCTGAAAACTTTTTTGTAGGGGAGGGGGTCTTCTGAGAATGAAATGCACAAGTATTTTTAGGATGCCTATATTTAACTATAAAAGTATGTTATGGGTATAATTTTCATGTAGGAACAATAGCACTTATTTCAGTTTCTTTGGTATACAATATGGTTTTAATGAATCACCTTATTTAGAATTTTGTCTCAGATAAAAGAAAAAAGCATTCCCCTAAATAAAATTAGGATGATTTTCTGTTAGCAACAAGCACTGTACTATTTTGTGAAAACCAACAAGAAAAAAATCTCTCCAACAATGATTCAATCGTTTTGAATTTTATAAAGTTTTATATCTTTTCTTTACATTTCTGGGTCAATGCCAAAGTTCAATTTCTACTATACCAGTTGTATTCTATAAAAAAGGTAAAAAAATCAATTAAAGTTATATATTCTAGAGGAGCACCTAAATGTATGGAAACATTATTAAGTTAGAGCCTTTTTTTGTTTGTTTTTTCTGGCAGTTCCCCTCCAAATTGTGTCCAAACCACTTTGTTTCACTGTAGAATAAAGGAAGCTGTGTGTTTTCATTTCTTGGCAGGTGAGGTAGAACTAATACACAGAGGAACTTCTTTGGTAGGGTATGGGGCACTATGGAAACTTACTAACTGATGACATCACTCTATAAGGAAGAAACTCTCAAGGCTGTTCCACTGGCTTTGGAAATCTGTACAAGCTGCTATCCAGTTTGCAGTTCCTCAGTTCCAAAAAGCTTAGTGATAATAAAAAATAAATAAGTAAAAATACCTAATTCCAATGCCAAATGTAGTCTAGTGCTTCCTGTAAGATTACAAGTGCTTCATGCAAATTAATGCTCAAACTCAATGATGCCTTGTTTTATGTAACATGTTTTTCTGCCATGGCTTTTCTGAGCCAAAGGTTTTTTTTTGTTTTTCATGTTCATAAGGAAATATAAATTGATTTAGTCTAGCTTTCTTTTGCACATGAAAAAAAGGACACATGGCCTTTCAAATGAGCCAATCGCTTCAGAATAAGGTCATCCATTCGGCTGAAGCAAGATTGCTTTCAGAAGCAGAACAATAGACCCCATATAGAGAGGCATGCATTTTGCCAGAAGTAGACTACATCTGAATGTTTTGTGCAAACTCCATTAACCCTAACTCAAACAAAAACAACTCTGGAAATATTGCATGGTGGAAAGTGGCTACTAGTCTCAAGTAAGAAGTATATGTGTTTACATATAGACTATAGACTTGAAAAGAAGTCACTAAAATTCATTAGAGAGTTTAAAAAGCTATGTATATATAGACTGTATTTTTTCAAGTCTATAAGTTTTGAAAACCTCCCAACTGCTGGGTTTTATGCTATGAATCCCTAAATACATGCTAGTGCATTTTCTCTTTCTGTCTTCATTTATCTTGTCTTCACTATGTATCACTGTCTCTCTCTCTGCGTGTGTGTCTCTGTCTCTGCCTCAATGTATCTTTCACTCTCCCAACCCTCCCACACCCACATGCATCCCTACAAACATTTATTTCCTTTTATTATTCCTTTTCACTTTATTCAAAAGTGAATATTCAGAAGGTCAACCACTTGTCACTTTGGATTCTTGAATAATACATATATTAGGTGTAATAATGGAAATATATGGAATATTCTGATTTTTTAGAGGAGGAGGAAATTGTCTTCCAGGATATTTTATGGTGATAGAGGAGATTTTATAAGGGAATTATGTAAAAAAAGGATGACAAATAAGAGCTAGCTCAAGTGTATGGTATGTGGAGATGTGAGTGAACACATTCATGCATCAGGAAATGGGATGGAGGGATGAAAAACAATGGTGTGATGGGGAAGTGTGGGCACAGAGGTAGTGGGACAGTCAGCCAGCATAGAGGTAGTGGGACAGTCAGTGAGCAGTTAAGTACTGTAGCAGTGTAAAGTGTGAAGGACAGACATTAAAGGTAAATGTTGAAATCATTAAGGATTGGAAGGTACTGGGCATCGTATGCCATTTGGGGAGTTTTGGCTTTATCTCATACATGGTACAGAATAATTTAAAGATTCTCAACAATAGATTGACATGTCCATATGTGCATTTAAATCAATTATTCCAGCAGATATATGGCAAATATGAATGAGGCAAAGAGAAATACGGAGGCCTTAACTAAGGAAGTGGCCAGTGGAGGTAGAGATAGCTAACACTTTTGAAAGACGTTAAAGAGACAAGTTGACAAGACTTGGAAAGTGATTAAAGAGAAACGAAAGCCAGTTAAGAGTTACTGCCTAGTACATGAACAGACACTTCTCCAAAGAAGACATTTATGCAGCCAACAAACATACGATAAAAAGCTCAACATCACTGGTCATTAGAGAAATGCAAATCAAAACCACAATGAGATACCATCTCATGCCAGTCAGAATGGTGATTATTAAAAAGTCAAGAAGCATCAGATGCTGGTGAGGTTGTGGAGGAAAAGGAACACTTCTGTACGTTGGTGGGAATGCAAATTAGTTCAACCATTGTGGAAGACAGTGTGGCGATTCCTCAAAGATCTGGAAGCAGAAATACCATTTTATCCAGCAATCCTGTTAGTAGGTATATACCCAAAGGAATCAAAATCATTCTATTATGAAGATACATGCACATGTATGTTCACTATAGCACTATTCACAATAGCAAAGTCATGGAACCAATCCAAATGCCCATCAATGATAGACTGGATAAAGAAAATGTGGTACATGTACACCATGGAATACTATGCAGCCATAAAAAGGAATGAGATCAGGCTGGGCTTGGTGGCTCACACCTGTAATCTCAGCACTTTGGGAGGCCAAGGTGGACGGATCACCTGAGGTCAGGAGTTCGAGGCCAGCCTGACCAACATGCTGAAACCCTATCTCTACTAAAAATACAAAATTAGCTGGGTGTGGTGGCACATGCCTGTAATCCCAGCTACTTGGGATGCTGAGGCAGGAGAATTGCTTGAACCCGGGAGGCAGAGTTTGCAGTGAGCCAAGATCACGCCATTGTGCTCCAGCCTGGGCAATAAGAGCGAAACTCTGTCTCAAAAAAAAAAAGAAAGAAAGAAAAAAAAAAGGAACAAGGTCATGTTCTTTGCAGGGACATAGATGGAGCTGGAAATGGTTATCCTCAGCAAACTAACCCAGGAACAGAAAACCAAACACCACATGTTCTCATTTATAAGTGGGAGCTGAATGATGAGAACACATGGACACATGGTGGGGAACAACACAAACCTGGGCCTTTTTGGGGGTCAGGGGAAGGGAGAGCATCAGGAAGAACAGCTAATGGGTGCTGGGCATAATACCTGGGTGATGGGTTGATCTCTGCAGCGCAGCACCATGGCACACTTTACCTATGTATGTAACAAACCTGCACATTCTGCATATGTACTCTGGAACTTAAAATAAAAGCTGATAAAACAAAACAAAACAAAACAAAACAAGAGTTACTGCCTGGAAACAGGCTTGTCCAAGTACATAGAATCTGGTGACACTGACCAAGATGTATGTGAAGAAGAACAGGGCTAGCAGGAAAGTTGCTGGATATTTTACATTTGTGTGACTGTGAAATATCCAGGTGGAACTGTTCTGTAACCAGTGGACTATGTGAGTCTTGAGCTTGAGAGAAAGTTAATGGTACTAGAATTCATAAATTGTTAAGGATTCAGAGGGTGATTAAGATCATCTCAGGAAAGTATGTAGCATAAAAAGAGAATGTAGAACTCATGATAATCCACCGGGGATACAGCAATGCTTAAAGAGACAGGAGAAGAGGAGAGGTAGAAATGATCAAAGAAGCAGGAAAACGAAGAGAGACTCATCACATAGAATCCAGCAACTGGGAGGTTTTCAAAAACCATAGACCTAGAAAGAAGTAACTAAAATTCATTAGAGAATTTAAGAAGATACGTAGACTAAACTTGAAATATGGAGGCATTTCATACTATTTTATTTCAAAGGAAGATTAGCTAAATTCACAGTCTACATGTGAACTTCTGGCCAAGACAAGTTATTTCTATGTTAAAGCAAGGGCAGGAGAGTTTAAGAGATTAACAGGAAATATCACCTTGGTATATATTAAGGAGTATGTGATCCTGGGTCAGTGAAAAGCCTAAAGATAGCAACAGTAAAGCTAGAAAACTAGATAGAAACCTACCATTTGTATAAAATAAGTTCTGTGTTTAATTTTACAATTCTTTGTTTTACTACTCTCTGGCTACAGTGGTTTTCTAGAGTTTCTGGCATGTTGCTATAAACATTTGTGCACTGAGCCTGCTTCTTTCAATAAAAAAAGACCTTTTAAAAGAACATATCTTACCAAATTAGAATTACTTTTTTCTCTGGAGCCAAATGTGTCATATCTTGGTGGGCTCCTTAGTAAAGAGCTCATGAAGCGATGGAAGTGCCTAAGATTCCTTTTCCTTGCATGGCTTACTCTTAAACATTACTGTAGTAAACAATTTAGTAGAGAAACAGGAAATTCATCGCTGAAAGAGCTACTCTCTAAAGATTTTCATAGATATTTTCAAGAGGAAGGTATAAAAAGAATGATAGTCTGTAAGAACCAACAGACTATCCCTAATGTTGTCTCCCTTATTCAGCAGAAAAGAAGGAAATTCACTGGACTAGCAAAGAATGGAAATAAACTATTATTAAAAACCTAGGAAAAGTCACGCCCTCTGCTAATAGTGTTCATATATGTTAATCGGCACATCTAGCCTTTAAAACAACACTTTCAGATACTTTACCCCATTTTTCATTGAAGAAATTAAGCCTTGGGAAAATTGGGTAATGTGTTGAAAATCAGATAGCCAGTGAGTAAAAGAGATGTCACTCAAGGATGAAGGACCCAGTGTCAATGGTATTAACACCCAATAGATTTCAACTAAGGTTGAACAAGTGCTAATGTTGAATCAGGGCAGTAAAATATAGTTTCCATCCCAATCATGCTTGTGGGTATCGTGGTTGTTAAACGATGATCCTCCATTATCCTTCCCAACCAATATTATTAGGTAATTCAGTGCTGTGAAGAGATACCCTTTATGTCACAAAACTGTAGTCTTACTTATTTTGATTTAAGAAAGAAGAAACACACTTTATTTTTTTAAGTCTTGATAGAAATAAGCATAACAGAAGTGGAGATAACCATGATGTAAGGAGGCAGGATGGCATATAAGACCTCTGCTTATATCTGACTTGAGGGACAGCGTGGGATGTGTATTATACTGTATGTGAATGAAAGTGCAATACAAGATTAGGTTTCCGTAAGTTCTATCCAGTACTTTCCCTACACTTTGGCAACTTTTTACCTTATGTCTCCTTGCTATTCTAACAGTGTTCGCTTTGGTTTCTACCTTGGTTCAGTGTGACTTACTGTCTCAACCACCATTTCATCTTCCAATTCCTGACTTCTAGCCTCACTTTTGGCTTGACTCTGTTGGACTGACATGACAGAAATTGACTTTTGGTTAAGATTTGCACTCCTCTTTGATGGAATGTCCTGACAGGAAGCCTAGTTAGTCTTGGACCAGTATACTCCCACTTGAACTCCAGCCTCTGGGCGTCAGCTGTCAGGCAGGTTGGAGAAGCAAACGAAAGCAAATAAATGCAGGGGACAGTTGGTTATCTCAATACAAGACTCAAATAAGTGACAGACTTACAATATTAATTACCGGCTGGGGCAGTGGCTCATGCCTGTAATCCCAGCACTTTGGGAGGCTGAAGTGGGTGGATCGTTTGAGCTCAAGAGTTCAAGACCAGCCTGGCCAACATGGTAAAACCCCATCTCTACTAAAAATATAAAAATTCGCTAGGAGACTGAGGCAGGAGAATTGCTTGAACCTAGGAGGTGTAGGTTGCAGTGAGCTGAGATTGCACCACTGCACTCCAGCCTGGGCAACAGAGCAAGACTCTGTCTCAAAAAAAAAAAAAAAAAAATTAATTACCAATATCCTATTGTTCCTGATTCCTCAAAGATACTACTGGTTGTGAAGAATTCTAGTGGTTGATTACAAGTGTACTGCTTAAAATTTTTCAGTTCTCGCTAATTAATTTACATCCTCCCTCTTTTTCACAATAATTTTCATAGTAAAGTGCGCAGTTTTAACCTTTCGAGTACTCAAAGAACTGTTTTTATCACATTTCATGTTAGGAATGGTTGGGTTCAGACAATAGAGTTAACCTTCTGTACCTACCCAATTGAATTGTTCTATACCTGGGTCTATCACATTAAAAATAATCAGTGTTTTCACTCTTTCTCCGTGATTATATAGGTTGAAATTTTAATTGCAGAAAATACCTATGAAGAACTGTACTTTGAACAGGAAATTGGTCATAGCACAAATGGTGAGCTTTGACTCAGACTTAAATGAAAGAAATGATCCTAGACCAAGGCAAACCCATAAAAAAAAGAATAGAAAACTTTCAAGGCTCAACATTCCTCTGTCTTGCTCAAAAATTCCTCTCCCAATTTTTTTAGTCTGGCTTTCTATTGAATTTTAGAGTGGGGGTAAGGGGGAGTGGGGCAAATGCAAGTGTTGGGAAATGACTTAAATCCTTTACTATTACAGAATGTAAAAATTTATTCTTCCCCACAAGGAAATACAGAAGGATTTCAACAATATTAACTGCCCATAGAAAAGTCATTTGAAGTGTGGTTCACTTAAAGAATTTCTTTATTTCGAAGTAGAGAAAGGAACACATTCATACAGTAGATATTTACAGAAGGGCCTACAGAAAATACTATGTATGTACAGGCTTCCATTTTTAGATTGTTGTTTTCCAAGTACAATGTATAGAAGCAGAAACTTGTCTCCCAATGAGATTATACAAGTTTCAGATATTTTCTGCAATCTTTTAACTTGGCAACTGAGAAAGTTCCCTGTCTTTATTAGGGAAAAAAAATCAACAAAACACAATCTTTTATGATAGTTTTGTTACACAGAGATGCTATTTTAAATGAATTGATTGGTTAGCAGCATAGTGGAGGACACTTGTCATTTATTTGATGGTTAGCAGCATAGTGGAGGACATTTGTCATTTATTTGACAAATTAGTCAATTTTTTAGACCTAGGGCTAATATAACCTTGAATTCTCTGGTGACTACTTCTATGTGATAATTCTACCCAGTGGATAGTCCTGCAGTCCCACAGAGGGAGGATAATTCTGTACTAGAACACATTGTTTTTTTTTAATTGTCAAACTTTCTGGAAAATTCGTTATGTATAGCCACCTCTAGAGAAGAAATTATTCAACTGAGTTGCCATAGGATTGATTCATTAATAGCCTAATTTGAATAATGACTAAGTTACCCTTTCGTACGCTTGATTGTAGCTAGGGAATTGTTGAAATATCACAGAAAGCGTCTTTTTCCAAGATTAAATCAATGTTCCCTACTCTTAGTTTTTATGACTATCAAGAACATTACTAAATTTTAAGTCTTCTTATTGTAACTTTTTTTATGTGACTAATTACATCCAAATACTTAAATGATTTAAGATATTCATTTTGCTTAATAAATATCTACCAGTATATAAACATAGATAGTAAGTGTATACATACATATATGTACATAAATTCTGATAAGTAAAATGATAATCTATTTATGGTGAATACAATATGATATATATGCATGTCTGTCATAATCCAACAGAAAAAGTGCTAGAAGGTCCCATAGGCCAATAATCCCCAAACACAAGAGGCTTACAATTATTAAAAAGCAGAAAACAACCTGCATGTTTAAGATGTTAGGATTGGTTAAGTAAATCATGGGCTAACCACTGAATGAAATAGTACTTGATTATTTGAGAAGAGATTTTAATAACATGGAAAAGGTTTTATGTTTAAACAGAATATAAGGAAATGAAACAAAACATTAGCTAGATGTGATCATTTTAGTGGTCAAAGGATGAGCATTTCTTTCAGTTAAAAAACAATAAGGACCAATACAAAGAATATTAATTCTATGCAGACAGATACTTTGTGGTCCTCATTGATCACTGCTATATTTCCTGCAAAAAGTGAAAAAATATACCTTGTATTTTGAAATTAACTTCAGTTGTTAAAAATTTTACATATAAATTTGGAGGGCCTTATTTTCTTATTTCTTGTGGAGGAATTACCATAGTGATAGAAGGGCAATGTAATCCCATACAATGACTAAAGTTTCTTTGAATTTCCAACTATGAGCTTTCTGATAGTCAAAGAAAAAAAAAATCAAAAGGCAGCTGCAAAAGTTATAAGATTAACCTTGAACATAATGAAAAGAGTTCTTTGGGAGAAACAAGGATTTAACCAGCTCTTAGTTTTGAAAAATCGTCTCATGTGACACTTCATAGGGAGAGAGGACACAGAGGGATATAATGGGAAAAAAAAGTCCTCAAAAAAATTTCCTACATTAAATGTCAAGGTGAGATTCCTATGGTGTTTTACTATAGGAATGCTTAATGAAAGCCTAGAACATCATACCAAAGTGTCTTGGAGGAAGCAATCCCATGGAGGGCCAAATAAATGCTATCTAATATTTAGCACCTTGGGATGCCTTAATATAGGCATAGTGTCTATTAAAGTTGAACAATATGCTCTAAATACTTAAGAAAACACAAACCAAGAGGACCAAGGGCTTTCCAGGAATGGAGGGCAGCACAAACCAGGAATTTGCTTCTAAAAAAAAACCATAGTGTATGCTACTAGAACAGAGGTTATTGAATGGGGGAGGAAAAAAATCTATAGATAGCTATGAGGCTTCATGGGGTTGTCTCTGAATAGATTTTCTTTGAGGACAGATTTCAAAAATTGCTCTTGTTCGTTCCAATACCCTGTATATAATAGGTACTGAATAAGCATTTCTTGCATAAAAAATTCAGGGAAAAGAAAATGTTTTTCCCTTTTGTACTTTAAGGAAAGTTTCTATTTCACTCTCTGTTGCTTAAAGTGGAAGCATCAGATTGTCAAAGCAGATTGCTTATTTTTCTAAGCAATTGAGCAAGAAATTCAAAATTAACATACTTTCACTTATTCATTCATTCACTTATTCATCTATTAATTCAACAAATATTTGTTGAGTGTCCTTTGTGATACCGGGATTTATGGCATAGTGTTCCCGTCCTTAAGGAGCACTTACTCAAGGACTTCCTCAAGGCTTTGACCACCCTGCTTAGAATAATTGAAGTTCTGGGCAAAGACTCTGATAGAATTTGTCAATTTTAAAGTGCTAAAAATAAAGCATAAGAGCAAGCAGAGCCATCTTTTCTCAGCAAGAATGTAGCCCAACCCCCAATCAAGATAAGTTTGACTATTACTGATAGACTACTTTTCTAAAAAGCACATTAGAATATCCCAAATGACATTATAATATTTGCACTCAGCAGTCCCCAAAATGGCAGCTTAGAGACTTGGAAATCAATGGATCTCCACTCAGAGGGAATAATACATGCTGTGAGAATGTAGCCCAGTGAATCATCTAACGAATGATGCCCAATAGAATAAACATTCATTTGAGTTGTAATTGTGGTTTGTTGTCTTTCTTTTTTCTGCTTCTTTTAAAATACAAGACTGAAGGGAAAAGAAGATAATGCAACTAACATTGCCCAACAGTGCAAGATTAGGGGCTTTCTTCTTATGGGGGCGGAGAGAGGGGAGTTTCCTCTTATCATTTTCATTTCTCCGTTATCTACAGATTTACTATTCAAATTTTCCACATAGATACTAGGTCGGAAGAAAGTCTTCTTCCCAGCATGTATTAAAATGCATTTGGAATGTTTCATGCAAAATATTTTTTTTTACATTATTTCAAGCTTAAGAAAGAATATAAGAGATAAAGGATGCCAACTTGTGTTTTTTGGACAAACAGCTGTGTATTTTCTTTTTCTTCCTTCCTCTCTTCCTTTTATCCCTCCTTCCTTCTTTCCTTCCCTTCCCTTCTTTCCTTTAATAAATATTTATAGATCACTTTCCTAGGGCCTGGAAATACAGACATGAGAAAAGATGGCTATGATGCCTGTTCTCATGAGATTTATATTTTACTTGGCATAGACAGAAAGTAAGCACGTTTTTAAAAATATAGTAAAAACAATGCATAAAGGAACCTGCATAAAATTGTAGAGAACAATTTGGATGAGTAAGATATTCATAAGGTGAGTTCCAGTAGCATACAATCTCTGTTCCAGGAGCATACACATTATTTTTTTCAGAAACACATTCCCTGTTAGTGCTGCCCTCCATTCCTGGAAAGCCTTTGGTCCTCTTGGTTTGTGTTTTGTTAAGTATAGAGAGTATATTCTTTATTTTTGTGGCTGGGAAAAATCTCTTTGATGAAATAATATTAGAATTGAGAACTGGATGACAGAAGAAAACAATCAATTAAAGATCTAGGGACAAAGAATTCTAAGCAGAGGAAATAGCAAGTTCAAAGGCCGTGTTTGATTTGCTTAACAAATATTAAAATAGGCATAGTGAAGCTTATAACACAAAATGGAAGCTTTTCCAATAGCATGAAATGAAGTGAGAAAACTAGGTAAAAAGTAGAACAGTCTTGAAGGCCATATTGGATATCCAGTTTCCATTCAAATGGGAAGTAATTGAAGCATTTTAAGTTAAGGACTGGCACAATTCGATTGTTTTAAAATGATCACCCTGGCTGCTGTGAGAGAATGGATTATTGCCTATTATAGCAGGTGAGAAAGGCTGTGAAGATAAATTCTGGAGGCATTTCGAAGGTAGGCCTAAAAGGACTTGCTGATGGATTGGATGTGGGAAGGATGAGGGAAAGAGAAGAATCTAGGATAGCTCATAGGTTTTTTTTGGCTTCAGAAAGTGAATGGTGGTTTCATTCACTGAATGTGGAAGACTAAGAGAAACAGGTTGGGGGTAAATGCATTTATGTAGGTAAATGTAAATTTCTGCTTTGGGGAATGTTAAATTTGAGATGTCTATTAGCTATTTAGGTAGAGATAACAAGTGTGTAGTTACTATATAATACTGGAGCTCAGGGGCAAGATCAAGGTAAAAAGAAAAACTTAATCATATTGTAATGATGTTAGCAATGCCTATTATGTGAGTATGACTCATTCATGTTGACTAAGAAAATGAGTTAAATATTAATGCTATATACTGAATACCAAGTAAGTACCAAGTTGGCATTACTTATATGTAGTTGTTAAGGCACAGATTTCAAATAAAGCTAGTTTTGCCTCCTGTTCCCATATACCTCTAGGGATAGTGATGTATATTGAAGACCATAGGTACCCAAAGATGGATTGGAACTATAGACTGTAAGCTTTACATGGACAGCAGTCTGTCTTATTCACCACTCTGTCTCCAGTTGACCCTGTAGCATGATGCTTCACAATGGCAGGTGTTCAATAAACATATCAGAATGAAGTAATCCAATATACCTATTAGGCTAACAGAGTCATTTTAAGGCTTGCTCATTTATTGTTCTTACTCAAGGATGTGTCTATGCCCAAGTATGATCTGGCCTCCATTTGCATGTTTCATGCTTCCATACCACCTCCCAACTACATAGATTTTCTTTTCTTTCTTTTTTATTTTTATTTTTTTTTATTTTAAACCTCTTTGTCAGAACCCAAGGCCCTTCCACAGCAGGACTTTTAAATATACTATTTTCCTTTCCCTGGATTCGCTTCTCTCTTCCAGCTCCTCTGTCCTCTTCCTCTGATTAACTTCTGACCAGTTTCCATATTTTAGCTCAAACAACTTCTTTTTTTTTTTTTTTTTTTTTTTTTTTTTTTTTTTTTTTTTTTTTT
>NW_026652280.1:145568534-145733121 GCF_009828535.3 Hylobates moloch
TGTCCACATTAATCTTTCCTTGATTACCCTATTAGGTTGTGCTATCTGTTTTTTGACTAAAACACTGATTGATACCAGGAGTAGCCCTCCCAGGAAGCACCATAAAATTAAGATTCCAGGATTCGGTTGTTTACATGTTTTAGAAGCACATGTATAACCTCATAGCCTCATCCAGGGTGGGGATGGTAATGGACAAATGTTGCCACCTTAGTTCCAAAAAATGACCACCAGCAAAGACACATGAGAAAGTGCTGACGGAAGACATGGTTTTGTGACCAAGTGTCTATATAGTAACAATAGTGCTTACAAAGTTTGAAACAGGGATAGCCCCTCTGAGGGTCCTAGGGAGTAATGAGGAAACAAAATGCTGATTGTTGTGGATGCCAATTGCAATGTTCAGATGGTTATTTATTTTTATTTATTTATTTATTTATTTATTTATTTATTTATTTAATTGAGATGGAGTCTCAAATCTCCCAGGCTGGAGTGCAGTGGTGCGATCTCAGCTCACTGCAAGCTCCGTCTCCCCGGTTCACGCCATTCTCCTGCCTCAGCCTCCCGAGTAGCTGGGACTACAGGCGCCCGCCACCACACCCAGCTAATGTTTTGTATTTTTAGTAGAGAAGGGGTTTCACCGTGTTAGCCAGGATAGTCTGGATCTCCTGACCTCGTGATCCGCCCGCCTCAGCGTCCCAAAGTGCTGGGATTACAGGCGTGAGCCACTGAGCCCGGCCGGAAATTTGTTTTTAAAAGGCAATTATAACAGAGTTTCTTATGTCCTATAGACATAGAGTCAAGCACAGAGCCTGATTGTAATCACAGTAGAATTACAGAACAAAACTAATACAATGTACAGTTCTACTAGATCTTTATTCTAAGAAAAGGTCCTGGTTGGGAAAGAATGGAAGAATGAGGCGTGGCATGAGCGCGTTAGAGAAGAAACATAAAGCTGAGGAATTTGAATTCCCATAAACACCTAAAATTTTGTTAATGGATGCAGCTTCTTTATATACAAACTGGAACAGTTGCCTCTCAGTGGAATTTCAGTTGTTCTCAGGACTCACTCCACCAGCCTATATGTCCTATAGGTCTGTAAGAAGAGTCCGATGCCAGCAGAGTTCAAATGGAGAAGTACAAATATTAACCTGAAATGAAATAGCCTATCTGCTGAAAGAAAGGTAGTATCTTGCCCATCAGTATCAGTAAGAATCCAGAGAGCATGAATGAGAGGGATTCTAAGATTGTTAGGTCCAAGAGCATGGAATATAAGACAAATATGGGTTTAATTTATTGAAATGAATCCACTCACTCAGCATCCAAGATTTGTGCTGGTTTAAACACACTGAAAGTAAACAGTAATAGTTTGCTTGGTTGGAGAATTGAAGGCAGACCTATAGTCAATGAAATTGAGATGCTGGAATTTGCAGAGCATACTGAATAGGAAAGTTGCCTGAAGGCTTAGAAAATGTTGGAATTAATGTCTTATGTGCAATCTGCTTAACCAGTCCCTAACTTGAACTCCAGGGAAGCCTGAGGGGTACATGTTTCTCTAAGCCTTCTTAGAAAGTGTGGTGACTGTCTTTTTGCAAGCTAGAGATAAATTCTGCCATGGAATTGAGCTCCCCAGTTTCCATGAGAGCAGTGGAATCTTTAGATCCTAGGGTAATAAAGGTACTTACCTGTGAGGACAAAGATAAGCACCATTATCATAATACACTTTAGAGAGACGTCACAATCAGAGTACCCTCCCAAGCAGAAATACAGTTAATTGACTACAGGATCTCTGGAAATTAAATAGGTGAGGGGACTTTTAAGAGGCTGTTTAAAATATATAAGTGGGAAAATTCTAGGTCCGGTTAGCAGAAAGCACAGTTCAAGTTGATGTAGGGTATTTAAGGTCTCTTACTCAAGTTCTAGATAAAATCCATTTCACAGAATTCAAGCTATTTGTTTATGGAGAAAGCCAGCTCTCTTTAAGAAACATTCTTCAGTGCAGCCACAAGTGAATTTTTTAAAAAATAATTTCTCTCAGAGAAACTAGCAGCATTTATGAGAGTAAGTGTATAGCAGAGAAAGAGTAAAACTCAGCCCTTGGATTTTTTTATACACTGGCTTTAGACTGATACTAATGCTCAGAGACTTGAGATAAACTGGAGATTGCGGCTTTTCAAGATCAGAAGACAAATGGAATCTTGCCCCAAGTCAAACTTATGGTGATTATTTTCTCAGTCACAGATTAAACAGTGAAAATAGTTATATTTAATAAAGATCAAAATATATGATTTCCATGACTGGTAGAATGTGGACTATTATGGTAGAAATAACCTAGTAGAATCTACTGGAACATCCCCCTCCCCCTTACATACTAAAGGCAATATTACAATCCTAAGGAAATGTTAGAGATTAGCTTCACCATCAAAGATTTGAAAAAAACAGGAATAATGATTCTTAGTACATTCCCATTTAACTCTCCCATTTGGCCAGCACAAAAGCCAGATAGATGCATCTTGAAGCGTGATTGAATATTTGTATATTTAAAGAGTAAAGCCAAAAATAGCTAAATATAATTATTGTATCTGATTCAAGCCAGTCAGTACGGCAACTGGCTGTACCATGCAGCTTTTTCTTTCTTTTTCATTTTAATTTTTATAGATACATAGTAGGTATATGTATTTATGGGGTACATTAGATACTTTGATACAGGCATAAAACATGTAATAATCACATCAGGAAAAATGGGATATTTGTCACTTAAGCATTCGTCATTTCTTTGTTTTAGAAACATTCCAATCATAGTCTTTCAGCTATTTTTAGATGTGCAATAAATTATTGTTGACTGTAGCTGCTCTGTTGTGCTATCAAATACTAGATCTTATTCCATCTAATATATTTTTGTATCCATTAACCATTTCCACTCCCCCATCAGACCCCCCATTACCTTTGCTGGGCTCAATCCACTCTCTCCCCACGAGTTCATGGAGATGAACAATCATTCCACTCTCTATCTCCATGAATTCAATTGTTTTAATTTTTAGATCCCACCAACAGGTGAGAACATGCAAAGTTTGTCTTTCTGTGCCTGGGTCATTTCCTTTAACATAATTTCTTCCAGTTACATCCATGATATTGCAAATGACAGCGTCTCATTCTTTTTTATGGCCAAATAGTACTTCATTGTGTATATGTACCAGGTTTTCTTTATCCAGTCATCTGTTTATGAACACTTAGGTTGCTTCCACATCTTGCCTATTGTGAACAGTGCTGCATCAAACATGGGAGTACAGATATCTCTTCAAAATACTGACTTCATTTGCTTTAGATACAGGGACATTAATGGAATTTCTGGATCATATGGTAGTTCTGTCTTTAGTTTTTTGAGGAACCTCCATACTGCTCTTTATATTGGAAATAGCAATTCACATTCCCCCTAACAATGTAAGAGGATTCCTTTTTTTATCCACATCCATGCTAGCATTCATTATTGCCTGTCTTTTGGATAAAAGCCGTTTTTACTGGGATGAGATAATATCTCATTGTAGTTTTTATTTGCATTTCTCTGATGATGAGTGATGTTAAGTACATTTTCACAAACCTATTTGCCATTTGTATGTCTTATTTTGAGAAATGTCTATCCAGATGTTTTGCCCATTTTTAAATTAGGTTACTAGCTTTTTCCTATTGAGTGGTTTGAGCTCCTTATATATATATATATCCTGGTTATAAATCCCTTGTCAGATGAATAATTTGCAAATATTTTTCTCCCATTCTGTGAGTTTTCTTTTCACTTTGTTATTATTTCATTTGCTGTGCAGAAGTTTTTATTTCGATGTGATTCCCATTTGTCCATTTTTTTTTTGGTTGCCTATGCTTTTGGGGTATTAAGAAATATTTGCCAAAACCAATATTATAGTCTCTTTCTTCTGCATATGAATATATCTAGTTTTCTCAGTACCATTTATTGAAGAAAGCGTTTTTTCCTCCAATATATATTCTTGGCACCTTTGTTGAAAATGAGATCATTGTATGATATGGTTTGGCTGTGTCCTCACCCAAATCTCATCTTGAATTGTAGCTCCCATAATTCCCATGTGTCATGGGAGGGACCCAGTGGGAGGTAATTGAATTGTGGGGGCGAGTTTTTCCCATGTTGTTCTCATGATAGTGAATAAGTCTCACAAGATCTGATGGTTTTATAAAGGGGAGTTCCCCTACACACACTCTCTTGCCTGATGCTGTGTAAGACTTGCCTTGTTCTTCCTTCACCTTCGGCCATGATTGTGAGGCCTTCCAGCCATGTGGAACTGTGAGTCCATTAAACCTCTTTCCTTTATAAATCACTCAGTCTCAGATATGTCTTTATTAGCAGCATGAGAACAGACTAACACACTGTAGATGTATGAAATTATTTCAAGTTACTTCAATCTATTCCATTGTTCCATATGTATGATTTTATGCCAGTACCTTGCTGTTTTGATTACTATAGCTCTATAGGTACAGTATAGTACCTAAAGTTAGGTAATGTTATTCCTTCAGTTTTGTTCTTTTTGTTCAGGATGGCTTTGAGTACTCTGCGGTTTTTGTGATTCCATATAAATTTTAGGATTCTTTTTTTCCATTTCGGTGAAGAATGTCATTGGTGTTTTGAAGGGGATTGCATTGGACCTGAAGATTGCTTTGGGTAGTGTAGTCATTTTAACAATATTAATTTGTCCAATCCATGAACGTGGAATACCTTTCCATTTTTCGGTGTCCACTTCAATTTTTTATATCAGTGTTTTATAGTTTCTATTTCAGAGATTTTTCACTTCTTTGATTAAGTTTATTCCTAGGTGTTTTATTTTATTTGTAGCCATTGTAAATGACATTACTCTCTTGATTTCTTTTTCAGGTTGTTTGCTGTTGGCAAATAAATAGAAATGCTACTGATTTTTGTTGTTGATTTTGTACCCTGCAACTTTTCTGAATTTATCAGTTCTAACAGTTTTCTTGTGGAGTCTTTAGGTTTTTCCAAATATAAGTTAATATTATCTGCAAACAAGGGTAATTTGACTTCTTTGTGTTTAATTTGCACGTCTTTTATTTCCTTTTTTTCTCTGATTATTCTAGCTAGAACTTCCAGTACTATGTTAAATAGCAGTGACAAATGCAAGCGTTCCTACTTTCAAAAGTGCAGATGCTCACTTTCAGAGTGAGCATTATTTTCCAAGTAAGATTTTGTTTCTGATCTTAGACGAAAGGCTTTCACTTTTTCCCTATTCACAGTTTAAAAGCTATGAGTGTTTTATTGTGTTATGTATTTCTTCTATACCAATTTTTTAGGGTTTTTACCATGAATGCATATTGAATTTTATCAAATGTTTTTTTCAGCATCAATTGACATGATCATATGGTTTTTGCCTCTAATTCTATTGATATGATGTATCACATTGACTGATTTGCATAGGTCAAACCATCCTTGCACCCCTGCAATGAATCCTGCTTGGTGGAAATGTTTTGAATAAGTTGTTGAGTTTGGTTTGCTATTATTTTCTTGAGGATTTTTGTATCAATATTTATCAGAGATAGTTTTCTTTTTTGTTGTGTCTTTGTCCAGTTTAGGGATCAGGGTAATATTGGCCTCATAAAATGGGTTTGGAAGTATTCCTCTCTCCTCTATTTTTAGAAATTATTTGAGTAGGATTGGTATTAACTCTTCGTTAAATATTAGGTAGAATACAGTAGTGAAGGCAGAGATTCCCAGGCTTTTGTTTGCTGGGAGACTTTATTATGGTTTTGATCTTGTTACTTATTATTAGTCTGTTCATTTTTAAATTTCTTCATGGTTCAATCTTGGTAGGTTGTATGTATCTAGGAATTCATTTCTTCTAGATTTTCCAATTTATTGGCATATCGTTGCTAACAGTAGCCTCTAATGATCCTTTAAATTTCTGCAGTAACAGTTGTAATGCCTCCTTTTTCATCTTTTATTTTATTTATTTGAGTTCTCTTTCTTACTTAGTTAACCTGGCTAAAGAGTTGTTGGTTTTGTTTATCTTTTCAGAAACCACCTTTTCATTTTATTCAGCTTTGTATTTTTAAAATTTCAATTTCATTTATTTCTGCTCTACTCTTCATTATTTATTTAACTAATTTTGGATTTGGTTTGCTCTTGCTTTTCTAGTTCCTTAACATGTATTACTGGGTTGTTTATCTGAAGGTATTTTCTATTTTTTTGATGTAAGTGCTTACTGCTATAAACTTTACTGTTAATACTGTTTTCACTGTATTCCATGGGTTTTGGTATGTTGTGTTTTTATTATTGTTTGTTTCAAGAAAATTTTTCAATTTTCCTAATTTCTTCAGTTACCTACTGGTCATTCATGAGCACATTGATTAATTTTCATATAGTTTCCAAATTTTCTCTTGTTATTGATCTCTAGTTTTATTCCATTATGCTCAGAGAAGATACTTGATATAATTTCATGTAAATGGAAGCCAAAAAAGAACAGGAGTAGCTATACTTATATCAGACAAAGTAGGTTTTAAGACAAAAAATAGAAAAAGATACAAAGAATGTCATTTCTGAAAAAAACTCTTGTTTAATGGACACTACTGAATGGATGTCCCATAAGCATCCCAATCTCAAGATGCTTAAAACTGGGCAGGTGTCAAGGCTCACACCTGTATTTCTAGCACTTTGGGAGGCCAAGGCAGATAAATCAGTTGAGCCCAGGAGTTCAAGATCAGCCTGGGCAACATAGCAAAACTCCATCTCTACTAAAAATACAAAAGTTAGCAGGGTGTGGTGGCACACACCTGTAGTTTCAGCTACTCAGGAGGCAGAGGTGGGAAGATTGCTTAAGGCTAGGATGTCAAGGCTGCAGTGAGCTGAGAACATAACACTGCACTCCAGCCTTGGTGACAGAGTGAGACCCTATCTTAATAATAATAATAATAATAATAGTGTCAAGTCAGCAAGAGGATACAATTTTAAATACATATATACCCAACACTGGAGCATCCAGATGTATAAAACAAATATTAGAGCCATTGAGATATATAGACCCTAATACAATAACTGGAGATGTCAACACTCCACTTTCAGCATTAGACAGGTCACCCAGACAGAAAATCAACAAACACACAGACAGAAGATCAACAAAGAAACTTTAGACTTAATGTGAACTATAGAAAAATGAACCTATTAAATATTTACAGAGCATTTCATGCAATGGCTGAAAAATACACATTCTTCTTCTCAGCACATGGATCATTCTCAAGGGCAGACCATATGTTAGACCACAAAACAAGACTTAAAAAATTCAAGAAAATTAAAATTACATCTATTTATGTTATTATATATTGTTTATGTCTTAGAAAGTTTTATAGTTATTCTGGCAGATTCATATTTTAATCTTTCTACTCAAGTTATGAGTAGTTTACATACTACAATTACTGTGTTATAATATTCTGTATTTTGTCTCTGTATTTACTATTACCAGTGAGTTTTGTACCTTTAAATGATTTTTTTTATTGCTTAAGTTCTTTTTCTTTCAGATTTAAGAATTCCCTTTAGCATTTCTTGTAGGACAGTTATGGTGGTGACAATATTCCTCAGCTTTTGTTTGCCTGGGAAAGTATTTATCCTTCATGTTTGAAGGATATTTGTGCTGGATGTAATATTCTAGGGTAAAAGTATTTTTCTTTGAGCACTTGGTATCACCCCATTCTCTCCTGACCTGCAAGGTTTCCACTGAGAAGTCTGCTGCCAGATGTATTGGAGCTTCAGTGCATGTTTGTGTTTTGTTTGTTTGTTTGTTTTGTTTTGTTTTTTCTGTTGCTGTTCTTAAGATCCTTTCTTTATCCTTGACCCTTAGGAGTTTGATTATTGAATGTCTTGAGGATGTCTTCTATGGGTTTAATCTGCTTGGTGTTCTAGAACCGTCTTATACTTGGATACTGATATCTTGCTCTTAGTGTGGGAATTTCTCTGTTATCTCTTTGAATAAACTTTCTACCTCTTTCTCATTCTCTACTTCCTCTTTAAGGCCAATAACTCTTAGAATTGAGGGTATTTTCTAGATCTGTCAGTATGCTTCATTGTTTTTTGTTCTTTTTTATTTTGTCTCTTTTGACTGTATTTTCAAGTAGCCACCTTCAGGCTCACTAATTCTTTTTTCTTGTTGATCAATTCTGCTATCGAAAGACTGATGCATTCTTAGTTTGTCAATTGAATTTTTTACCTCCAAAATTTCTCCCTGATTCTTTTATTTCAATCTCTTTGTTATATTTCTCTGACAGCATTCTGAATTCCCTTTCTGTGTTATCTTGGATTTTATTGAACTTGCTTAAAATAGCTATTTTGAAATTTCTATGTGAAAGTTCAGATATATCTGTCTCTCTGTAATTGGTCACTCTTGCCTTATTTAGTTCATTTGGTTGAGGTGGTGTTTTCCTGGATGGTCTTGATGCTCTTGGATGTTAGTCAGTGTCTGGGCATCAAAGAGTTAGGTATTCTAATCTTCCCAATCTGGGCTTGTTTGTACCTGTCCAAGGAAATTGAGTATTGTGACCTAAGTATTTGGTCACTGCAGCCGTATGTGCATTAGGAGGCACTTCAATCTCAGTAACACTATGACTCTAGCAGACTCATAGAGGCATTGCCTTGGTGGTCTTGGGTAAGATCAGGGAGAATTCCTTGGATTAACCAGGCAGGGACTCTTGTTCTCACACTTTACTTTTCCCCAAGCAAACAGCGTGTCTCTGTGCTGAGCTGCCTGGAGTTAGAGAAGAGGTGATGCCTGCACTCCTGTGGCCACCACCACTGGAACTGTGCTGGGTCACACCTGAATCCAGCACAGTACTTGGTCTTGCCCAAAGTCTATGGTGACTATTTTCTGGCTACTGCTGATGCTTTTTCAAGACCCAAGTGTTCTTTAGTCAGCACATGATGAATTCTGCAAGAATTGAGTCTTTCTCTTTAGGGCAGTAGGTTCCCTTCTAGCCCATGGTGAGTCTATAAATGTTATCCAGGAGCTAAGCACTCCTTTGTATGCCCTAGCTCATGTTTCACTGGGTCATGTGCATGCCAAGTCCACTGGCTCTGAGCCCAGCACAGCACCAGGGTTTGCCAAGAAATTGCAGGCCTTGTGGACTAACCTGCCTTTCAAGTTTCTTTAGGACCCCAGAGCACTTGAGCCCTTGGTAACAAGGCTTTGCAGAACTCTGGTCCCAATTTTGGTATGGACGATTCTCCTCTGGCAGAGTCTCATTTAAATGCTCCTACCAAATGGATGCCAGTGGAATTCTGTCCTGTTTTGCTTTTCGCTATGACAGAGCACCACTGAGTTCCAGTGCAAAGTCCCACAATCACTTTGCTCTTCCTACCTTATCCACTGAGATCCTCTCTCGATACACATGGCTGCAGCTAGTGGTTGGAGGAGGGGTGGCATAGGCAATTTAAGACTGCCTTTTCTACCTTCTTCGATGCATCTTTCTTTGATATAAGATTAAAACCAGGTACTGTGATTGCTCAACCTAATTTTTGGTTCTATGAAAGTATTTTTGTGTGGATAGTTGTTCAATTTGGTGTTTCTTTGTGTGCATGGGGGGAAATTCCTGGAGAGTTCTATTCAGCTGTCTTACTCTGCAGCTTTTGATAGAGCATTTTTCTCTTTAATTTCTATTAGTAAACATAATTAGAAGCTATTTTATTTTTTATAGCAAGGGCAAAAGTACATTTTTATTATCTCACATGAGGATTTTTTTTCTGATTTCCTGCCTAATATCATCATAGACAAGCAAAATCTTGATATTTTTGTGATGATACGAAATATCACATTTGGCTTTATTATTTTGATGATATTATGCTAACTGGATACGTCAGGCAGGACACAGAAAAAAGTTCTAATTGACTTAAACACATGATTGGTAGATGCTAGGAAATTAACTCCAAACACCACCTGCCAAATCAGTGAGATTTCTGGGAACACAGTGCTCTTGGCCATGTTAAAAGAGCCCCTGAAAAATAAGAGATAAGTTGTGGAGCCATTTACAGCCCACAAAGCAAGTAACACATACTTGAAGAAACTCTGAGTGTTGGAGATAATATACATCACATCTAAGTATGCAGCTTCAAATATTTTGCTATGTAATATAAAGGACAGTTTTAAATTGGACACAAAGAAATAAAAGGTCTGTACTACTCTAAACCTGCCATACAAATCAGCCCTCCACTTGGACCTCATACTCAGCAAACCAAATAAAATAGAACATATCTGTAGCAGATTAAAATACTGAATGGACCTTCTGACAAATTCCCACGGGGGATTCTGTTATGGCAACAACGATTCTCCATTTCAAAAGTAGACTTTAGATTTCTTCTACCTGATTGAGTCTGAACACTTGAACATGGGGCAACATGTTACTATGTGACTTGAACTTCCCATTAAAAAGGATGCTATTTAATGTAAAGAATCAAAAAAGTGAATGTGCACGACACCATTTCATGCTGTGTCAAGCATGTCTGTAAAGTACAGTTTCATAACCAGATGGCTCAGACTTCCCTGGAATGTGTTCTTTATTCCAACATCTTTATTTAGGGGTAAAGGAAAAGAAGAGGAGGGGAGGGAAGGGAAGCTAAGGAAGAAGCCAGTGGTGAAGGAATACTTTTTTCTATGTTGAAAACCTAATCGCCAATCTGATGGCATTAGGAGGTGGGACCTTCCAGAGGTGCTATGTTTTGAATATTTCTCCTCCGAAATTCAGGTGTTGCCAATGTGATGGTATTAAGAGGTGGGGCTTTTAAGAGGTGATTAGGCCATACTAATTAATGAGGGCTTCTCCCTCATTAATGGGATTAAGGAAAAGGCTTCATTCATTGTTTCCCTAGCTTGCTGCCCGCCCCTCTATCATCCATCATGTGAAGATGCAACAAGAAGGCCCTCTCCAGGCACCAAATGCTGGCATATTGATCATCAACTTTCTGGCCTCCAGAACTGTGAGAAATAAATTTCTGTTCTTTGTAAATTACCCAGTTTCAGATATTCTGTTAGAGCAGCACAAAATGATCTGAGACAGGAGGTGATTAGATAATGAGGGCAGAGCCCTCATGAATGGCATTAGTGCCCTTATAAAAGAGGCCTCAGAGAGCTGTCTTGACCCTTCCACTATGTGAGAACACAGCTAGAAGGTGCCATCTAGGAGGAACAGGCCCTCACTTGACAACAAATCTGTTGGTGCAGATTGGACCTCTTAGCCTCTGGACTGTATAAAATAATCTTCTGTTGTTTAAAAGCTACACAGTCCATAGTATTTTATTATAGCATATCAAATGGACTAAGACAGATTGGCTAAAAAGAACAGGACTAGAAGAATTGTAACAAGGAGGTTGAAATCATGAAAATGTGAATGGACCTTTCTGAACCAACAGAACGTGAAGATATTCCCATGAAAATAGTCGCATGAAATGTCTATTGCAGGGGAACTTTTCAGTAATTCGTTTGTTATCACAGCCCTTCCTCTGGATGCCAGCCAGTTTTCTCCTTTCATTCCCTAGCCCCTTGCTTGCTCAATAGGCCCATTTACAAATTGGTAAAGATGATGGCTATGCATTTAGTTCAACCATATAGACTTCTTACCATGGCTGGTTGGAATATCACCACTGCTTATTGCCCAATCTGCCAACAGCACAGACCAATATTGAGCCTCTGAAATAGAACTGGTTTCCTGGCTTACCACGCATCCATTAGATGGAAGTGTTAATCTTTCCATAATGAAGGAGAGAGCAATTTGTCCTCATAAAAATATATATTTTCACGTTAAATATGCTTTACCTTCAGTAGCATGTAGCTAGATAGAACATTGGAATGGCCTGTCAGGCTCAGTTAAGGTACCACTTGAGAGAGAATGCTCTGAAATGCTATGGAGCTTTCCTACATATGCATGAAATCAAGGACCAAGATATGGTGTCTCCTTCCTCATAATTCATGAATTTAGGAATTAATGAGCAGAGGTAAAGCAGTCTCTATCTCACTATTATATACAATAACTATGTTAAGGGGCACTATGACTTGTGTCCCCCCAGAATTTATATTTTGAAGCCCTAACCCTTAATGTATTTGGAGATAGGGCTTTTAGGAGGTAGTTAATGTTAAGGGAGTGCATAGGGTGGGGCTCTAATTTGATATGATTGGTGGTTTTGTAGGAAGAGGAAGAGAAAGATATCGCTCTCTTTACACACCCCCCCCCCCACACACACACATACACACACACTGAGGAAAGGCCATGTGAGCACAAAGCAAGAAGTCAGCTTTCTGCAAGCCAGAAAGAGAGTCCTCACCAGAACCCAACAATGCTGGTATCCTGATCTTAGACATCCAGCTTTCATAACTGTGAGAAAATAAATTTCTGTTGTTGAAGCCACCCAGTCTGGTATTTATTTTTATGACAGCCCAAGCAAACCAAGACAAGTAGTTTTTGCTTCCATCTCATAATCTTCTACTATATGCACTTAGAGGTTTTAGTATTCATGGTAGAACACAGTACTTGTTTGATTAAATTGGAAGCTGAGACTTCATAATCATTTTTGATGCTGCAAGCTGCTGAACAGGGAGAGAAAGAGTTCATTGTATTGTTAGCCTTGTTGAGCTCAATTACATCGTGAAAATGAGTTGCTTCTGTAGAATGTAAGCGAGAAAAACACAGAATTGAAGGGGGTTACTGGGTTTACTGAAGTTTTAGTGCTTCATTGTGTAACAATTAGGTCAATGGAAATAAAAATAAAAATAAAGGCAAGATCACAAAGCACTTAGATTTTGTGAAAATTAAAAATTGCATAATCCCACCAGTAAATAAATCCATCCGTTTTGGGATACTGGTAGAGAGTAAAAGGGACATAGAATTGGAGGACAAAGACAGGTATGATTCCTACTGAAGCTTTCCTATGGTCAGCTACAGAGACAAGAACTGAAAAAAAAAAAATATATGTTATCAATTTTCTCCTTGTTTTTTCTTGATATCTTTAAAAAAAAAGAACAGAAACATTAGCTAGCATTTTAGGTTTGAGGTACAAGTGTGACTGAATTGATACCATGATATGCCAACCTGATAGGAAAGTATTTTGTTCATTCCTTCTTTGGGGAACATGGGGAAGAAAGACAAGAGTAGGAGCTGAAGGACAAAGAGGTAGACTGTCATTTGTCTTCCATTTTCACCATTTCCAAATTCAATAGTTAACAGAACCCTATTGCGATTAACATTTGTTTTGCATCCCTCCTCACTGCCTGTTGACCCTAGGAGACTTGCCTGTGCAGACAGGGCTCCCATAACCTTTGGTACTAATTGGAAATGACCAATGGAAAGCCTTGATAGCATAGCAGTCAGAGGCAGGAAAGTGGGGTCAGGAGTTCCATTTGGCATTCCACCACCTCCTATTTCCACTTTTGAAAGTGTCTAGCATTCCACACACATGCTGTGTATTCTCTGTGCCTATTTATATAATATCTGAAATTTTCTTTCTTCTTTTGCCTTGGAAAATCATCCATCAGAGTAGGTTCACATGTAGCCTTTTCAAAGAAACCTTCCCTGACTGTTCAAGTCATTCTTGCTACTCTTCTTTTGTACTTTCATTTTATTTTTGTATATATCAAGGTCATTGTTCTAAATATAATATATCGTAACCACCAGCCTATGAAGCTCTCTCTTCCCCAAGACTGATGATCATGTTTTATTTATATTTGTATTACAAGCTATAAACACAATACCTGGCATTTAGTAGGTTCTCAAGAATACTTGTTAAATTGTCAATGAGAGAACAGAAGGAAAACGGCACAGCATGACATTGGTAGATATTGGAAGGTGATTTATCAAGGTAGGCCTCAGGATATTGGGATGGTGCTAGTAAGTGCAAGGACAGCTGTACAATAAAAGATGTTGAAAACTTCTTCGGTTATATGTTTTGTTGATAAATAGTTTTAAGTTCTAATGCAAAGCCTTTGATGCAGTGGAGGATTTTTTTATATTCATCAGTTGAAGGTAAACAAAAAAAAAATGAGACAATGTCTATAAGCAATGGTATCCTAGAAATGCCCATACAGATCCAACACACATTTCGCCGTTGTGACTATTCCTAGCTACTTCTAAGCCTGGAGAAAAACTGTTTTCCAAGGCATATTCCCAGTTGCAAATGCCCTAGCTAAATGCTGAAGGCAGTTTAGAATCGAACAATTAAGGGCTCAAGAGAAATTCTCATAAATACTTTAAAGACACTTACTGACTGAGCTGTCCTTAATTCTATTAAACTCCTGATTTGATCTGTTCCCATTCTAAGCTATGACTGTAACTCTAGTAATTCACTACATACATTTTGGATGGCAGATAAAATGAGCTATCTTGATTTAAAATTATGTTATGAGTCAAATTTGCATGTATAAATTTATCCTGAAAAATTAAGAGAAAGACATTGTTTCTAGGGAAGTTCTTTTTTTCTTCTTAAAAATGCTCTATGATGATCTAATTTAAGAAGTACTCATAAAGTAGTAGAATATTGAAAAAAACTGAAAATAGGACATATTCCTAAAATAAATGTATATCTTAAAACTTAGCATGTATAATACATTTAAAAAGGATTTATTGAGTGTCTGAATCCTGGATTAAGTTTACTGAAATTGAAAAGTAATGCAACTATTACTATTATCCATATTAACTGAAACCAGAAGCTTCTCTCTTACTCTGCCTTCTCCAGGTATCTAGAGCAGCATATGGTAATGTGCTGTACATATACAGGTAAATATGGGGTAGGAGTCACTGCCTGTAATCAGCTATGAAACTATAAGTCATATGTATATGCCTCAAGTATTTTTAAGTACTTCCTTTCTGGATATTTTAATCCTGGTGTCCTTTTCAGCTAATGTGGTGAATTGGATTTGTTCTAAGGTTACCATGTTCTGAAGATTTTTTTCCTATACTCTGCTAGGAAGTAAGCATACTGTTGCAAGAAATATAGTGAGACATGTTAATTGGAAGCTTATCCATTTTTCACCTACTCCAATAGATAATGAGTTGTTCATTGTCTTCCATTTTGGCAATCTCTACAACCACGTAAGGAAATTACACCTGCAGATACTTCATAATGCAAACATAACATTTCTTTTAAACAAACAAAAACAACAGTGAAACTTCAGCAAATAAGCATATTTTTACCCTGGAAGAGTTGATGAGCTACTGTCAAAACCATACTTAGGAGTACTTCAGCCTCACAGATACTGGTGATGTACAATGAAGAAAAAAGATGTGTAATATATGGATAATTGAAATGCCAGTTTATCTGCTGCTTTTTGGGTCTGGATGTTGGTTGCTATTTATTCCTCCAGATTTTTCTTTTCTTTTTTTTTTTTTATTCCTGAGAATTTCTGTTGCTACTTTACATTACACAATTGAATACTAGGGTAGCTGGTTTTTTTTTTTTTTTTAATTTGAAATACAATGAAAACACGAACACTGATTTCATGTTAGACCAGTTTGAGATATGTGATTTATATATGGGTCACTACAAAAAGATGTTCATTTCATTTCTCTTTGTAATTTCTGCACATTTTCACTGAATTCTTGAATATCATGATGTTGGGAAAATATGTTTTATTTCTGTGTAAATAAATTTGTTATTACTCCTTTGTAACTTTTTCTCCATCAAAATGAGAATTTCAAAATTGTCATGCCAGCAGGTCTGATGAGATGGAACAAATGAACTGACAAGTGAAATCGAAGTTTAAATGCATCTTACATTTGTCTCACTAACCTTGTCCTCTCTGTAGTCTATTTTTACAGAGAAGGTTCAAGTTTTAAAATAACCTTGTAGTTCAATTTCAATGTGAAAAGCATTCGTAAATGGCCGTGTAAAGAGTTACCTAAAGTTTTACATTTACTCTTTGTTAGGGAGTAAGAAGACTACAGGAGAAATAAAGTAAAACGATGTATTTGCTAACTCTATATGGGATATTCCATTTTTGAGTAGGTAAATGTCACTTCTCAAAACTTTCCTAAATGAGGAACAGTGTGGACCTTCCCTTAAATTTTCTGACCAAACTGTTATAACCATTAAGTCTAAATTTATTTTATGTACTATTTGAAAATTGTTGTCAATTAAATAATAACATTTCTTATAACATATAATACATAACATATAACATATAATTATAACATTTAATTTTTTATACCATATATGTGACATATAACAAAATAATATAACATATTTTGAAATCAAAATTATCAAGTCTTCTGTTGACATTTTAATCATGTGTCAAAACCGTGCGTACCGATAAAGGAAAATATCAGCAAAGTGACAACTAGAGACATCTGACATCTATCCCCCAACAAGAAAGGACCAAGGTAATGAATAAACAGGAAAGATTTATCTGCAGTGTCAAAGGGGGATTGTTAGAATGTATTTGGGGAGTGGAGAGGCACCTCTGGTGACTGGAAATTCAGGAGGACACCGTGGAGGTATGCAGCCTCTGCAGTACCATCTTCCCCACATGGATTGGATTTGCCTGACATCACGAGATACTTTCTGTTGGGAGAAAAAAGTGTGCCCTCCTTGGGGGCGGGGGCAGGAGCCACTGCACCCTCCCAGCACTGGGGCACCATCTTCATTATGCCAAGCCCACATTGGTAGTTGAATGCTACAACCTCAGCACTACAGAGCTTGGGCCCACGATCAGCTGTGACTTTGAGTTGTGCGTAGTAGGGAAACCAACTACTATTCCCCTTACTTCCAGCCAGAGGAACAGTCTGGTAGTCCTGCCCATTGTGAAACTGCCCTTAGCCAACCAAACACTTCATACTCTCCTCTATGTGGTGGAGGCCCTCAAGTATCTGAGCAGCTGACATGGTCCTCAGCTGGTGGAGTGGCAACATACTTTTACCCAGGGCCTAAGAAACAGCCCCATGGTACCCATCCCACTACAGATAAGCCCCTGGCCTGCCCAGTGGCCCTGTACCTGCTTTAGGGCTTGAGAAACAGCTGTGCAGGCCCCCTTGGCTGACCACTCCAGGCCAACCAAGCATCTGTGCACCCACAACCTTGAAGTGAGAAACAGCTCCACCAGCTGCCCCTGGAAGGCAAGCCCACAGCCAGTCAAGCAGCTGTGTGTCTCCTGGGCCCAAGAAACAGCCCTAGAGCTGCCCCTGGCATGTCAGCCTCCAGGCCAGCTGAGTAGTACTGCACCCACCACCTGCTCCTGAGAAACATCCATAGGAGCCACCCCAGCAGACGCACTCCCAGGCCAGGTGAGCAGCTATGTGCCCATGTCCTGGGTCTGAGAAACATCCCCATGGGCTGTCCCTGGCAGGTATGCCCCCAGACCATTCAAGCAACCATGTGTATGTGATCTTAGCCAGAGGAACAGACCTATCGCCCTGATACCAGCCCCAAGTCGGTTGACCTGGGGCGGGTACCTGCCTCTGACCTGAAAAACAGCCTAATGCACCTGCCCACAGCAAAGCCACACCATGGCCACTACAGCCTGGGTCTTTGAGATACTTGCAAACATCACTAGCATAGATGACAGCTGAAGAAATGACACAGGGATGATACTACTTCATCCACTTATAACCAAAGCCAATGCACCCCAGCAAACTGGCACTCCAAGACCCATTCTTAGAAATGTATTTCCCTATGAAACCTACTTCATAAAATTGGAAGAGATGACTGTTACACCAGATGTATAGAAATCAGTGTAAGGACACATCAAACCTGAAAAAGCAAGGAAATGTGACAACTCCAAAGGAACACAATTATTATCCAGCAACAGACATCAACAATGAGAAAATATACAAAATGCCAGAAAAAGAATTTAAAATAATAATCTTAATGAAATTCAGTTAGATAGAAGAGAATACGGATAGATAATTGAATGAAATCAGTAAAATAATTCATGATTTGAATGAAATATTCAACAAAGAAATAGATATTACAAAAAAAGAACCAAACAGAAATCCTAACAGCTGAAGAATTCAGTGAATGAAATGAAAAAAATAATAGTTTCATAAAATGGACCAAGCAGAAAACAGAATTCCTGAACTTCAGGAAAGATCATTTGAAATAACACAAGCTGACAAACAATTTAAAAAGTAAAAAAGAATAAGAGAATAATAAAAATGAATAAAGAAAACCTAAAGAATTTGTGGGACATTATTAAATAAATAAATGTTCACATTATGATCATTCCAGAAGAAGAGAAGGGAGAAAATTGTAGAAAAATATTTAATTAAATTGCTGTGAACTTCCTAGGTTAGGAGAGAGATGGACAAAACACTTCTCAAAAATAATGAAATTAAACAAAAAATTAATAACAAAAGAAATATTTGAGACCATACAAATGCGTGGAAGTTAAACAACATGCTCCTGAATGACCAACTGGTAAAAAAAGAAATTGAAGTTCAAAAAATTCCTTGAAACAAGTAGAAACACAAAATACCAAAACCTATGGGATATTGCATAAGCAGTATTAAGAGGGAAGTTTATAGCAATATGTGCCTACATCAAAAATCTAGAAAGATTTCAAATGAGCAACATAACGATGCATCTTAAAGAACTAGGAAAGCAAGGAAAAGCCAATCCCAAAATTAATAGAATGAAATCATAAAGATCAGAGCAAAAATAAATGTAATTGAGACTAAAACATATATTAAAGATTAACAAAACAAGATGAATAAAAAATAGACAAAATCAACAAACTGTCACTAAGAATAAAAGAGAAGATTCCAATAAATAAAATGGGAAACAGAAAAGGAGTCATCATAATGGATACACCAGGATTACAAAGGATCATTCGAGACTGCTATGAACAGCTATAAGGAAACAAATTTGACAACCTAGAGGAAATGAGTGAATTCCTGAAAACATATCATTTACCAAGAATGAACAAAAAGAAACAGAAAACATCAACAGAATAATAACAAGTAATGAGATTGAATCAGCAATATAAGTTTCTCAACAATTAAAGGTCCAGAAGCAGATGGCTTCACCACTGAATTCTACTGAACCTTAAAAGAAAAATTAATGCCATTATTTCTTAAACTATTCCAAAACATTGAAGGTGAAGGTATTTTTATTACTTATTTTATGAGGCCAGCATTATCCTGATAGCAAATCCAGACAGAAAACACACACAAGGAAGCTGTAGGCCAGTATCCCTGATTAACATAAATGCAAAAATCCTTAATAAGATACTAGCAAACTGAATCCAACAGCCCATCAAAAGTTAGTACACTGATCAAGTGGGATTTATGTCAGAAACGCAAGTATGACTTGACCCACACAAATCAATAAACATACTACATCACATCACAGAATGAAGAACAAAAACCATTTGATCTTCTCAATAGTTACAGAAGAGAGCATTTGATAAAATCTAATATCCCTTTATGATACAAACTGTCAATAAATTAGGTATAGAGGGAACGTAACTTGACACAATAAGGGTTATATATGACAAAGTCACAGCTAATATACTGAACTGGGAAAAGCTTTTAGTGCTGAGAACTGAAAGAAGACAAGGATGCCCGCTCTCACCACTCTTACTCAACACAGTACTGGAAGTCCTAGCTAGAGAAATTAACCAAAACAAGAAAATGAAGGGAATTTAAATGGGAAAGCAAAAAGCTCAAATTGTCCCTATTTGCTGATGACATGATCTTACATATAGAAAAACCTAACGTCTTCACCAATAAACCACCAAAACTGACAGAAAAAGTGCAGTAAAGCTGCAGGATACCAAATTAACATACAAAAATCAATAGTGTTCCTCTACGCAAACCACAAACTACCTGAAAAAGAAGAAGTCAGTCGCACTTACAATAGCTACAAAAAAATACCTAGAAATAAATTTAACCAAGGAGGTGAAAAACCGCTACAAAATAAACTAAAAAAAAATCTTATGAAAGTAATTAAAGATACAAATAAATGAAAAAAATCCCATGCTCATTAATCAAAAGAATTAATATTGTTAAAACAACCACGCTAGCCAAGCAATATACAGATTCAATGCAATCCTTATCAAAATAACAATGACATTCTTTACAGAAAAATAAAAAAAATTCTAAAATTTGTATGTTACCACAAAAGACCCTGAATAGTCAAAACAATCTTAAACGAAAAAGCAAACCTTGGGTCATAACACTATCAGACTTTGACATATACGACAAAACTCTAGTAACAGAAACATCATGGTGCTGGCATAAAAATGGTGACACACACTGATGGAACAGGATAGAGAATGCAGAAATAAATTCATACATCTACAGCCAACTGATTTTTGACAAAGGCACCAAGAACATATGTTGGGGGAAAGGAGAGACTCTTCAATGAATGATCTGGGAAAAAACTGGACATCTCACCCTACACAAAAATTAACTCAAAATGAATTAAAGGTAAGACCTAAGACTATTAAGCTACTAGATGGAAAAACAGGGAAAACATTTTCAGACATTGGTATGGGAAAAGATTACATGAATAAGACCTCAAAAGCATAGGAAACAAAAGCAAAAATAAACAAATGGGATTATATCAAACCTAAAAGCTTCTGCACAGCAAGTGAAATAATCAAGACAGTGAAAAGAAAGCCAACAGAAGAGAATATATGCAAACAATTCATCCAACAGGTGATTAATATGCAGAATATACAAGAAATTTGACCATCTCAACAGAAAAGAAAGAAGGAAGGAAGGAGAAAGAACGGAAAGGAGGGAGGGAGGGAAGGTAGAAAGGAGGGAGGGAGAGAAGGAAAGGAAAGGAAAGGGAAAGAGAAAGGAGAAACTATTTATTTTAAAAATGGGCAGGCCAGGGGTGGTGGCTAACACCTGCAATCCCAACACTTTGGGAGGCCGAGGCTGTTAAATCACTTGAGGTCAGGGGTTCCAGACCAGCCTGGCCCAACTGGTGAAACCCCATTTCTACTAAAAATACAAAAATTAGCCGGGTGTGGTGGCACACCCCTGTAATCCCAGCTACTCAGGAGGCTGAGACATGAGAATCGTTGGAACCTGGGAGGAGGAGGTTGTAGTGAGCTGAGATCATGCCATTGCACTCCAGCCTTGGCAACAGAGTGAGACTCTGTCTCGAGGAAAAAAAAAAAATAAAGACAAATATCAAAAGAATACATACAAATGTCCAAGAAATGAGTGAAAAAAATGCCCATTACTAATTATCAGGGAAATGCAAATGAAAACCACAATGAGGTATTATGTTACCCCAGTTAGAATGCCTGTTAACAATATAAAACATAACAAATGCTGGTGAAGATGCAGACAAAAGAGAACTCTTTCACCCTGTTGGTGGGGATATAAACTAGCACATTTACTATGGAGAGGAGTATGGGGGTTTCTCAAAAAAACTACATATAGAACTACCCTATGATCCAGCACTCCCACTACTGGGCATTTATCCAAAGGAAAGGAAATCAGTATATCAAAGAGACATTGACATTCTCATGTGCATTTAAGCACTATTCACAATAGCCAAGATATAGAATCTATGTAGGTGTCCAACAACAGATGAATAAAGAAAGAAACTGTGTCATAAATACAAAATCGAATACTATTCAGCCATAAAAAAGATTACATCCTATCATTCGTGGCAACATGGATGGAACTGGAGGGCATTATGTAAATAAAATAAGCCGGAAAGAGAAAGCTAAACAATGCATGTTCTCACTCATGTGGAAGCTAAAAAAAGTTGATCTCATGGAAGTCAAAAGTAGAATGGAGGATATGAGAGGCCAGGGAGGATAGCGGAAAAGGGGAGATGGGGAGAGATTTGTTAAGGGATACAAAATTACAGCTAGATAGGAAAAATAAATTCTATTCTTCTATAGCAATATAAAATGACAGTAGTTGATAATATAGCTTCAAATAGGTAGGAGGAGGATATTGAATGTTTCCAACACAAAGAAATAATATGTATTTGAATGATAGCTGTAGCAACCCTGATCTGATCACTATACATTGTACATATCACAACATCACTATGTACCCCATAAATATGTACAATTATTGTGATCGATTATAAAACCTTAAAAAGCGAAGTCACTTCACACTTTAAAATTCCATGAATTGGCCGGACGCGATGCTCACGCCTGTAATCCTAGCACTTTGGGAGGCCAAGGTGGGCAGATCACGAGGTCAGGAGATTGAGACCATCCTGGCTAACACAGTGAAACCCCATCTCTACTAAAAATACAAATAATTAGCCAAGCATGATGGCATGCACCTGTAGTCTCAGCTACTCGGGAGGCTGAGGCAGAAGAATCACTTGAACCTGGGAGGCGGAGGTTGCAGTGACCCAAGATGGTGCCGCTGAACTCCAGTCTGGCCGACAGAATGAGACTGCATCTCTAAGAAAGAAAAAGGACGTATTATAAAAAATAACATTCAGTGAATTATGGTTATTTCCAAGTGGAAGCTGTATATCAAACATAGGCACAAGACAAAAAATATTTCTAAAATTTCTTCACATTCAAAATCTGACACTCCCGATTTACTTTTTAACTTGGAGGTTCAAAATTTTTGTTTGTCTACATAATATCATTCTTTATGTTTCTCTTAAGTACAGCTCTAGTGTTATTGCCAGAATTTTCTTCCAAGTTACTTATCCCCATTCTGTAAGCCTTGAGGCACATGCACAAAAAAATTACAGCTACAACATTATGGCGTTTACCTGCTTTACAGTCTTTGTAATATACCTCCTAATTTCAAACATACTGAAATATGAAAAAAAAATGTGACTTAGAATCAACTACGTTATGATAATAGCACAAGAGTATCTTATCTGTCCTGAAAAATAAAATAACCACTGTAGCAAGGTCAACAACGTTATTACAACCATCCTGCAATTACATTATATCCTGGAAAATTAAGAGGGTTAAAAGTGATTCAAAGTAGAAGATGAAAAAGTATATGACTGAAGGTAACTAGCATCTGATGGCAGAAGTTTGGGAAAATAAAGTGAAATATTCAGCTTTTCTTTTAAAAAATGTTGGTTGGACTTTTAAAAATACCATAGGCTATTCCATGATTCCATGCCACTGAATTTGTAATTCTGTAGATGTCACTCCAAAATGTTCTACTTCTGTTTATCAAAATGTTAAATTGACCATGCTGCAGCTAATTCATTACAATTGCTTAATTACATCATAACTTATAAATAGCAATGTTTAAAATAACAATAAATTGTATGAACTTCTCTTTGAGAGATCTTTATAATAGTCTGAAACAATGTTATGAACTTTTTAACTTTTATGTTTTAATCCTAAAACTGAGTACAACATTATTACCAATAATACAAAAAATTTTAGTTGGATTTTGTTTGTCTTAACATCAAGAGTATCTATACTGTCATAAATATAAGACCTGGCATGATCATTTATCTTAATAAGGTGGTTTTTGAAGATCTGAAAAAAATATTTCCACCAAATTGCCTGAGATCATCATATTTAATGTTTAATACTTCCAGCACAATTATGAGAAAATATTCACTTTGTCAATTTTTAAACGTCAAATTTAATTGTACTCGAATACATCCATTGCACTATGACATTATGTCTTCATTTGCATTATTTTAAAAATGTTTATTTACAAATACATTGTGTATCACCATGAATTAAATTAAGACAGTCAGTCACTGCATCATTTTTTCATTTTGATAGAGAAAGACAAATATAAAATATTCTCTTTGATATGTTTAGAAAACACAAAATGTGGTCAAGCTTCAGACTTTATTCAGGAAATAGCTCTTAAACTCAGAAAATCAACAAAGCAACAAGTAATCGGAGGAGGAAAAGAAAAAGAACAATGTGAACACAAAAGGAAGAGGAGTTGTTAGACTGATTGAGATTTGAGAAATACCAAAAAAACCCAAAGCTTAAGAATTGGTTTCAAAATGTCAAGTGTCTGCCTGATATGTTACAACTAAAGATCTTTGCTAAGAATTTTCCTGATAAGTTTCAGACTTGAACTTAAATATGGACTGAAGTTAGCTACTCCATTCAAATGCTTAGCTTTCTTTAGGAAAGAAGATTGAAGACTCTCAGATAAATGGAAAATAGTGAAAGCATTTTAAAATTCCTTTATTTAACTGTATTTCCTTTTTAGAGTAGATTTAATAATGAAATGACAATATTTCTATACATGAAGTCTAATATTTAGTAGTCTTTATTTTCTTTGTGAATTAAAAATTGTGTTCTAGGAAGAAAAAGACACAATCTGCAATATTACAAAAAAATTAAATGACAGATGATTAATATCACAGTAACAGAATTTTAAGCTTTTAAATGATGCTGAATTATATTTAGACAATATACTAAACACAGAGTTTACATTTAAAATTTCCAAAGGGGCAAAATGTCATTCTGCCAGCTGTTTAAAGTTATTCAGAAAAAGATATAGCATTTACACTTTCAGCAATTCATCCAAATTAAAAACATTTTATGGAAAGCCAAAACACTGGACTTTATGCTGTGTCCTGAGCTATTTTTCAGTGCCTTTAGTAAAAATACAAAAAAAGTTTGGTTACCCTTCTCAGTACACTGAAGAAAGATTGGAATCCTCATTTTATACACTCAGTATTTTTGCTCATAGCATCTCATTTAATCCTTACCAAGTGGTCATATGTACACGAACCCTTACATATATACATACATATATGCATGAAGAATTTATGTTAGAGACAGAATTAAGGTTGCTAATGAGTTTATCTTAAAATAGGAAGATTATTCTGGATTATCCAGTCAGGTCCAATGTAATCACGCCGGACCTTAAAAGTGACACAGGAAAGCAGAAGAGTGGATCAGAGAGATGGGAGCAAAGAAAGAGCAATTGGAAGTATGAGAGGTACTTACCTACTGGCTCTGCTGAAGGAACTGGACCATGAGCCAAGGATTGCAGGTGGCCTTTAGAAGCCAGTAAAAGCCCTCTGACAGCCAGAAAGAGAACAGGATCCCAGTTCTATTAGGAAAAAAAAAAAAAAAACTGAATTCTGCTAACCACCTGCATGAACAAGGAGAGGAATCCTCCCACAGAACCTCCAGAAAGGAACTCAGTCCTGTCTACACTTTGAATTAATATTAACAAATGAATTAACACATTAGTATTTCATATGCAATTAAATAGGTACATATAGATTATATATAATTATATTTAATGCCTCCTCATAGAAATTTATTTTGGAAATTAAGAATTGAATTAAGTATTAAGATTTCACATGTTATCATGGACATGAATACAAACTATTTTGTTTAGCCTCTGGTTGCCTTGTCTATGAAATGAAATGAATTGCATTTTGAACTGGTAGAGAAGTGATAGTGGCACATTTTTCTCTGTTAGTGTCAATTTCTTCTAAATACAGACATATAGTTTGTGTCAAATTCAGGAAATACCAACCTTTATTTCTTCCCTTTTTAAATGGACTCGTCTGTCACATTACTGTGTAAGTTTACGTTGTTTTCAACTTGGCTGCTCACTATACTGTACCCATCATTGAGTGAACATAAAATGGACAATATAAGAGACAACTTCCTAAGCTGCAAGAAACATTATCTCTTCATTTCTGTTGTATCTTCCTGTATTGTCTAGGATCGCTATGCTCATTGCTGTGCTTAAATATTTTCATATACCATAACCCTCTTTATTATCATCTTTACATCTACCATACATCTAAGTTTTAATCAAATGTTGAGGTTGTAGTACTATAGTTTGGGCTGAATTGCTTTATTCTTCTATAATAAGTCTTAATTTGGTGGGTTAAAATATTTCAAATCTTTCTCTCTGGGCAGAGTAATAAATATTTCATTTCATTACTTCTCCAGTAATCTACCTTTACAACAAAGCACTAAAGCTCAGTTTTGACAAGCTATCAACACAACATTATCATTTCCATGTTCATACATTTTCTGTTCAACATCATCGTGAATTCTTATCTCCTCATTCACTGACATAAACTTGGGACTTGCAGTATAGTTCTTTGTCTGAAATGTCAAACAACAATAAAAAAAGAGAAGCCCCAAAAGAAATGTGATCACAGCCACTTCTTTGGGTCGTGTTCTCTAGACTCCAGCTCATCCCTGTAAGCCTAAGCTAGACGTAACTCTCCTCTTTCTTACTGCTGTCCTAGGGCAGCTCGAGGGCACTGCCCATCAAAACAACACCCTTTGAAAGCTTGCGTGGGGTACGAGTTAGCTCCCCACCTGGGAGTAACAGTCATCCACAATCTAACTTCTCCATCTAATTTACCTTTAACCCTAGTCCTCACTTTTGTATTCCACTACTTCGAAGCGTTCATTTCAAATGCTAAGACAGCTACACAAATAAGAGCTGAGGACATTGGAGGTGGATAAAATGCCACAGTTAGTATTAAGAACAAATAATCCTCTTTTGGGGGGGACCTTTATTTTCTATGTTGCTTAGTTAATAGTAAATTTAATTGCAACATGGAAACTTTAAATTTTGTAAATGTTTTAACAATTTTTAGATGTTTCTATCTTGAAACAAATAAAATTCTATATATTATAACCAATAATTTGAAGCCTCATATAAGGAATATTTTTTCGAGATCACAACCTCTTCTTTAATCAGAAAGTAGCAAAAGCTAAGTAAACAATATGATGTCTGGAGTAACTAAACGAAAAAACACCAACACGTATCACAAGACCAGTTTTCAGATTGTATAACTATTATATATCCATCCAGATCTCAGGCTGCTTTGGATAAATGTGTATTTTACTGATGTTGCTTCAGTCAGACCATATTTGGAAGATGCCCTTTAACAGGTGCCATATTTTAAGTTGCTGTAATTGTTTATTACTCCATATCCTAAAAGAGTTTTATGAATCATGCAGTAACTATAAGGCCATATATATTAAATTATTCACTTAATTAACAAATATGTACTGATTACATAGTAGGACTATGTAGATATTAAGGCCATGTCACAAGTAAACCATAGATACTGCCATCAAGGAGCTTTGGGCATTGTTGTCAAACTGGAAATTGCTAGCCCTGCAATGGTGTGATTTATAAAAGGCAAATAGCTGAATTCAACATTTGAAATGTTTTACAGCAAAGTAAGGTGGTGGTTGGGTATACTGATAAGTCAAAAATAGCTATTGAAGATGAAGTAAAATTACTACATAAAAGAAACCTGGAAAAATTACCAATATTTAAAAAATATTAAGTTAAACCCATATTTAAGAATTTTAAATACATAAGATTTAGTGTTCCATTTTTTGATTTTCTGAAAACTAAAATAGAAATAACTATTCTAAGAAAAGCATATCTGCAGTGAAATGAGTATAACTCTAGATATTGGTTGAACATCTTATTTATAGAACAAATAGAAATGAAATTCGTTAAATCAAAGCAAAAATATATAAACAAATAGGAATGTATGATTATATTTTTAAATTTAACATTATTACCACATAGTTGAAAGTCAATAAAATGTGTATATATATATATATATATATGTATATATATATGTATATATATATAGGGTACAATTTGATGTTATGACACAGGTATATACACATGAAGTCATTTATATAATCAAGGTAAGATCCCAGTTTTCTTGTGTTTATGTAATCCTTCTATCTAACTCCTTTCCTCCCCATCCCATCCCTAAGCAACCACTGATATTATTTCTGCCAATATGTATTTGTCTGCATTTTCTAAAATGTAATGAAATTGGAATCATTCAGTATGTACTCATTTTTGATAGCGTCTTTCACTCAGCATAATTATTTTGAGACTCATCCATGTCCTCATACACATCATCTGTTCATTTCTTTCTATTGCAAAGGAGTGCTTTATTGCATATAAACACCATTTGTATGGGGATAACATGGGAATAACTCATTTTGATGAAAATTTGGGTTGTTTCCAATTTTTGGCTATTACAAATAGAGCTATGAACATTCACTGGTGTGTTGACGTACATTTTCATTTCCCTGGGATAATTACTTAGATATGGGATGGCTGGATATCTGATCATGTAGGTTTGCAGCAAGAAACTGCAAAACTGTTTTCCAAAGCAATTGTGCTATTTTCCAGTTGCACCAGCTTTAAGAGAATTATGATTCCTCTACATCCTTACCAACACTTGGCATGGCCAGTCTTTAATTTTAGCTATTCTAATGACTGTGTGGTAATTTCGAATTGTGCTTCTAATTTGCATTTCCCTAATGATTAACAAGGTTGAGCATCATCTCATGGGCTTTTCATCTGTATATCTTTGGTGAAGGGTCTATTCAAACATTTTAATCATTTATATTGGGTTGTTTGTTTTCTTGTTGAACATAGAGAGTTTTGGATATATTCTAGAAATGAGTTCTTTATCAGATACATAATTTGCAAGTGTTTTCTTTCAGTCCATGGCTTGTCTTTTCATTCTCTTTAATAGTGACTTTTGAAAGTGATTCTTTATGAACACTAATTTATCTATTTTTTCTGGAATGTACTTTTGATAGCATATCTTAGAAATATGTGCATAATTCAAAGTAAATTTTTTCTTTTTTTTTTCTGACAGTGTTAGGGTTTTAGGTTTTACATTTAGATCTATGATCCATTTTGAATTGAGTTTTGTATATGATATTACAAAGCAGTGATCAAAGTTCAATTTTTTTCTTTTTACATATATTTGTAGGAATATGTTTTGAAATGATTATCCTTTCTCTACTGAATTTCTTTTGCACTTGTGTCCAAAAAGGATTTCCGTATACATGTGGGTCTATTTCTGGACACTGTTTTACACCATTGTTCTGTTTATCTGTCTGAAGCCAGTACTACACTTATTTTAGCTTTATAATGAGTCTTAAAATCAGGGTGTATTAGTTCCCCTATTTTGTTCATTCCTGTTTCAAAGTTGTTTGGATTTTTCTAGTTCATTTGAATTCCCATATAAACTTTAGCATGAGATGATGTCAAGTTTGACATAAACAACAACAACAAAAAGAACAACCTGCTGGGTTTTTCACTGGTATCACACATAATTAAATTAGGGGAAATTAACATCTTAACAATAAAGAGTCTTTTTAACCCATAAAAACAGTATATAACTTCATTTGTTAAGGCCTTCCTTAATTTCTCAATACTGTTCTGAAAGTTACATTGTTCAGATCTTGCACATATTTTGTCCGATTTATGTTTAAGTATTTTATATTAAGGCAAATGATATTTAAACATTTTTTTATTCCTAAGATATAAAAATAGAATTAATTTTTATATTGATATTGTACCCTGAAGCCTTGCTCAACTTATTTATTAATTCTGTTAGCTTTTTTGTAGAGTCTTTTAAATTTTCTCTATAGATGATCATGTTATCCTTGAATAAAGAAACTTTAATTTCTTTTCTATACTGGATGTATTTTATTTCTTTATTTCTTGCCATAATGCACAGGGTGAAAAGAAAAAAAGAACTCATTTCTAGAATGTATAAAGAACCCTCAATACTCAACAATATGAAAGCAAACACAGTCCCTTCCTATTAAGTATGATGTAACTGCAGGTTTTTCATAGATGCCTTTTTTCAGGTTTAGGAAGTTCCCTTATATTCCTAGTTTTTTAAGTTTGTATAATGCATATAATTAGATTTTGTCAGATACTTTCTCTGCTTCTGTTGAGATGATCATCTGACGTAAAATTTTAGTTTGTTGGTATGGTGATTTCTGAATGTTAAATAAATCTTTCATTCCTGGGATAAATCCCACTTTGTTGTGATGAATTATCCCTTTAATATATTGCATTTGCTTTGCTAATATGTTGTTTATAATTCTTGGATTCCCTGTTCATGCAATGCATTGTTATAATGTGTTTGTCAGGTTTTGCTATTAGGATAATGCTGGCCTCATAGAATAAACTGGAAAGTATTATATACATTCAGTTTTCTGGAAGAGTTTTTAGACAACTGATACAATTTGTTTATTCTGTGTTTTGTAGAATTTTCCAATTAAACCACTGGGACCTAGAGTTTCCTTTGTAGAAAGTTTATAACTGCATATTCAGTTTCTTTCATAGGTGGGGGGTTATTTGGACTACCTGTTTTTCTAAGAGTAAGTTTGTAAACTGTGTTTTTCCAGAAAACTAGCCATTTTATCTAAGTTATCAAATCTATTAGCATAAAATTTTTAAATAATATTTAGTTAGTGACCTTTTAATATCTGTAGAATCTGTAGTAGCATCACTTATCTCAATCCACACATTAGCAATTTGTGTCTTCTCTCTATTTTTCTGGGTCAGCCTGGCTGAAGATTTGTTGACTTTTTGATTTTCTCAAAGAACGAGTTTCTTTTCACTGATACTCTTTATTGTTTTCTATTGTATTTCTTTCGTTTTTCTTCTTTCTTCCCCTTACTTTGATTTTGATTTGCTGTTCTTTCTTTACTTTTAAAGGTAGAATCAGTTCATTGATTCTTCTATTCTAATAGAAGTCTAGGGACTTCTATTCTCTCCTAATATAGAAATTGAAGGCGATAAATCCACCCCTCCCATCAGGTACTGCTTTATTAGCACCATTCAAATTTTGATACCTGATATTTTCATTTTAATTCGATTCAAAATATTTTAACTTTCTCTTTGATTTCTGTTTTGAAATATGGGTTACATCCTTTGTGTAGATACACTTTCTATCGGGAATCATTTTTCTTCTGAAGGACTTTCTTTACGTTTCTTGTTGTAGCCTTCTGGCCACGAATTCTTTCAGCTTTTGTATGTCAAAAAGTCCCTATTTTGCCTTCGTTTTGAAGAGAATTTTTTGGTATACAATTCTACATTGATATAGTTTTCTTTTCATATTTGAAGGATGTTTCCCTACTATTTTCTTATTTACATCATGTCCACAAGAAGATAAATCTTAAGTCATCCTCTGTAGATAGTATGTCCTCTTTGCCTCTTTACTTATAAGGTTTTCTTGTTGTCACTGTTTTTGACAAATTAGATTATAGATGTATCTTAGTGTAGTTTCCTTCAGAGTGTTTGTGTGTGTGTGTGTGTGTGTGTGTTTCTGTGTGTGTTCTTGAGGTTCATTGGGCTTCTTGGATATATGGGTTTTCTAATTTTTGAAATCAAAATAATATTTTAGGCCATTATTTCTTTAACCTCATTCCTTCAGAATTTACAATTATGTATAATTAGGCTGTATGAAATTGTTCTACAGCTCATTGACCCTCTTTTCATTGTTTTAAGCTATTTTTTTTCTCCATGTGTTTCATTTGGATAGATTCTCTTATTACTCTTTCTCTAGTCAATGTTTAATCTGAAATGACCTTAATCTACTTAGTGTTGCCATAACAGAATAATGCAGACTGGGAAATTATAAAGAAAATAAATTTGTTTCTCATGGTTCTGGAGGATGGGAAGTCCAACATCAAGATGCCAGCATCTGATGATGGCTTTGTTGATGCATCATCCCATGGCAGATGGTGAAAGAACCAGAGATTGTGCATAAAATGGAGGTAGGGGGCCAAATTCATTCTTTTTTTTTTTTTTTTTTTTTTTTTTTTTTTTTGTTTTTTTTTTTTTTTTTTTTTTTTTTGAGATGGAGTCTCGCTCTGTGGCCCAGGCTGGAGTGCAGTGGCGCAATCTTGGCTCACTGCAAGCTCTGCCTCCCGGGTTCATGCCATTCTCCTGCCTCAGCCTCTCCGAGTAGCTGGGACTACAGGCGCCCGCCACCACGCCCGGCTAATTTTTTTTTTTTTTTGTATTTTTAGTAGAGACGGGGTTTCACTGTGGTCTTGATCTCCTGACCTTGTGATCTGCCTGCCTCGGCCTCCCAAAGTGCTGGGATTACAAGCGTGAGCCACTGTGCCTGGCCCCAAATTCATTCTTATTATCAGAAGCCCACTCTTGCAATAATGACATTAATCTATTCATTAAAAAGTGATCTAGCCACCTCTTAAAAGTCCCACATCTCCACATTGTTGCATTGGAAATTAAGTTTCTAACACATGAATTTAAGGGATACATTCAAACCATAACAGTCATTAATCTCATCTGGTTTATTTTTTCTCTCATTCATTTTAATAATTATCTGTAGAAGTTTGATTTAGATCTTTTAAAATATCTTTTATTCTCTACCTAAATTTTTTAACATGTAGAATATAGTATAATGACTTTCTTAATTTCCGTGTCTACTAATTTGAGCAATTGTGTCTGTTCTGAGTCGTTTGATTGATTTTCTCCTCATGATAGAAGGTCATGTTTTCTTGCTTTGCATACCTGGTAACATTTCACTGGATTGTAGTCATTGTACAATTGTACAATTTTGAGTGCTGAATTCCTATAAATATTCTTGAGTCTTGTTTTAGGATACAGTTAAATTATTCGGAAACTGTTCAGTACTCTAGGGTTTCACTTTCAAAATTTGTTAGATTACATCAGAGCTATGTCTCACCTAATATGTAGAGCTAATTATGTCCACTACTGAGTATTCTATGTGCACACTCCTGACTATCCTGTTTGATGCCCTGTGAATTACGAGGTTTTTCTAGTTTGCCTGACAGAAACAGGGGCTATTCTCAACACCCCCTGTGAGCATTGGATATTCCATGTAATCCTTTTGGATTGTTTTTCTCCAACATTGGATAATTTCCTCACACACATGAGATAATCAGTATCCTGCTGAATACACAAGGGAAATCTTCTGTAATTCTCTGGCCTTCTTCCTCTCTGCAGCAGTCTCTCCCCTCAGTAGTTTGTCCGGTGATCTCTAGCTACCTTGTCCTTTCCAGATTCTCAGCTGGATCGATAGAATCCAGACAGTCTGCCAGGTTCTGCCTGAGTTTTTCCTCCCTGTGCATGATCTGGACATTCACTTGAAGCAGTACAATGGGGAATCTTAGGCTCACCTGACTTTTTTCCCATTTCTCTGGGATCACTGTCTTGTATTGCCTGTCAAACCAGTGTTTGATATATTTTCCTTGATTTTTGTTTGTTTCAGGCAGGAGACTCTCTATTACTCTATCCTGGATAGAAGTATAAGTCTGCATTAATTTTATAAACCCTACTGTGGATGATTTAATTCTGTCTCATCATAGAATATACCTATGTGATAAATTATGTTTTCAATTTTCAATTCAAGGAGAGAATTTTCATAGCTTTCACCTTTGTGTGTAAGTCATTATCATTGAAGATGGATTTCTTAAGGATTCATGACTTGGTTTTTGTTTTTGTCCCTAGGAGATAGCAAAATGCCTAGAATATGGTAGTTTGATTGATGGCCTAGATGAATAGAAAGCCAAATGAAAGCATGTTAAGATGAAAACAAAAAGTAGAGTGTAGTGTTGAATGTAAATCTGTTATGAACTGAATGTTTGTCTTCTATCCAAATTTACATGTCAAAACCCTAGCCACAGTGGGACTGTATTTAGGAACCTGGCCTCCAAGAAGTAATTAGGTTAATTGAGGTCATAAAGGTGAAGGCTTGATCTGATAGGATTAGTGTCCTTGTGAGAAGAGACACCAAGAGCATACTCTTTCTCTCTCTCTGTGTGTGCACATAAAAGAAATCATGTGAACACAGAGGGATAAGGTGGCTGCCTACAAGACAGAAAGAGAGTCCTCACCAGAAATCAACCATGTTGACACCCTGATCTTGGAGTTTCAGCCTCCAGAGCATTGAGAAAATAAATTTCTATTGTTTAGGTCACCTAGTCTATAATATTTTATTATGGCAGCTGGAGCAGACAAATATTCTATCTAAACTGTATAGATGAATTAAAAAAAATACAACTGGGAATCACCTAAGTTATTGAGAATCTTTACAAGTCTTTAAAGACTACAACTAATGAAAATACAATTCTCCAAAACAATTTTTTATGGTCTCCCCTCTAATAGTCACCTTTTCTTATTTAAGTTAAATCACCTTGGAGAAAAATGTATTTTAGTTTTTTTTCAAAAGGAGTCTTTCATAGAATGACGAAAGCTATCCAGAATAGTAGCATTTTACATAGTGCTCACTTCCGGTTGATACTCCCAAATTTCTGGAACCCTATATCAGAAATTATAGGAAAGAGCGTAATCATGGATGATATCCAACAGATGGAAGTTTTTGTGGTTTTGACTTAAGGTAAAGATAGTTAGCTATATGCTTCTCAATTCTATGCAGATTGAGATGTTTGAAACTTTTAACATTAAAAAGACATATATCCTAAGAAAATGCATGTAAATTATTGATAATGTTTGAACTTGCCTATTGCTTTTGTTTATTTCAAGAAAATCTAGAATTTTTTTTTTCTTTTTATAGACCATATGAAGTATTTGGACCTTCTGCTGGAGCTGTGTTAGAGTTCTTGGGACTAAAACTTTATAAAGTCCTTTGGCACTTCATACTATTGTTATTTTTAAAAATCATTATTTAAGAAAGATGACCATTCATTATAGCCAATACCTTTGTGTAAACTTCTTTTGAGTTAACAAAGCACTGAGAGTTCACAAAGCTATATCAAATCAACCTTCACATCAACTCTCAAATATACATGGCAAGTAACAGCTTCATTTTCCAGATAAGAGAACAGAAATTGACAGATAATAAATGACTGTCTCTGGCAACCCCATTAAAAAGTGGTGAGGTCAGGTTATAACTGAGATCATGCTCATGTCTTAGGAGTAGACCATCAACTTCTTAATTAATGTTTATTTTCTGGTTAAAGTGGCCAGTTGATGGTTTGTATAGCTACAAATCTAGGCTTAAGGTTTAATGTTTAATGTGAAAGGAGTCTATTATTCTTCATCTGACATTAAGAACATCATTCAAAGTAAACTCAATAATATTTAGCATATTATTTTAAAACCAGAGAGGCAGAATTTTTTTTTCAGAATATTGGAACTGTGGTCTCACACAGATAGATGTGTACCGGAAATAAGACTTCAGCCCCTTATGACTGATGTGGTGAAGTTTCAAAAAACTTTAAAATAGCTGAAAATAATAAAAATTGTAGTATTTTGGAACAACTCTATTTCAGAAAATTTTCTGAAAGAAATCCCATTAGCAATGAACAAATATAACAAATGGTTAGTGATACAAATAGAAGATAGAAGGAATAATGAGATACCCTAGAGGAATCTTCTTTTAGTTATTAATTTAAGATGGTTGTAGACTTCAAACTCAGTTCTTGGCAGAGAGGAAAAAAATAAATCCTCTTTAATTCCCATAATGCTATTGTGACACTGGGTATTGTTTCTCTTAAAAAAGAAAACAGCAATATATCAGAGGTACGTAGTGTGTGGTTTGAAGTAAATAGAATAATTGTCTAATGCAGAAAAAAAAATTGGTTTAAAAGTTATGAACGTTTCTCCCCCTCCCCCCAATCATTATATCTCCAAACAGTGATGGGTACTGAGTTACATAATATTTTTAATTTTATTTAAGGTAAGATTATTATTCTGACGCGCTAGTTACAAATAAGGGCCATGTTTTAGAGGGCATGAAGCAAACACAGTGTGGTACTTTATCAGTATCAACTCAAATGAAAATGTCTCCTTTTTTCCTTGACTAGTACCTGGTTGGGACACTGTCTAGCATATGGTTAACACTGAGGAAATGGTAGCAATTATTATTATTATCTACTTTTCCTAAATGAGATTTTTGTCAGTTTAGCACTTCACACAACTGCTAATCCGCAGTTTCTCGATTTTGTGAAACCTTCAATTTCATGTTCCCTGAAAAACACTCCTTTCAGAACTAGACAAGACACATGGCCACTAGAAAAATGTCATTCTTCTTGTAGCCAAGTGGAAAGATTTGTGCCACTGTTTGCCCGTAAAGCTTAGGGACAAATGATGAAAGACTTGCCAATATATTATAGAAAGGATTACTAGTCCCATCTTCAATCTCTAACATTACTTCTCTAAAAAGCATAGAGATTTCATTATTCAAATTTGTTTACTATTTACCACAGTACTTCACATCACAGTGTTATAACATATTTGAGACTATTTTCTGAAAAACACCCCATCACGTTGTTTAAAACAATTCCTCTGAAAATTAGGTCTCTCTAAATCACGTAGCATGCATGCAGGAAATGAGGTATTCAGGTTCTCAGTACCTGTGTCTGATGGACTGTTAGTTCACCATATTGGCATGGTGGAGTATAAAAGCAGTGTTCTATGTTCAGATTGAGATTGGTGTGTTAAACGAAGCAAAACAAGTTGCTATACTCCAGAATGTCTTAGAGCCTTGGCTGTTCAAAGACGCGTTATAAATCTCCCAGAGGGAGCTACAGAACAGGCAGCATTTGCCAAACGTATTTGCCTGTGGGATCTATTTTTCAGGCACATCAGTAGAATCTCCCTAAGAAAAAAACAATTAAGGATTTGCTGTTGTAGCAGTCAATTTTAGTGAATTTTGTGACTGAATTATAGCTCAGATACAGGAATATTTTAATCAATCAATACTAATAGGGATACAAGTCAGAGGAAAATGCATTTCATTAATGTTTATTAGATCCCATCGTTAGATCTAAAAGGATCTAATAAATAGCTTTATTAAATTTTAATTTTTCATAGAAAGGCCATAAAATTGAAGGTAAATATTTTACATTCTCTATTTGATTTACAAAATAGATATCATATTTTTATTATAATTAAATAATGAGTTTTGATATATTTAAAGTATATTTTAGTTTGGAAAGAGAGTCTGAATTATGGGTGAGATCCACAAGAAAGTAATGAAAATGATAAATGATGAGGGGATAGTCAACATTCACTATATTTCTTTCTTGTAAAAGTTGTCAAAATGAACAATAAGAATTCAGTAAGTATACTGTTCTCCTGAAAAAAACAATGAAAAATTGAATAAAATATCATAAAATAAAAGAGGTCTTGTGGCCTAAAAGTGAACATGTATAAATGTGAGCTGTAGTCTTTTGTATTCAGGGTAAAATACAATCGTCATGATGAATTTTCCATGGGAAATATTAGAATTAAGGAACTGATTTTAGTTAGATATTTCAAAGTTTAAAAAGATATGGGGATGTTGGTACTAAATAATTCATAGGTTAAAAGTTTGAAAATAAGACCTAACAACAAAAGATTAAGAAATCACAGTTAATTAACTTTGGGAACAGAAGAATCAAGGTAGAGTAACTGCAGGATGAGTTTAACAATCGCGTTAAGGAACTGGAAGTAGAACCATCACCAACATTGGTAAAACAGTAAGAATACAGCTTGGGGAAATTTTTTTTTGATAGAAAAGAATACCGTGAACTGTTACTTATTAGAAAGCTTAAGACATGGAAAGCAAGTGTTTATTACATTGAAATTATATACCATTCTGTTTTTTAAATATGAGTAAGTTATATATATGAAATTATATAATACATATATATTTACAACATTGAAATAATATACCATTCTGTTTTTAAATACGAAGAAATTATATATATGAAATTATATATGATATATCACATATAATTATATATTACATATTATGTATGTATAATTTATAACATTGAAATTATATATCATTCTATTTTTTACATATGAAATTATATAAAATATATAATTATATAATTATGTATAATATATAATATATAATTATATAATTATGTATAATATATTATACATAATTATATATTATGTGTTACATATTTTATATATAAAACATTGAAATTATATGCTGTTCTGTTTTTTAAATATGAAGAAATTATATGAAATTATATAAAATATATATAATTATATATTATATATTTATAATATATAACATTGAAATTATATACCATTCTCTTTTTTAAATATGAAGAAATTATCTGTATGAAATTGTGTATATATATATATAATTTATTCCATATATACATATATATGGAAATTAGGATTTCCTTACACAAAGTGCTATTTTAAAGTTATTTAGGACCCTGCACAAGTGAGAATGCTTGATAATCTAATGTATGGGCAACTCAACCAACCAAGGTTTTAATGATCTATTTGATAGTGGAAAATTAGATGAACCAGAGAAGCAAAGTTGTAATAAATAAAAACAGTAGCAATTATCAACTTTAATGTATATTTTGCAGTGTGGGGTGATGCGTGGGTTAAGCATCAGATAAATTTGATTTCTAATCCTACTTTACACACTTATTGGTGGTCAGTTAAGAAGGTGATATAGCCTACTGTCTCTTCATACATATGCAAAATGCGGACAGTAATACACACATTTTTGGTAGGGTTATCAAATATATTGTAAATAAAATATCCGGCCAATAAAGATAGCACTGCTTATTGATAACTTATGTATTTTAAAATTAATTTTACAGGTATGTTAATGGCGACTTAGACAAAATATGATATAAATGGCAAGAGAAAATGCCTGATATCGAAATCTATCTCCCCTGATTTATGACTGAGTGCCCTATCTATCCCACCATAGCAGCTTCTCTCCACTTTCTGTAGTTCATCACAATTTCACATTTCCGTTGTTGAGGACTTATATTTTTATCTATTATGTTTATTAATATAAGTTTTTAAAGCTCATGCATATTTATATCCCTCAATTTATTTCAAAACTACTTAATATAGATGTTTCCAAATGCTTATTGAATGAAAAATTAATGAATTAGGATCAGCTGCAATAATTAAATTCCTTTACAATGGATCCAAGAACTCACCTAATTCTGGATTCTTCTTTGGTGAATACTACAGTGGTGTGAGGATGCAGCATTTAAAACTCATTAAGAGTACCCTAACTTTACCTTCTGGCAAAACACTACTTAGGTGTATCATCATGACGTTAATTTGAACTTTACATTTTATGTCTCTCAATGATTTTATTGCCATGATACTGCTTTAGTGTTTTGACACTACTTGAATGTCTAAAGCCTTTGTGATTACTTAAAAGTATTCACAGAAATAATTCAATTTCACCTTTTTAGCATGATTTCATACAGTTAGTTAATAAAATGCTGAAAACTACACTAAATGACATTTTGAAACAAAAATTAAAGGAATTTCTGTATGGACACATATTGCGTATTTGGAAACCTAATTGAAATATTAAAAGTTGATCACTAAATGCAATAGAAAGACTACAAAGTCATCTCTAGTTAGTAAGTAGATTGGTTTTCTAAAGTATTTGATATTATAATTTGCTCTTATACTAGAAATAATAAATTACAAGTTTCAAACGACACCATTTAAGAAATAAACGTTAGAATTTTGGAGAACTATTTTAAAGATGAGACAGAAGACAAAGTTTGCTTCTGATTTGTCAAAAGTTGCAAAATCCAAAGAAACGAATCAGGCTAAATCATGTCTCTAACCTGCAATCTAAGGCTTGATGAGAAGCAGCTGAGTGATGATTACTAGGAAGAGATGACACCAAATGAAATGGAAACATATGAAAATACTCAAGCTCACACCGCAAGATGCATATGTAAATTCTACTGGAAACCTTGAAAGCTTATGATTAAGTGCTCAACCAGCACAGTAGCAAATGTTTTCCCCTCCTATAGTCCATGTTGAAATCCTCATGCTAATTATTATTATGGGCAAATGTCACATATGGATTTAAGTGGAAATGTCTGAAAGCTATAAAATACAGATTCTGTATTTGATTGAAAATAGTTGAAGAAAACCATGAGGAAATAAATTGCTGTATATGGAGATTATTAAGACAAAGACAGTGGTCCTTTGGGGGACCTTATTAATTTTATTTTATCCAGGCTCATCTATAACACCTGGCATTTTTGTGAAACTGCAGTCCTAACAATATATTAATAGAACCGATCAGCACATATGGGTGAAATATCAAATTTGAGAAGCCAGGCAGTGTCAAAAGAAATTGTTATAACCAAACTCTCACTATGGGAGCCAACAAATATACACATAATCAGTTTTTCCTTTAGCTACCTTTGTTATCCTTATGTATCTCTATTTACTTTTTAATTCCTTAAATTACAAAAAGTGCTTTAGTAATTGTTCTGTTTTTAGCTATTTTTATTTTGAGGGCAGAAATATTAGCTCACAGAAGCTTGGAGAAGGTTTTTTTTCTTTAAACCCAGGATTATCAGAATAAATGAGATATATTTAATCCATATGTAAGTATTATTGTATAACCAACAAAACATTCTATACTAGGAATTGTGTGACTTTGAAGGGAGCATAATACAAAGCTTGCAACTATAAAGTGCTTGCAATTCTGTTGAGTATATGAGATCAAATGAGTCCTTCATCTAATAGTTCTAGCCAACAATTTTATCTATTCATTCTGCGTATCCACTCTATAGGTAAGGTCTCTTGGCATGACCTCCAAAATCCATTTCAAATCTTTTAATATCTTTGTCAATACTTCACTCTGAGTTTCCATCACTTTCTCCAGGACTAATGTAATAGCTTTCTAAAGGATCTCTGTATCAACTGTCCCCCTTCTTGAGTCCCTCTCTGCAGAATGTATTCTCTAAAAACAGCAAGAGTAAAATTTTTAAGACAAATTCCTTGACTGCAGAAAATCCATCACTGACTTTCCATCAAACTTGGAATAAATCCAGATTTGTGACCACAGCCTTTGCAACTTTAAATAAATTGTCCTCTCTCTACTATTCAATTTCACTTTATACCATTTTTACTTTCTTCCACTGTGTATAAAACACATAGGCCTTTTTTCTGGTTTGGAATACCGTGTGCTGTGAGTATTTGAGTATATTTCCGTCAGCTCTAAGCACTGTCTAGAATTCTCTTCACTTGATATGTGCTTGGATGTCTCCTTATAACATATATCTCAGCTTAAACATTTTCCCAGGTAAGCTGCATTATTAATATATTGCTGTGCAACAAATTATTTCATAACTCAGTGACTTAAAGCAACATTTACTATATCACAAGTTCTGTGGGTCAGGAATAACTTAGAATGGCTTAGTCAGATATCTCTGCCTCAAGGTCTCCTGCAAGATTACAATCAAAGTATCAGCCAATGCCACAGTGATCTCAAAGCTCCACTGGGGGAGGATTCACTTCCCAGCTCACTTATATGTCTGTTGACAGCCTTTAGGCACTGATGAATATTGCTTTTTGACACTTGGGCCTCTTCATAGGGCTGCTTACAACATGGCAGTTGGTTATCTTCAGAGTGAACCAGCAAAAGAGGGAGAAAGGCTGCCTGAGATAGAAATCATGGTCTTTTTATAAACACATTTCAGAAGTGACAACTCAGGACTTCTTTTGTATTTTATTCATTAGAAACTAGTCAATAAGTTTAAGGAACACACAGTAAGAAGGGATTACATAAGGATGGGGACACCAGAAGGTGGGGATCAACCATCTTAAAGACTGCCAATATCAGTCTATCCAAAGGTCTGCAATGATTCATGTCCCCTCCCCGTGCAAAACACACACTATCTCAAAGTTTTTCAGAAGTCTAATTCTACCATAATGGGAGTTGAAAATCTAGAATTTCATCATTTATTCAGGTCTAGATGTGGATGAGGCCCTTTGAGCACAGTTCGTTAAGTATAGCTAAGTAAGTATGCTTCTCCTTGATCCATAGAAATATGAACCTATGGAGGCAATATCTGCTTCCCCCATCCACACACATTTAAAATGCAGTGATGAGACGGGCATAGGATAATCACTACAGATCGTCTTTAAAACTGAGACATAGAGAAGTCATTGATATAGTACTTCTAAAATCCAGCTAGGTATAAATGTTGAAAGTTTCTTGATTAATTAATTTCAAGGCCTGAAAAATAATTCTTCAGGTTCTTAGCTCTATCCTGTGAGCATTCCTCCCTTTTCATGAAAGGTAGAATATGTTTTCAGATGAGTAGCTTACTCAGTCCTCTTCTGGCCAGTAGACTTGTGAAAGTCTAACTGCCTCTTTTCATTTTGTACTGTCTGTCTCTGTCACTCCATGCTAGTAGTTTTAGCTGCTGTAATTCTTTGAAAAACTTTGTGAGCCACTTGTGTATTTCATTGGAGTTTACTCAAAAATCACTTCTGCAGATCCCTTCTAGGTGAGCCCTCTTGTACCTTGGGCTCCTCCTAAGACGACTGAAGGACAACACCCTTAAACTTAGTTCAACCATTGTGGAAGACAGTGTGGCAATTCTTCAAGGATCTAGGACCAGAAATTCCATTTGACCCAGCAATCCCATTATTGGGTATATACCCAAAGGATTATAAATCATTCTACTATAAAGACACATGCAGATGTATGTTTATTGCTATTTGCAATCGCAAAGACTTGGAACCAATTTAAATGCCCATCAATGATAGACTGGATAAAGAAAAGGTGGCTTATATACACAATGGAATACTACACAGACATAAAAAAGAATGAGTTCATGTCCTTTGCAGGGACATGGATGAAGCTGGAAACCACCAAACTAACAGAGCAAACTAACACAGGAACAGAAAACCAAACACCGTGTGATCTCACTCATAACTGAACAATGAGAACACATGGACAGAGGGACACAGGGACACAGGGAGGGGGACATCACACACTGGGGCCTGTCGGGATTGGGGAAAAGGGGAGGGAGAACATTAGGACAAATACCTAATGCATGTGGGGCTTGAAACGTAGATGATGGGTTAATAGGTGCAGCAAACCACCATGGCACATGTATACCTTTGTAACAAACCTGCACATTCAGCACACGTACCCCAGAAGTTAAATTTAAAAAAATTCCTGGTGACCCTATTGTTTAATTGAAAGAACCTGTGAGGCACATATTTAGTCTCTCTAATGGCCTTTTGTGTGACTGAGTCGTACACTGAGCAAAACCTTTGATCTTTCTGAGGTCTTAACAAAAGTTTCAGAGTCACATTATCAGCTTCGTTGTTACATCACCATTTTCTGTCAGAACCATGGATTTCATGTTAGCTCAGAAGCCATTTCTTTAGTTCTAGCATCATTTGCTGTGTAGAGAGGCTAAGAATCTTCATAACCATCAAGTCCTGGCTTTTTTTTTTTTTTTGAGACGGAGTTTTGCTCTGTTGCCCAGCCTGGAGTGCAGTGGCGTGATCTTGGCTCACTGCAACCTCACTTCCCGGGTTCAAGCAACTATCCTGCCTCAGCCTCCCAAGCAGCTGGGATTACAAGTGCCCACCACCACGCCAGGCTAATTTTTTGTATTTTTAGTAGAGACGGGGTTCTACCTTGTTAGCCAGGATGGTCTCAGTCTCCTGGCCTTGTGATCCTCCTGCCTTGGCCTCCCAAAGTGCTGGGATTACAGGCTTGAGCCACCATGCCCAGCCAAGTCCCAGCTCTTTTTTGTTTACTAGTCCTCCCCTCTAGCTCTCTCATATTGCATATTATTATAAGTAGCAAGAAGAAACCAGGTGGCATCTTCAACACGTATTTTCGAAATGGCCTTAACCACATCACTCATCACAGTTCTTTAGGCATACTTTCTACATTATGTATAAGTTCTTACAGCAATGTTGCTAAATATTCTGCCAACACATACCAAGTTTCTGCTTTCCTTAACTTTTCAATAATGTTTTCCTCACTTTTATGCAAGCCCTCACCTGCAGCATTCTTAATGCCTAAAATTCTATGAATAGTGTGTTCAAGGCATTTTAAGCTTTTATTAAAACTCTTCTCAATACCCTCTCCTCAGTCCAAAGGTACTCTCACATTTTTGATATTTGTTACGTTAGTATTCCAACATCAGGTACTCAAATATGAATTAGTTATCTGTTGTTATATAGCAAACACTGAAAAACATAGCAGCTTAAAATAACAAACACTACCTGTAGTTTCTGTGAATCAGGAATCCAGGAACAGCTAACTGGATGCCTCTGGGTCAGTGTCTCTCAAAACTACAAACCAAGCTGTTGATCAGGACTGCAGTCATCTCAGTATCTGGCTAGAGAAGAATCCTCTTACAAGCTCACTCATGTGGCTGTTGTCAGGTTTCACGTCCTCACTGGTGGTTGGCCAGAGACCTTGCCATGCATGCCTCTCCATAGCTGGCTCTCCTAAAAGTGAGCATAGAAAAAGAGCAAGAGAGAGAGCCTAAGACAGAGCCACAGTCTTTTTGTAACCTAATCTCAGAAGTGGTATCCCATCACTTTTGCTGTACTCTGTTTATTAGAAGTTAGTCCATAAGTCCAGCTCACATTCAAGGAGGGGTGTTGTATAAGGGTATGAATACTATGAGGTGGGGATCATTGAGAGACATCTTAGAGACTCTCACTCAGGGTCAGCTATAACCACTCACTCACTGTTTATATCATACAATGTTAATTCTACATGTAGTAATTTTTATGTGATAGTTTTGATGTTCCATTAATGTCTGCACTCGTTGTCACAAATTAGAAGCACAAGACACGGCTTCCCAAACAGACAAGAGCAAATTAATGTAAAACTTATAAAGTATGTCAAGGGAAATGACATGATCAGATCTGCATTTTGGACTCAGAAAAGGAGGGCTAAGATATGTGCCAATTTAGCCTGGCACCAAAGGGAGCTCATCAAAGATAAGGGTGGTTTGGCGTAAAAGATAGAAATTAGGCCACACTTTATAAATGTGGATATCTAGATTTTAGAAGACATACTGGTAGGCAAAAATTTTAGGTGAAGGAAATAATATGACAGAGGTTTGGAAAAGAGAAAGTCTCTTCCTGGATTTGTAGAGTTTGACAGAAGGAAGAATATTGGGAGACAAGATCTTAAATACAAAATTGATACATTAAGTTTTAATTTCATAAGCAATTGGTATGAATATTTGGCAAACAGCTGATCAGCCTATCTATTCTCTTCAAAGCCACCCTACCAAATTGTCTCTAAATATGACTTGAAACGTTATGATCTTGATTGGAATCCTTTGTAATATTCTGAAGGGCAAAGGTCCAAGGCAAATTCAGGTAACAAAGCACTCTGTAGGGTTTATTCTGTGTGTTTACCTTTAATAAGTGTATCATAGAGAGTTTTAGGGGGATTAGAAAAGACTCTTCGAACAAAATAAGAGAAGGAAATAGGTTATTTTGAGTGGTGTTAGAGCCGGCAATCCAGCACCTTGAGAATACTGGAAAATATGGTCAGATAACCACCTTGGAAACCGCAGAAAAGGCATAAACCTTTTTGCTCTCCATCCCACCTCAGTGGAACCCAAGCTGTCTACAACTTGTTCTCAACAGCGCAACAATTCCCTTAATTTGTTCATATTAAAATCTCAGCACACATTTGTGAAATGGAATCAAGTTGTGCCTCTAGTTCTGTAATGGATTCTTCAGAGTGACTGAAAGAGTTCTGCTGGGTACTATGATGTGACACGGAGGATTGGCTTTAGTATTTCCTGAGTTGCCAAGTCGTTTCTCTATGCTCAATGTATAAAGAAAAGCAGGCCATTTAAAAAATTATCCCACAGGCTGCTGTTTAGTCAAAACCACTGGCATCAGTGATAGTTTTTTACCTTTTCTTCTAGCCTGCAACACTTTGACGTTATTACAGTTCTGCATGAGTAATTAAGAATATTATAAAATTCATGCTGTTATAATGATATCTTAAATTGATTCAGACTCCAATTGATATTATGTATATAGAGTAAAACAAAGATTGTTTTGGCAATACTTGTCACCCCATGTTTATCACCACATATCATTTATAACATGGTAAAATTAAAAATTCACTCAATCATGTAAGTTGAGTGAACAATATGTGCAATGAATGAAGCATGTATCTACTTTTAGTGGTGACTTTTTTGTGCAGAAAATAAAATCAATATTTCATTCAAGTGTTAAATGTGTTTGTATTTTAAATACTCATTAAATTTTATATGTATACGTTTATAACAAGTATTCCACTGAGGAAGAATATTCTCCTCCATCTCAGGTTTAGTATTTATAGAAACTTAAAAAAGTTCATATATGCTGCATTTAAAAATATGTTATTTAAGCCGACTGAAATAAGCTAACAAATAATTTAAGAACAAGATTCCATAGAAAGTATAATTGACTATGATTAAAACAAACGCAAAAATGCCCTGAGATATATGTGTGAAGAATTTGAAGAACAAACAAAAGGTTCATAAAACAGATGCTTTTTAGACATATGTGTCTTGTAGAAATGAGAGATCTTTTAGTGAAACTGTAAAAGAGATTTTGTTCTCTCTCTCTCTATATATATATATTCTAAATATTATTAAAAATATGTAAAGAATTTTTTAATGTGACAATCATCTATACTTTAGAATAGTTTTAGGCATAACAGAAGGCCAATATATTCTTCAGTAAAGTTCAGTATTACAGATCTGGTTGTAACTATATCCACATTAGTAGATGCTATGAAACTGCAGTTATCAAAATAATCTTTAGTATTGTATCTTTGCTTAAAAGTGAAATTAAAAAAAAAACACAGTACATTTGGTCAAGGACATGTCATATTGACTCATGTGATTACTTTCCCCTCACTGTATTTTAAATTGTGTTACCATCATACTGTTCATAATTTTCTTCTTATATATAGGTGTGCAAAATCAGACTTATAAGGAATCTAAAGAAATAATGTCAACCAAAACCACTTTGTACTGCTTTTCTGTGTAATTTATCTTGTCAGTTTCAAATAAAACTCTCTAACATTGTCAATATCACTCAGAAGATTTGGACAAAGACCCTGATGGGTACCATTACCTCATAGCTAAAGGAATCATCAGCGATCTTTGCTGACACTTCACTACTCTGGCTTTCTTCCCTCCTAACCACCTGTAAATCCCAATCTATTTGAAGCACCACCCTGCCTTTTGAGTCTTTTGCTGGGGCTCTGTCTATTTCTGTAATGAATTTATAAAGGATGTGTTGACATGATCTTAAGAAAAACTGTTGTTGCAAGGAGAAAATAGGAAGAAAAAAATGAGTTTCTTTGTTCAAAACAGATCAAACCAGATGGTTTTACAAATGACAGTAGCTAAAGAGTATATCATTGATTTCAACATGAATAATAAAGGGCTTTAGGGACTGCTCCTCTTATACATGAGGTTTTGGTTTCCAATATCTAGCAGTCTGGACGCTTGCAATGGTAATGATTACTTCATGTGGGTCACAAACCCCACTTGAAAGTAAAGAAACAGTATAATGAAAAAGATTTTGAAGAGCAGATGATGAAACTGGGCAAATAAAATATAAATGTGTATCTTATTTTATAACATTGAAGATCATGATTATTCTTTACAATTTCAATGAACTGAACACTTCTGTTTTAAGCGTTTCTTACCAAATTTATAGTGAGTAGTACTATTTTGCAATAGCTTCCACCATAATCACTTGTTGGACTGTCACTCGAGTAAAGTGGAAGGTTTTGAAATTACCCATGAAACACATTTTGGTAGTTTATATAAAGGTGCATTTAGTGTTCATTATTGAATGTTAAGCTGGAAGCTTTAAAGCATTAATTAAATTTTTTCTTCTGGAAATCATTTTTCAGTTTAGAATCCATCCTTATTGGAAATACTCCAGAAAATCCAATGCTATTATTTTCTTTAAAAATCTCAGGCCAGGCATGGTGGCTTATGCCTGTAATCCTAACATTTTGGGAGGCTGCGATGGAAGGATCATTTGAGCTCAGGAGTTCAAGACCAGCCTGGGCAACATAGTGAGACCTCATCGCTAAAAAACTGTTTTTGTAAAAAGTGCTTTTTCAATACTTACATTGTCAGCAATAATAAAGTCTTCCTAATTTCTAACCAAAATCGTTTTAATATAATCATGCATTCCAGACTCAATGATGGCATGGCCATTCAGGTTACTTAAATGAGCAGAGCAGACTAGACATGCTGGGGAATATAGAGATCCCAAAACCATGTCTTACCCAAAAGAAATTGAATTGATTTTTAAGAAAAAAAAAAAAAAAAGATAAAAAGAAACCCTAGGTGGCCAAACAATCAATCTAGGGGTTTAGTTGTGACTGGGGTGGGGGTCACCATATTTTTACCCCTTATGTCTATGAGAACTGTTTATGCGAGATTTAAAAGCTGACGAAGCTCTGAATAGCTATTTCTTATTATTCATGCACTTGAAGAAATATTATATGTTCTATTATAATGCTTTAATTAAAATGAGATGTTTGATTAATACAATATTTCTCAGCTCTCTTTTTTCTCAATTCTCACCTGGAATTTATCATATTTACGGCCATAGATGGGAAATTGGTGAGGATAACCTCTATTATATCCATTTTTAAATTATAGGTAAGAAAAAACAAGACCTACAGAGGTTAAATACTTTACTCACATCTCCTAGCCAGTTACACAAGATTCAGAGCCTTTAATTCAGACATAGTTCATGAATATATGCAAAGAATAAGGAGAAAACAGACACGGAGCATACATTCATGTGTCACATTAATTACTGTAAATCTCTCGCAGTCAACATCATGCCTTACTCAATGTTTTAACTCTACATGCTATACTGAGCCTGACTAATATTTATCAGATAAACTCCAAATAAATTTTGATTGCATTTGAATTTTGTTTGAGTAAGTGACATTTTCAAAGGAATCAGAAGAGCTATTGGCAAAAATGAATTCTTTGGGATTGAAATTATCCTGCCTGAGTTATTTAGTGATCTCTATAATCTAGCTCAGATTATATATAATGATCTCTATAATCTAGCTCAGAGTAAAGTTAAACTTTTCTTCTTCCTTTTTTATAACAGACTTTGTTTAAATATGCAGGAGATAAAAATTGTTCTAAAAACATCTGTAAATGCTTTTAGTTTCATCAAACAAGCAGGATGGTCTAAGAGTTGATTCTATCTTTGGTGTTTAGAATAGCAGAAAGATGTTAAAGAGGAAATTAACACATTTATCCTAGGTAACAAGGGTTGTTCACTTCAACAGATGTTCCAGAGACCTTTATAATGATCTAGGGAAGCTTTTAAGTATAGGGAAATACAAGGCAATATTTATAGAAGTAGAGCTTAAACAGCAAAATTAAAGCATGATTTAATTGAAATAGCACAAAACAGTATTTAAACAAGTGTTCAAGTTCTGGCTCCACCTTGTGCCTCTGTTTCCTTATCTGAAAAATGACAGGAATGACAGAACATATCTATGTTGGCCAAAATTCTAAGAATAATCCCTGATGACTCTCACCCTTGTATAATGTCTTCTCTGCATGTGAGTGGAACTTGTGAATATGACGAAATATCACTCTTATGATTAAGTTATATGGCAAAAGAAAGATTATTTAGTTGGGCTTAAACTATTCACATGAGATAATAAATGCAGTTTTATCCAGCTGATGACAGAATGGGAAATCAGAGATTCCAAGCATGGAGGGATTTGATGCACCTTTGCTGGTTTTGAAGATGGATGAAGTCACATGTAAAGGAATGTGAGAAGTGGGAGTAGCCCCCAGCTGACAGCCAGCAAGGAAAGGGAATCAACTACCAGAAACTGAATTTGTTCAGACTTGAATGATCTCAGAAGTGAATTCTTCCCCAGAACCCCAGGTAAGAGCCTAGCCCGGCTGATACTTGATTTTGGCCTTGTGAGGCCCTAAGCAAAGTTTCTAGGTGAGCGAGCCAGGACTTCTGATCCTTCAACCTGTCAGATAGTAAATGAGTATTATTAAACACCAAATATGTTGTGCAGCAGTAAAAAATTAACATACTATCTCACAGAGTTGATATCTGGATTAAATAGTATATCTGCAGAATTCTTAATATATGTAACTTCTTGTCAAGTTGTAAACACTCAAAGGATAGCTGTTTTGTTGTTGTTAGGTATATTCTTCTGAGCAAACCTCAGAAACCCATAGACTCTGGAAACCCTCAGACTTATATCTTTAACAATATAATTGTTCTAGTACACAGAATTTTTGAATGATAAATGATAATGCATATTCAGGTGCTTGTACAAATTAATATGCTAATGTCCTAAAAATATCATTTCCTTAATTTCATAAGAGAGAAAGATTACAATAGAATAAACAGTAAAGATTTAACTTAAAAACCAAAAGCTGAACGTGAAAAATGAGTTGGATTTATATGAGTGGGGAAGACAAAGAAAAGGACTTGGGAGGGGGGTGATATGGTTTGGCTCTGTGTCCCCACTCAGATCTCATGTTGAATTGTAATCCTCACGTGTCAGGGGAGGGGCTTTAGTGAGGTGATTGGATGATGGGGGCAGATTTTCCTCATGCTGTTCTCATCATAGTGAGTTATGAGAGCTGATAGTTTAAAAATGTGGCACTTTCCCCTTTGCTCTCTCTCCCCTGCTGCCATGTAAGAGATGAATTTCTTCCCTTTTTCCTTCTACCATGATTGTAAGTTTCCTGCGGCCTCCCCAGCCATGTGAAACTGTGAGTCAATTAAACTTATTTTTTAAAATAAATTACCCAGTTTCAAGTAGTTCTTTATAGCAGTGTGAAAAAAGACTAAAACAGAAAATCGGTACTCATAGTGGGGCACTGCTATAAAGATACCTGAAAATGTGAGAGTAAATTTGGAACTGGGTAACAGGCAGAGTTGGAACAGTTTGGAGGGCTCAGGAGGAGACAGGGAGATGTGGGAAAGTTTGGAACTTCCTGGAGACTTGTTGAGTGGTTTTGACCAAAATGCTAACAGTGATATGAACAATGAAGTCCAGGCAGGGGTGGTCTCAGATGGAAATGAGGAAGTTACTGGAAACTGGAGTAAAGGCCACTTTTGCTATGTTTTAGCAAAGGGACTAGCAGCCTTTTGCCCTTCCCCTATAGATCTCTGGGACTTTGAACTTGAGAGAGATGATTTAGAGTATCTGGCAGAAGAAATTTCTAAGCAGCAAAGCATTCAAGAAGTGACGGGTTTTTGTAAAAGTGTAGGCTCATATGTGTGAAGAAAGAGATGGTCCAAAATTGGAACTTATGTTTAAAAGGGAAGCAGGGCATAAAAGTTTGGAAAATTTGCAGCCTGACCCTGTGGTAGGAAAAACAAACAAACATTTTCTGGGGAGAAAGTCAGGCCAGTTGTAGAAATTTGCATAAGTAACAAGGAGCTGAATGTTAATCACCAGGACAATGGGGAAAATGTCTCCAGGGCATGTCACAGATCTTCACAGCAGTCCCTCCCATCACAGGCCTGGAGGCCTAAGAGGGAAAAATGGTTTCATGGGCGGGACCCAGGGCCCTACTGGTCTGTGCAGCCTCAGGATTTGGTGTCCTGCATCCTAGCCACTCCAGTTCTAGCTATGGCTAAAAGGGGCCAAGGTACAGCTGGAGCTGTTGCTTCAGAAGATGCAAACTCCAAGCCTGGCCGCTTCCACATGGTCCTGGGCCTACAGGTGCACAGAAGGCTAGAATTGAGGTTTGGGAACCTTCACTTAGATCTTAGAGGATGTATGGAAACGCCTGGATATCCAGGCAGATGTCTGCTGCAGGGTTGGAGCCCTCATGGAGAACCTCTGCTAGAGCAGTGCAAAGGGGAAATGTGGATTTGGAGCTACCACACAGAGTCTCCACTGGGGCACTGCCTAGTGGAGCTGTGAGAAGAGGGCTGCTATCCTCCAGACCCCAGAATGGTAGATCCCCTGACAGCTTGCACTCTGCACCTGGAAAAGCTGGAGGCACACAATGTCAACCAGTGAAAGTAGCTACAGGGGCAGTATCCTGCAGAGCCACAGGGGCAAAGCTGCCCAAGCCTGTGGGAGTCCACCCTTGCATCAGTATTCTCTGGATGTGAGACACCGAGTCTAAGGAGATTTTGGAGCCTTAAGATTTAATGGCTGCCCTGCTAGGTTTTGGACTTGCATGGGGTCTGTAGCCTCTTTGTTTTGGCCAATTTCTCCCTTTTGGAATGGAAGCATTTACCCAATGCCTGTACCTCCATTGTTTCTTGGAAGTAATTCACTTGTTTTTGATTTTACAGGCTCATAGGCAGAAGGGACTTGTCTCAGATGAGACTTTGGACTTAGACTTTTCAGTTAATACTGCATTGAGTTAAGACTTTGGGGGACTGTTGAGAAGGCATGTTTGGTTTTGCAATGTGGAAAGGATAAAAGATTTGGGAGGGACCTGGAAGGATTGATATGTTTGGCTCTGTATCTCCCAAATGTCATGTGTCATGTCAAATTATAATCCCCATGGGTCAGGGGAGAGGCTTGGAGGGAACTGATTAGATCATGGGGGCAGACTTCCCCCATGCTGTTATTGTGATAGTGAGTGAGTTCTCATGAGATCTGATGGTTTAAAAGTGTAGCACCTCCCTCTGCGCTCTCTCGCTCTCCTGCTGCCACGTAAGATATGCCTTACTTCCTCTTTGCCTTCTGTCATTATTGTAAGTTTCTTGAGGCCTCCCCAGACATGTGGAACTGTGAATCAATTAAACCTCTTTTCTTTCTAAATTACCCAGTCTCAGGTGGTTCTTTATAGCAATGTGAAAATTAACTAATACAGTGGGGGACCAGATGAATCAAGGCCTAAATGGGCCTTGATATGGGCATTATTTTATTTCCTATTGCCAGCAAAAGAATGGCTGGACTCAATCAAATGTTATCTTTACTGTTATTATTACTTACCAGAGGACTTCTAGGAGAGTGTAATATTCTAAGTATGGTTAATGTGTAATTGGGAGTGGAGGTGTTTTGGGAAACTTATTTGATTATGAGCCCCTCTATTTCTCTCTCTTCTTCTAATATCATCTCATTAGTTTCTTTCGTTCGTTTAGCTTTTTTTTCTTTTAAATCCATGAGGCTCTAGGCACCATGCTAGGGCTGAAGGTACATAGGCATGCAAAATCCTTATAATTCTAATCCAAATAGAGAAAGACATATTTTTGGCTCTGAGGAGAAAAAGTGGACCAGGAGTTCTCGCTAGTTCTTTTGAGCTCTTCAAGTCCAAATTAGTTTTCTTATTTTAAGACTGTGTGTTAAGCTTGCTCTCTGTCTATAGCTTTTAGCAGAATTAGACTGTTTAATGAACTTGATATGTCTTCTAATAGTGGTGTCACTTACTGCCAGCAATGGGAGATATGGACTATTATTTCTGGCTTCAGAAAAGTTTCCTCAATAATAATATCCATGTACAATACTTCAATATTCTGAATATAAATAAAGAGTCTTCTAGTCAACATTGTAGATTTTCTAGTAACACAACTACAAGTGGATATCTTTTAGTCATTGTTTAAAACACAAATCTCTGCTATGAGTTTCAGCAGCTAGAAGTAATACCAATAAAAAAGAAATGTGGATATTTCTCTCCCATCTAATTTAAAGTTTATCAGTTCTCAGTTTTATCAATAAAAGAGTTCATTGGGGGAAAATTACTTTTCTTGAAAGGTGAGCATACATTGTGAATTAAGAATTGTTTATAAGCATTCCTAGAAGAAATTAGCTGTTTATTTTGACTTTTTGATCATTTTACAGTTCTCATTTAGCAATATTTGTGCTATAAAATAGAGTAAAACTTGAAATCTTAGTTTCAGAAAATTACTTAAAACATGAATAATTTTACAAAAGAGTAATAAAAATGGCCTCTAGCTTTGTTTCTATTTCTATGTGACTGTTCATTATCTCCTATATCCGTAAATGTATATGAAAGGTAGGATGTCTAAATTGTGTAGATACCTTTTCATTTCAATGATATTTCACCATAATATTGTGATAGTTTGTATTTCAGTTGGAAATAGCTTTTCTTTGAAAATTTTGGAAGGACTTTGTTAAACATGTTAATAGTAGGATGTTTCTAAGATTAAACAAGTTGAAAGAATAAACACCTCAACTCTAGTAAATTCCTTATGGGAAATCTTTTATTTAAGACCAAATTAATAATGTTGATTTTAAAAGTATGTTTTAAAGCATTTTTCCATGACTTTATAAACAAATTTATGATGCACACAAGCTTTCTAGTGTCTTTTCTTGTAAGAATATTAATCCTATCATATCAGGGTACTACTCTTTTGACCTCATTTAAAACTTAATTTCCTCCTTTGTAGGTCCTATCTCCATATACAGTTTTCGAGTAATAAATTTTGCAAATAAAACCAAAGATTTTTATTATCTTCTGTGAGTCACATCAACGGTCATCAAGCACTGGTTATAAGAAAAACACTTGTTGATATTCAATGAAAAGTAGATGAATAAGATTCTAACTACCTAACTAGAAAAGCAAATCTTCTAAACATTAAAATACTAACTAAATAAAACCAAAAGTGGTAGGTGCTTACTTATACCAAAGAAAGGGTAAAGTGAGGGTAGATATTCAAAAAACACACAGTCACATTTTTTAGATGAATCTTAAAGAAATCAGGGTATCTATCATATAAAATATGGCTTTAGAATTTTTTTTTTTGAGACGGAGTCTCACTCTGTCGCCCAGGCTGGAGTGCAGTGGCGCTATCTCGGCTCACTGCAAGCTCTGCCTCCCAGGTTCGTGCCATTCTCCTGCCTCAGCCTCCCGAGTAGCTGGGACTACAGGCACCCGCCACCGCACCTGGCTAATTTTCTGTATTTTTCGTAGAGACAGAGTTTCACCGTGTTAGCCAGGATGCTCTCGATCTCCTGACCTCATGATCCGCACGCCTCGGCCTCCCAAAGTGCTGGGATTACAGGCGTGAGTCACCGCGCCCAGCCTATAATTTCTTAAAAAGATAACATACTACTTGATATATTTGACAGAAATCAAATAAATACACACTTGTAAGTTCTTATGAAGTTTAAATTTTCATTAAAATTGTGGTAGACCATGTTATATTCCATAACTTAAAATGTATCTCCAGACCCAACTGATTTTTGCCTGTGATGTGTCTTTGGGTTTTGTTCACTACTGTTCATTCCCTCTGCTAACTATCTACACGCTATCTGGGCTATTGCAATAGACTTCTATTGAGTTTTCCCATCCCTTGAATGCCGAGTCAAGAAAAACTATATGCAATTAGTGCTTAAATTGTGACCTTTGGATTAGAAAAGCTTGAGTTTATATTCTGGATCTATCATTAGTTAGCCCTGTGGTATCAGGCAAATTACATAATATCTGCAAATGGAGGGTTAAGTATATTGCATATGTCATATAATTATGAATATTAAATGCAAGCTGAGTGCTTCATGCATGGCATGTAATAATCAATGATATATTCACTATCATTACTATATCATATGAAAATGAGAATGTAATAAGCACATATGAGTAGAAGAGTAACATAGTCAGTGCTGTGCCTTGGAATATCTGATCCCAGTATCCTAAATAGATTGGTATAAAGAGGCCTAATTACAATCTCAGTAGTTAAGCTCTATGCAAAAGGTAATTGTTTTAACTAGGGCTGCCATAACAAAGCACCACAGGCTGGGTGGCCTAAGTGGCAGACATTTATTTTCTCATAATTCTGGAGGCTGGGAGTCTGAGATCAAAATGCCAACGTGGTTGGTTTCTGGTGTGGTCATTCTCCCTGGCTTGCAGGCAGCCACAATCTCCCTGTGTGTTCACATGATCTCTTTTTTTTTTTTTTTTGGGCACACAGGTGGAGGAGGAAAGAAGTCAAGTGAGCTCTCTCATGTTTCTTCTTGTAAGAACATTAATCCTATGATATCTGGCCCTAATCTTATGACCTCATTTAACCTTAATTACCTTCTATAGGCCGCTCTCCAAATATAATCACATTGGGGGTTAGAGTTTCAACATACGAATTTTGGGGGAACACAATTCAGTACATAGCATTAATGAAGGCCTAAAATAGGATGTCGACCATGAGAATGACATGAAAGGATCAATGGAATTTGTGAGTCAATTCTGTGAAAGACGGACAGAATTTGACATCTGTTTGGCAGAGACGAAGACAGATGTAGAATCTAGCTCACATAAGTGACTAGAGGGAAGTAACACACTAACAAATATTAAAAAGGGAAAGAAGCAAATGAAAAAGGAAAAGATGTAAGAAGGTGATGATTAGTTGTAGTTTTGCAGAAGTCAGTTGAAAATTCAGTCAATAATTCTTGTATGCACTGATCCCTAATCGTAAGCATTCTACTGGGGCCTTAGAAATGAACTAAATGAATAAGCATCCGTCCTGTACTCAAGCACATCCTAGTCTGGTGAAATGTTAGAATGTAACTCAGTGACAAGGCCAGTGCTAGAGTTTAGGGGCTCTTACACATGAAGGTGTTCTTGGAAATGATATGTTTGGCAATGAACAAAGTATCAGGATGAAATATGGGAGAATAATTAGTTTAACTATTTTACATGTCACTGATCCACAGTAAGTTTTACTGCATAAAAAGTGTATGTGTGTATACCTATAACTTTTTTTAAATTCACTGTTTTTGTCTGATAAAAAGATTCCAGGCAACTGTATTTAGAGGTCAATGTAGAGATTTCACCCTTAGCAAAATAAAACAAAATCCACAGTCCTGATTAACATTTATTCCTAAAGGGTATTGATGAGTGTTACACACTTCAGGAATGTTGTATATTTTGTGACTATTAAATATCTGGTTAAACAATAATGTAAATATTCTGCCATCTCTTCTTACACACGGCTTATACGTTGTCTTTTATCGATTAAGATGAAATTCACCAAACTATTGCCACATACATGAAACAAAACTCCCCAGCGTGATCTCAGAAAATCTTGTTTAGTACTTTGTGCAAAGTGGCATTCAAAGAAGTTCATGGGCACTTTTGGTTTTACTTACCTTTCCAATAAAAATTCTTTGTGACCCTGGGTTTAAAAGGGAGGTAAACTGGAATTTTACAGCAAAGGGCAGAGAGAGCTCAGGGAGAGCAGGTCATAACTTTGTTTAAAATGAACTTGTCAATGGGAAGAGGAGGGGGCCAGTTTATACAGCTGTAATGGACACTGTGAGAAAGTCTCTAGCAACTTAATAAACATACTGTTTTCATATATAGTTTAATGAAAATTGGAACATAGTTTAAAAACATTCCTTTCCTCATTCTCTTCTTCCTAAAATGAATCAATTTATGGAAGAAAATAGTAACACATCTCTTCTATTCACATATCTGTGAGAATTTCTCTTTTGGTCATGAAGGAAAAACATAGACAATCTTTCTTGCCATCCGCTTCATACACACAATAAAAAGAGATGATATTAGATGTATGTTGTTTTGCTCAATGCTTTATAACTTAGGAGTTTTGACAGTTTAATGATTTTATTAATGACTTCATTCTATACTAACTTAAAAATTTATGATTTTCATTTAAATAGGTTCTATGAGTACCAAGGAATATTGTTAACAGGAAATTTAACCAAAACCTTTGGGAAAATTAAAATTTTTTCCAATTACAAAGGGCCTCACTGCTGTTTTTTTGTGTGTGCATATTTCAAATAAAAGGATTTAGTGATAATTTAAAATAGATACATTCCACACTAAAAGATAAAAGATTATATTGCTTTGAATACTGTAGATGTGTGCTGCCCAGTACAGTAAAACCACTAGTCACACGTGGCTATTTAAGTTGAAATGCTGTTTTTTAAAATTAAAAATTTAAGCTCTCTATTGCACTAGCTACATTTCATGCTCTCACTAGCCATACAAATCTAGTGGCTACTATACAGGACAACAGAATTTATACAATATTTACATCATCACAAAGAGTTATATTAAATAGTGCTATGATTGTGTAAACTTTATTTTAGACAAAGTCCTACCTGTTGACTCCCTAATAGGGAGAGCTGAGATTAACCAATTAATTAAAATATTTGTGAAAAACTTTAGGACAGAGTAGGTGCTAGATTTCTAGGAGAAAATGAGAAAGGTAAGTTTTCTGCTCTTTCTGTGTTCGCAATTCTCAAACTTAAGTTTTTCTAAACATCTGAGTCTTTTAGGAACATTTCTTCCTTAGAATTCATTATGGCACATTAATTTTAATCTTGTTAAACTGTGGGTTTGTGGATAGGATTCTACATAGCCACATTAGTCTGTTAAGGATATTCCTCTAAACATAAAAAACCACAAGTATCCAGATAATTATCAAGCTATAATTCTTTTAATAGATCTTGTTCTCTGTTTCCAAACTCTTATATAAAGGTTATTTATAAGCCATATATAAAACCAAGAAGGAAGATAAAATGATTCACACCTTGTGACAAACAGGGCACTCTGTACTCCCTATACTGTTTGTTTCGACACTGAGTATTGGATGACTGTAGAATTCCAAATAATTGAGGATAGAAGAATTGCTGTGAAGAAGACTCCAACCGAGTAGACAGAAGAAATGTTAACATGTTGCAACATAACTATCCACAGCCCCAAATTTGACAGCAGTAGACAGATTCACCTGGCATGTAACAAGACAACATCAGGTGGCTCTGTTTGAGGTAAGCCTCCATGCAGTCAGAGAGATGAAGAGACTAAGCCACAGAATGTGACGAGTCTTAAGTATGAGTGTCTGGCTAAGCTTCTATTTGTTGGCCCAAGGATTATCTGAAATACCCAAGGATTTTAGTTCCCCTTTATATATGCATCATGATACTGTCAATGACATTTAGAGACAACTTATGAAAACTTGAAAGAAAGTGCACTTAATTAGTGATTTGATAGAATCATTTTTCTTGTCATTTAATTACGGTTATTTTGTAGATTGTGGAAATAATGTAGAACATTATGAAGGGTCACAGTTAAGTTTTAATTCTGCTCAGTTGCTTCTTTTTAGTTGATCCAAAGTCCATGTATAAATAAAATGTGCATGAATCTTTGTGATGACTCCAGAAATGCTCTATCCCCTGAGACTTACTAACCATTCATGAATGCTTTGTGCTGTTGACACCTCCATGCACTTACCTACAGTACATTTCCAGAATGTCATTCACCCACTCGATATTTTTTATTCCTCCTTCATGATAAACTCAGGAATCAACTCTTCTTTCATTCGTATATCCTAAAAATGTTTATTGGGCGCTCATTGTGTTCCAAAAAACTTTCTAGGCTTGGGGAAACAGCAGTGAAAATAAGAAAAAAAAAATCCTTGCGCTTATGAAGCTTAATGTCTCTGCAAGAGGCAACAAAAATATATACTACTAAAGCCAAGACTGTGTTTTGTGAAGAAAACTAGTACAGGATATAGAATGTGAGTAGGTTATCTTAGATAGGCAGTCAGGGATGCATCTCTGTGCAGAGGACACTTAGGGAAATTTCTCAATGGAATGAGGGAGTGAGCTCTATGGCAGCCATGAACAGAGCATGCCTGGCAAATGGAAGAGCAAAACTTAAGCCTTCAAGTTAGCACAAACACACGAGAGCTGTAAAAGTTAGAAGTGGTGAAGAGGACAGAAGTGAGAGAGGAGTTTAGAAAGTGAGCCAGAAGCCAGAGGAAGAGGGTACTGTAGGGCCATAGTGTTGAGTTTAACTTTGTGTAAACAGAAAGCATCACAAATGTTGAAAAGTCAAGTCACAAGGTCTGTTTTTAGATTACTTGACTGCCAAGTTGGGGCTAGATTAAAGGGTTGGGAAAAGAAGCCTGAGACCAGTTGGAAGGTTATTGAAGTGGATGGGTGAAAGATGATGAAAGTTTAACCAAAGTGAGAGCAGTCGATATTATAAAAACTGGTCAAATTCAAGATCAATTTTAAAGGTATAGGCCATAGTATTTGCTGACATTGAACATGAACATGTGAGGGAAAAAAAGCAGCAAAGAAAATCTCTTAAATTTTTGGCCTGAGAAACCAGGTGAATGAAGCCGATTAAGAAAGGAGCAGGTTGCATGTGTGTGGTAGTGTGGGGGTGGGGTTCATATACTGAAAGTTGTTTTAGTTACGAAAAGCTTGAGACACCTACTAGGCACACAGGAGGAAATGTCAATTTGATGGTTGGACACACACATTTGGAGGTTGAGAGTCATCAATATATTCATGACCCTGAGAAGCCAAGGAATAAATTGAGGACCTATAAAGAGAATATTGAGAAGAGGGGAAGTTCAAGGACTAAATCATTGAGCCCTAAATCATCTAGAGATGGGCAAGAAAAGGAGCTGGCATAGAAGCAATCACTTCCTCCACCGACCTACCCCCAAAATAGGTCTATTATAGTAGCCAGCCACATCACACAGTGTTTATTTTACTTTTATTACTCACAACCACCTAATAGGTTTCTTAATTATTTATTTTTCTATCAAAAATATCCCTCCCTGAGTTTAACACATAGTAACACTCAAACATATTCGTGGAATTAATATATACTTGAATAAATTTTTTTGTAACTTGGCCAAGAAAATTTTGAAATATGGAAAAAATATAAATGGTACAAAGCAACACTTAAATTTACTAGTATTCTTGGAAAACAATGATAGTGTATTCTTCTGCAAATAAGATTTTTTTTCTTTTCTCTAAATTCCCTCTATTTACTATAGACAGCTCAACTATCTTTGGATTTGCTTTTACCTCATTGATTCTGTATTTATAATTCCTTCATATCCTGTTACTAATTATTCTTTTAGAGACCAGGCTTCTTTTCCATCATCAACTTTATTTCTGTCACTGAGTGTGATAAAAATTCGTCCATTGCAAATAAAGACCAGTTGCCATTAAGGACTTGCAGTCACCGGCCATTGGATCAGTGAATCATGCTTTATGTTATACACTAAACTGCAGATACAGAGTCTACAGCCTCTCTGGTAGCACACCTGTGCCTGCAGGCAGGTATATGCAGACGATTGGCTTCAGGTGTTTGCCTGCAGGAGCTTATCGAAAGTCAACGCAGATGAGGCCATTTTCTCTATCAGAAGACATTAACCTGCAGGAACCTTGTAGGCACAGGTGTATTTTGGGACCATAACAGTGTATTTCTTCAACGTATGTTTAACATTATACCTTAATCATGAATACCAGGTCAACAAAGTGAAGAGTACTCAATAAAATAGGTGAAAGAGGAGATAAGACAATAAGTGGCATGGTACGATTGGAAGTAATGCTTTTATATTCCTCCCTGCATCATGTATTTCATGTCTGCCACCATTCTAGCTCTCATTCTGCCATGATTTTGAGAAAAATAATTTAAAAATAATATTAAGGCATGTTGATAAAAGGACAGTGAAAGAGAATCGGATGAAACTTATTTGGAATTGCACTGTGTTTTAAATACAGAAAATTCGTTAAGTTTAAGCCAAGCCACATAAGGTTCAACAGTTTTTTTCTGTTTCTTTTTTTTTTTTTTTTGAGACAGTCTCGCTCTCTCACCCAGGCTGGAGTGCAGTGGCGGAATCTCGGCTCACTGCAAGCTCCGCCTCCCGGGTTCACGCCATTCTGCTGCCTCAGCCTCTCCGAGTAGCTGGGACTACAGGCGCCCGCCACCACGCCCGGCTAATTTTTTTGTATTTTTAGTAGAGACGGGGTTTCACCGTGGTCTCGATCTCCTGACCTTGTGATCCGCCCGCCTCGGCCTCCCAAAGTGCTGGGATTACAAGCGTGAGCCACCGCGCCCGGCCTTTTTTTCTGTTTCTAAGTGAGATGAAGTATTCAATGCTAAAGCTTAGTGATTCTGTAAGGTCACATCGAGCTACATAACTGGATAGTAATTGAAAGGATATTCTAGATTTTCTGCTTTTGAAAATTGTTAAAACTTTTAGACACATTTTATCAGTGAAAGCATAAAAGAAACTCACCACCTTCTCTAACTAACCACCTCCTGGTGATCTTTTCCTAACCAAGAATCTCTTTAGTGTTTTCACAGTTTGCACTTCTTCATTATACATATGCTGAAATGTTGCCTTAGGAACCAGTGATTTTACTTATATAAGTTCTTTCCCCGTCATCACTTACATTCTAACTTTCCTCAAACTAAGATATGTATTCTCCGTTTATTACACATCTTCCCATCCCTGCCTCCACAAGATGCATTCTTAACTGAATTGAATTGTATAGCAAATTCTTAAAAATAGACTGTTTCTTTGAATGTATAATGGAGTTGAATTACTGGGATACAGACAGTATTGGTGGGGGTGGAAGGGAAGTTTCAATGCTTTATGCGTATCATGCAACATTCAAATTAAAACATATATTTGACATTTGCAGGGGATTTAGTTCTGCTATAATTTCATATGCAGGTGGTGCTTAATAAATAATTTTTGATGACAAGCCAAGAATGTGCTGTATATAGGATTTGAACATATGCTCTATGATATTAATGATAAAGCATATGTTTAAAAACATTTTTATCCAAGCCTAGGACATATTGCCTCCATCCTTTACTGAACATCTCCTCCAAAAAGGCCTTCTCATCTTGAAATAAAAATGTTTTAAAATCTAGGAAGATTCCCCTGCTCTAGTTCTTCTTCCTGCTTGCCAATAATGTAACCTTCAAACACGTAAGTCTGAGATTGCCTGCCTTGCTTAAAAACTTTATAATCTACAGCGTGGCACCCGGGACCCTTCACACATTTACGGTCTGATACTAATATGCTTTTTCTGTCTTGTTTTTCACTATGCTCCCATCCACCCTATTAAACAGCTATATTGTTCATCGTTCTCTGAACACATCATGAAGTTTCACACTTCCATGCTCTTTTTTAGTATGATGTAATCATCCTGGAATGTGTTTTCCAACCCACTCTGCATGGTAAGCTCAACTCAAGCTCCTATTCCCTTCTAAAAGTTTTCTCCTCTGAGAATCCTTCCTCTATTTCCTGACCTTTCTCTGCCCTGTCCTATTTCACCTCTCAGCTAACTTTTCCATCATGGTGACTCTCTTATTTGTATGTTCGCACTCCCTGTGGCTTGTCTTTATTGAGTGTTGGGAATAGCTCAGGTAACAAGAATAACCGTGGTTAAGTAACATTCTGTAGGAGATTCTTCAGATCTATTTGACTCGTTCTAAATACTTCATTTTACTGATGTTTTTGGTAAATAGCTTTTAAATTTCAGAAACCGTATGTTTTTATAGAATTTAAACATTAAAGTTGTACATGATAAAGATATGTAGAAAATATGTAAAGTAAAAATTATTCATTTCCCCTAGTTTCCTAGTTCAGAAGTAAACATTTTAAACAGCTTGATGTACATTCTGTCAGAGCTCTTTTTGCTACATGTAGTCTCGGATATAGAAAGCCAGTTGGAATTTTTTAGAAAAATCATATTTTTTTAATATACAGCTTTATTTTATCTACTTGTAATCTTTTTGTACATCAGAACAGCCAGATCTGCCCATCTTTATAGCTTATCTTATACCTTACATCTTAAACCTCTAATGTCTGCGCAGGTGATCTATAGCTTACTTATTTATTGTTTTTTATTGACATTTAGACTGTTTTCAATAGCCAAAAAATGCTTCAGTGTACTTACTTGGATATATGTTTTTCCCTATTTGGGACACCAAAACCTGCAGTCCATCTTGTTGAGCTCCCTATCCATAAGAATAATAGGAGTCATGCGTCAGAAAAAATTAAGTGTAAAAGGGAATGATTAATCACATAATATGAAACAAAAGTTGTATATATGACTTATTCACTTAAGCATGATTATATGTAGCAAACCATAAATATTAAGTAGCAGAGTTCTCATTCTATTTTCCAATTCCCCCTCACTTAATCTTTGAAACTCTTTGCCTGTGCAACTGAAGCCACTGTCTTTGATCTAATTTGGAGCATTTCTTTTCCTTAACAATCAACAATAATCTCCCCCAGTCCTCCTGTTTTGTTTTGTTTTAAATTCCTCGAGATACTTATTCCACATCCATCTAAACTGGGATAATCTTTATAAAAAATTTAGGTTATTACTAATTAAAGATTTTTCCCAGTTCCTGCATCACTACTGCCAGGGCCTAAGTACATAGTTTCCAGTCACTGCTTATAACAGCAGTTACCTTGCTATGCTGCATTGCAAATTGCTAGTTTCGTTTCCTCAGATTATGCAGGTTGTAACCATTTGCAGGACTCTGAGGCATTCTGCTTTGGTTTTTAGCTGTATTTATGTCTGCAAACAGTTGTGTCTTTGGGTGGACAGCTACTTGTAGTTTCTTTTTTTGCTGATATTTGCCACCCTTTCGGCAGAGAAAATCCTGCTATTTTTCAGAGGAGAGAAAAATTCTCAGAGTGGGGATTCTCCATGAGGCAGATCCTTGTGGAGAAACACTATTCTACACCCCTCTAGCTACAGCAGCCTCTGTTTTTTACTATTTAACCATTTCTCACCACCCTATTGTAGGCTTTAATGTGACTTATATCAGAGTGTATTGTGTCTACGTGAACACGTCTTTCTCCGCAGCAGAAATGTGAGCTACTCGTAGAAACAGTGAATTCATCATTGTTCCCCTCTCCTGGGCAGAATATCTGACTCAAATTATTCAATCATTCTTTGATGAAAGGAAAAATATATATACAAATGAATAGAGTTAATTTTTATTAAGGATGGAATTTTAAACACAGTGCATTTTTGTGTTAGAAGTATCGATAAGATTGATTCAGTTGGAATTGCATGTGTTATTTGGCAAGAAAACAGTAACCACAGCTCAGAATTTTTAATCTAAAATGCAGTGTTAAAGTTTACTCATAAGCACTGAACAACCTTTTTTGGGGGTGTGTCTTTTTTAAGAATAAAGAAGAGAAGAAGGAAAAGTAAGAAAAATGAGGAACAGAAGAAAGGAGAAAAACTTCTTGCAATGATATACTGAAAATCCAAGGGCAGATTTTTTTAACCTCTTGCACAGAAGCAAGAGTTTATTTTCGGAAAGAAAAAAGATGTGCATGAAAAAATGTTACAGGCAAATTAATATTTGGAGAAAATAATGCTTATTTGGAAAAAAGACTTTTTATGCTTATGCTTCAAGTTGAGGAATAATTTCCCTCCTCATAATTAGAGCTTATTCTTTACTTATGTTCTTCATCTTTATCTCAGAAGACAAATTAGAAGGCAACTAGAAGGGGCAATCTACAATTTTGTCAAAACCAACTGTTCAGCCATGTTCTCTGTGAATAGGCTGACCATCTGATGATAGAATGAACACATAATGGAGGCAGCAAACCATGAAGGCTATTCAAATCTTTTATTTTCATTTGTGCTAGTTTCCTCAGCATCCTTCTGCAAGTAATTATATTTCTCTGTAGGAACAATTTTGACTGTCATTTCTCCTAGATGCTTTCTTTAAATGTACTCTTTGAAAAATGTGACTGGAAATGATTTCTGAAGCCATGTATACAATGCCTTAACTTCAGAGCTTGAATGTGCTGATGGCTCTCTTTAACGAGCGTAGAAACTAGCAAATGAAGTTTCCTCTGAATTCAGTCTCCTGTATAAGTTTGAGAATAATCCATATTTAACTTTCCAGAATTTATTTCTGGTCACCAGTAGTAGTTTGTACCACATACAAATTCTATACATATCTACTGACCTTTGGAAAAGACTCTGGTTACCTTGTATATTTTAACATTTTCTATTAAATGTATAAGTAGCTCTTTGTATGGTTTCATACAATCACAAATTAATTTACTTTCGTAATACTTTTTTTTAGTATGCTTTCTCAATCTAATGTTTGAGGTAAGTAAATTGTAGAAATGGAAACAATAACCTCCAAATCAATTAGGTAGAAAATATTATAGGTAAGTTTCTTTTATGATTTCTTTGTCCAGAGGGCTACTAATGTTTCATTTTTTATTTGAATCATTTCCCCCCACCATGCTAATTTTGAGTAAAAGGCAGTCAGAGGCCGGGCGTGTTGGCTCACGCCTGTAATCCCAGCACTTTGGGAGGCCGAGGCGGGCGGATCACGAGGTCAGGAGATCGAGACTATCCTGGCTAACACGGTGAAACCCTGTCTCTACTAAAAATACAAAAAATTAGCCTGGCGTGGTGGCGGGAGTCTGTAGTCCCAGCTACCGGGGAGGCTGAGGCCGGAGAATGGCGTGAACCCTAGAGGAGGAGCTTGCAGTGAGCCGAGATCGCGCCACTGCACTCCAGCCTGGGTGACAGAGAGACTCCGTCTCAAGGAAAAAAGAAAAAGAAAAAGAAAAAAAAAGCCGTCAGAATCCTCTATGTCTGCTTAAAGACATATGGCCCACTGAAATTTGTAATACTCTATAACTGACATTTTATAGTGATATATTTATAGTATTTCCCTTCCCCTGTCTCTTTTCATACTGGAAAATGAACACATGTAGGAATACAGTAGATTCACTACACATTAATGGGTTGAAAAATATGTAAATAACACATTGGGATGATACCAAGCTTTTTAGCCTTTACCATAAGCATTTTATCAGTATGCAGGAATCTTCAAAATAGAAAGCAATGATATATCTTTAGTGAAGCGTTTTTTTACTGACTAAAATAATTCACCTAGCAATCCTAAAACTTTATGGAATGATATCAAAGTGGCACAAGACATCTGATCGTCAATTTTAGTTGACATATTAGTCCATCTATCCCTTGGCTATGCTTTGGTAAGTCAACTGCATTGTATTAATCAGAAGGCTAGTGGGTGGAATTGGGTAACAACTGTGTAAAAGGGGAAGCGTGTGGGAAAATTGCATTAATTCATGTCTGTCTTAGGACTGAAGTAGAAATGTATAAATAAATCTATGAGTTGGCTATTAATTCATATGGATTAATATATAATATCAGAAATCAACAATCTCTGAAGATACTAGCTAAATGAATTAATATATTTTCAAAAAATCTGGAAATGTAGCAGGAACTTATGAGCAGACATTTCATATCTGTGCACAGTCTTATGCATTACATAAAAACAATAAGACTTTTCTGCACCTTCATTCGTTAGGGTGGCCAATCTGAAACTGTTCAGTCATTCTAAGCTAAACCCAAACTCTACTCGTTATTACTGAATGTCATTTGGAAATCTATTTCCTAGCATATTATTATGTTCTGGTTTATGGTATATTTCCAGAGGGTTAACACTTTTCATGTCATTATTAATTCAAAACATATTTATTAATTCTAGTTAAGAATTTAGGAGTGCTTTCACTAGCTTTGCCTCTCCAACTCCCAAAAGAGATGTATTGTGTGGATTTATCAAATTAGTGCATCTTTATGACTTATTCATTCTGAAGTGATAGAACATTCAAATTATGTTTAAGAAAATTGTAACAGTAAGAATTTTTCTAGTCTTGTGATATTGTTTTCTAATCTTGTTCCCTCCAAGAAGCTTTAAAATATAGGCCAGGTTAAAATGATACATCAAAATTCACAAACTTTTTTATCCCTGGTAATAACTTGTGGTCAGAAATGAATTTGGGATGGATATGAAAAGATGTAAGAAGAACTTGACACACTAGCATGGTCGAAACTTACATTATAATTGCTCTTCATAAAGGTACTTTAAAATTACTTTTAAGGTTTGGGATCTGAGTTTTACCCAAGAGTATTTTTTACTCAGATGACAGAAAACAATTTAACTTACGATAATTGTACCTAATTAGAAGACATTTAGCCATTTTAATTTTATAAATGGATTTTCCAGAATGATATGTTTAGAATCTTTCTATATGTCTGTAAAAAAGAAAGAAAATAGAAGTAGTCAGAGCTCAGTTATAAGCTGTATTTGTCACCATGTAATCATAAACCTTCTCATTTATGTTTCAATCACAAATGTCATTTCCACTCTTTAGAGTTTTTTATGAAGTTGTTAATAACATCACATCTAGAATTTAGGCCTGGAAAGAAGAGGAACATATTGAATAAATGGAATGGAGTATCTCTGTAAACCATGTCCACTAAAATGCACAGACATCGCTCAAATTCTAAGAAATGCTGTCTTGACTTGAATTTTATGGTACAACAATATTACTGATAAATTCTAGAATAAAGTTTAAAAAACAGCAGCCTTATACTTGTAGCATTGGAAAGTTCTGTGTTTGCAGATACAGAGTTTGTGGATTTTTATGTGACAGGGAAAGCTTTTCAGCAACAAAGTAATGGTGGATGGAAACAGCCTAGCTCAGTAAGAGGCTTCAAGACTGAGGAGGGGGTGGTTAGAGCCAATTCCAAATGGGCAGTAGAGAATCTCTTAAAAATAAAGCTCTAAAATTGATGTGAACTTAGAAGTGGATGCCATAGGCTATTATCGTCTTGCAAATAAACACTTATCTTTGAGGACCCTATTATTTTACAGTGAGCAAATAATCCACAGTTTAGATAGATAAAAAGAGAGATGCATAATATTCTCTGATGCTTGAAGGGAAGTTTAAAACAATCTTATTGGTAGTTTTTTGTGTCTGTGTGCAGACTACAACATTCCTTTGCTTTAGATAAAGCATTAACGTCAGTCCCAATCACTAAGGAAAGTTTAATTTTCAACAGGGATTTTTGATAGTTTTAGATCACAGGATGAGCCCATATTCAACAGTATACCTAAAGTGTCTGCAGGGATTGCTTTGGATGCTTACACAGTAGCTGTGTCTTCACTTTTCAAGGTAGTGTTTCACACTACATTAATTTAAAAAATATGTCTTATCCAAAATAAAATTGAATTCAGCTTTTTTGTTCTTTTCAGCGTGTAACTTTAAATAGTTTATCAGAAATGATTGGCAGCTTGATTTCAAATTTCATATATTTCATTTCAGAGGGAAATAAAATTCCTTCTTGTTGAACCATGCATTTTGCATGAACTTATGCATTTAATTTGTTAGATCCTTTCCCTTCTGCTGGGACACATACTCAGTAAGAGTTTGATTTTCTTTTCTTGATTGTTGTTAATGTTGCTCTGATTGTTTTTTTCTCTCAGTTACTGATACCTCATAATAGGACAACCAACACCATTATCAGGATATGTAAGATGTGTTACAGCCACAGGCAATGCTATTAGAATGATAAAATCAGTCAAAAGAATGCCAGAGTGTGAGAGGAGTGACCATCGAAAAAAAAAAAACAAAACACACACACAAAAGTTAAATAAAGTGAGTGCTATTGAACACTTACTGCACATAATATACAAAATTTAAGATGCTGGTTTCAAATATCCATACTTTATTCCTTAGAAAGGAAATGAAAGTAAATATAATGCAGTTAGGAAGGCAAGTTACATGATTATAAAAGTGAATCCATTTAAACATTTTCAGGCTAGTCAGTGGTTGTCATACTTGTGAAATACCAGTCCAGCCAAACAAAATGACCAATCACCAAGGCTTTGCTTCCTATGCTTCTTGTCTCAGAGTACTTTATGATTTCATTTGGATTTTCTTTGCATATTTTACCCTTGCTCCTCTCAGAATATAAGTTGTCTAAGTTTTATGCAGTTACAATTACATAAAGACAAAATCAGTGCTAAGTAAGGATTTTTAATAATTACCTGTGAGCTTAATCCCAACCATGTAATTCATAGTATATAAAACCTGAGTTTGAATTAAATCATATGTTTTCGTAAAGGACATTCTATGAGGTTTTTGTCTTTCAGCTACTTCAGCATAACAATTAAATTAGCACAAAAAATTCAAAGAAGCATTTTCCATAAAGCCATTGATCAAATTAAAAAACTAGCTCTTATTATGTTTTTAAAATCAAATTGTATTACAGCTAATTTTCTTTGTTCTTATTTATTCAATGACTGTATAATTAAATCCAGCCTTCTCTATTATGCCATTAATTATTCATAAATAAATATTGTCACAGTAACGTTTTTGCAACATCCAACTGAAATGTCTAAGGAAAGATGTAACTGAGACTAAATTGACAGATTGTAAAGCTATTGCTGAATCAGCTAAACATGCCATACTGATTAAAGTACGCATTTAGGTTTCTCATGCAAAAAAACTTCGTTTTCTTTTCACAAGTTACTGTCAATTTTTTAAAATCGCATGTTTAACTGCTGCCTCCGCTCTTTAAAAAAAATGTTTATAGGAGAATGATTGGGTATTGCTAATTAAAATTATTCAGGAAAAACTTTACCTATGAAAAATACTATGCTATTTTATTAATTTGTACCTAACATTTTAAAATCTTACATTATCATATATGTTTGAAGATTTGCTGCTGAGAGATGATCATTGGAATGAATGCGTGTGGGACTGTGTAGACTTTAGGAAAGTAAATTTACGATGGTCATAAAAATGGACTTTGCTTTCTGACTGTTTTGGCCTCTTTTACTTCAGTAAACACTAGATAGGGCTAACCTGGAATTTATTTATCATATTAGGTTCCAATGCACCTCCAAAGCACATGCTATTTCCTACTGATTTCCACTGACTTCCTTTCCAACTTTTCTTTTTCCAATATCTTTCTGTCTCAGTTCCAATTCCTTAGGCATACCCTAAACATGCACCTTTGCCTGGCTGTTTCCATCTCTGCTATTTCCATGTCATCTCTATTCCTCCAAAATTTCCGAAGTTATATTCTGCATAGTAAGTCATCCAGAACATCAGATACACATGCAGGGGACCTACGCTGCTCTTGTTTCTGGCTCTTCAAACCATCAAATTTAGTAATAAACATGAACATTTCTAAGTTTTCTGTTAGGACTCTTATTTGTATGCTTAACATTTCAATATTGCATATAAAGTTTCTGACATTTTAGTTCCATTTATTTCAAAAAGTCTAAATTAATTTTGCTTTACTTTAAACAGATTTGACTAGTCTATCACATCCATCTATCACATCAATGTAGGATTATAGCAATGTTTAAAATTAGAGACACCGTGAGGGTTTGAGGTATGTCAAATCTATAGTACACAGCAATGGGTGTCCAGCTGAGGTTTTTTTAAATATCAGATTCATACTTTACTATAATTTTAAAGTTTAGATGGGCTTTCTAAAATACTAACAATTATTCATGAGAGTGATTAAAAACTTGAAGTAGAAAAGCTATAAGGAAACAGAAAAACGATAATTTGTAATATATTAGTACCTAGTTACACACTTCTTTTCAGTTTTTCTTTTATGTATTTTTAGTATCATAAGATAATGCTGAATATGCAAGCTAGTATCTTGCTTTTAAAAATTTTATTTTTATTCATGTAGTTTTATATCACAGGCACTTCTTTACATTCGATATAGATATTTTATGTAATATTTAGAATTTAGGCTCTGGAGGCTACCAACTTAAACTTCATTACTGGCTTTGCTCCTTTTAGCTGCATAACCTTGCACAAACTCAAGTTCTATGAACCTCTGTTCTTATATATATATATGCAATGGTAGTAATTATAAGGCTATGATGGCTAATTTTATGTGTCCACTTGAAGGGCATTTTGGATGAGATTAACATTCATATCAGTGAACTTTGAGAAATCAAACTGCCCTCCAAGATGTGAATAGGCCTCATCTAATCAGCTGGAGAACTGAAAAGAAACAAACAAACAAAAAACAGGCCACCCCAAGTGAGAGGGAATCCCCCCATAGAATATCTTTGGACTGGGTCTGCAATGTTGGCTCTCCTCTGTCTTCAGCCTACTGGCACTCACTGCAGATTTTAGAGCTGTCAGCCTTCATAATTGTGAAAGTTAGTTATTTATAGTCAATCTCCGTGTGTGTGTGTGTGTGTGTGTGTGTATGTGTGTATGTGTGTATCTTAATGATTCTGTTTCTCTGGAGAACCCTGAATAATACAAGTGCCTACTTCTTTGAGTTGTAAAAATGAAATAATAAATGTACTCAGTTCTTATATAATTAATGCTATATAAGAATAAGCTAGTCTTCCTTATAATGCTTTTCATAATATTTAAAAGGCTATATGTTTTTGTATTATAAATCATGCTGCAATGAACATCTGAAGGCATCTTTTTTAATTTTTCTAAATTTCTTGTTGTTTCCATAAGAAAAGATGTGGAATTATTGAGTCAATAGAAGCAGCTATTTAAATTCTTCTGCAACAGTTTGGCAAATTAATTTCTAGAGAAGTCACCACATTATTCTCAAGCCATATATGCAGGGGCCACACTCACTGCACTCATGTCACATGCTGTCGTTTTGAAGTGATGCTCTTTCCTGTTGCTGTATTGACAGAAATTGTGCTTCTCAGATTTAGAGAGGGTTTTCAGGAAATGACTATGTGTTACTGTATCATATACAGCATACAGTGTGCTGGTCCCGCATCCGGAAATCCTCTGGTATTGTGTTGCTTTCCGTATTACAAATAAAAAGCTCTTATTACTATGCATGGTTACTCACATGAATAACTAAAGCATATTTCTACATCAGAAATACTTGGAGGTATGCTGGCCAATAGTTCTGTCCCATATACCCGCTTTACAATTATACAGGTAACCTGAACAGTTCATCATACTTGCCAAACTTCTGCTTCTCATTGAAGATGCATCTTCCTCATAAAACATTAGTTGAGTTTACTAAACACTTTGCTCAGGATTTTCTTATTGCTCGCTCTCTCTCTCTCTCTCTGTGTGTGTGTGTGTGTGTGTGTGTGTGTGTGTGTGAACATGTTTTGTGGTAGATCAGTTCCCTGTGATCTAACCTCCAGCTTCTGCTGAAAAGTTAGCTACTCAAATACTCAAAGGCAGACATGAGATCACATTTATTTTACATTAAAACATGATGAAAATTAAAAATATACAGGTGTTTACAAGTAAGTATGGACTAAAATTGTCAATACTTTCTAAATTCTCAGCAGGCACTGAAACATGCTGATGGGTGAATTGATTGTTTCAAGGATTATCTTATGAATTGGCAGGCATTTGAAACCAAAGAAAGATTAAGGCCTCTGAAGTAATGTCCTGACCACAGGAAAGAATGGCTAAAGAGATCTTTTTCTTAATTTACTACTGATTTTATCTTCCATGATTTTAGAGACCGTTACTTCTCTGAGCATTAAAACAAAGCAATAGAAAAATCCAAAAAAAAAAAAAAAATAGCAAGAAGTATAGACAAGCAGATTTGAGAATTCTAAAAATTAACTTGATGCTCATTTCTTTAGCTTGTAAAGTATCTTTGTAGACATAAGTTGCAGGTAATGGAGCTCCATATTCCCCAAAGTTTTTGTTGCTTTCTGGAAACCTTTATGAAGAAACCCATGTTTTGATGTGGTCTTATAGTCATAAGCTAGATGATTTTGGCTTTAGAAATTTTTAACGTTCAGCAGAATTTTTTAAACAGATTACAAAACAAAAATTCCAAAGGATAATTCATTCTTTGAAATGACAACTAAGTTAACTTAGAAAAAAAAATGGAGACAGTTGCTGTAGGGGATGCTTCTGGATAACTGTTGCTATATAATGAGTGGAGCCAGGACGAGACAATAAAATGTCACAGGATGCAGGTAATGGAAGAATGGGAGTTGGCTGTGTGTATCTTGCAACTTATTCATGTCAAAGAATATTACATTTATTGGTCCACCTCCCTTTATGCCAAGAACAGTACCAGGTTTTCTGACTTCTTAGTAAATTTTAATGAAATCACAGTAAGAGGAATCAAATTTAACTGAGTGAAAGAATCTTTGTAGTTTCTTCTACTGTATTGTTTATAAGGTACATCATTATCTCAGTTAAGAAACATGTCTCTGTGAACCATAATGTAGTAACTAACAATATTTTAGCGTTTTCTAGGTGTCATGCACAATATTCAGCATTTTATGTAGATTATTTTTTAATCATCTCTCTGTCAACAATCCTATGAAGTAAGCTGTTATGATACAGATGAGAAAATTGTGGTTAACTTGCACATAGCAGAACTGGGTTGCAAAAATATGCAATAAAAGCTAGCAAAAGTTGTTTTAAATTATCTTGTGAAAATATGTGTTTAGGATAAAAGTCCACCTTCAGTGTTAAGAAGCATTCCTTCTTTCTCTGTATTTCTTCACAGAACACTGTTTTTAGGTAAAATTTTCTCCATCTTCACTTGCAGGTGGTCACTTGATCTGTCCAAATTAGAAAAGAATGGTACCTATGTGGTCTCTAGACTTTCTAGGTTGATGGTACTATTGATGTTTCAATAACTATTTCATGTACCCTGAGGCCAAAATAGATATTTGTTTCATTTATTAAGTAATTAAGTTCAAAAAATTTAATAAGCATTTGAAAAAATGTGCAGAAATGAAAAGAAAAAATATTATTTTATTTTAGATAAATACAATTCCATACAGATGGGATGCCTATGTCTACTGAGTACTGCACACTCAAACAGTATAATTTGATCAAATACCACCATCTTAATTTTCTGTGACACATTGTTTTTTGCATGAGACTTGTTTTTTTATCACAGCAATCGCCAAAATCCTAGCTTTGCAAATACATGACGCCACTACAAATAATGTAACAATCTAATGTTGAAATTTTGAACTACCTCTAACTGGCAGTTTGGTTGGTATTTGACAGAGATTGAATAGAAGAATATTTCAAAATTTAAAAACTTCTTACAGAGGTTCTGTGAGTTTCTTGTAGCACCCAAGTCACCTAAAAGAATGTTTGGAAACCATGGGGCTATACATTTTGTGCTGGCCCCCAAAGCACATTATTTATATGGGAACCTTTTTCCGTATTGGCAGAGAATGTTCAGAAATTGACATTTTTATATATAGATATTTCCAATTATGGCTGAGAGAAAAAAAGTCATTAAATCTTGACTCTATCACAAATTTCTAACTCTCAGTTGTTTTCTTTGAAATTAAGAGAGAAAAGCAGGCAATAAATACTGACCTGTATAGGTTATTATAAGTTCTCAATTAGGTAGTAGATCCACTCTTATTTCTTCCGTCTGACACTAATAGCCATAAAACCAAGGGCAATCACTTTGCCTGTCTAGCATTAAGTTTCCTCATGAACGAAATGAGGGGATTGAGCTATGTTGCCTCTGAGAAAAGTTCCAGCTCTAAAAGTCTATGTTTTCAGGACACTAAGTAGATAGATTTCTTTGACTTTGTTCCTCTAACACAAAGTACTTTGCTAATATTCTGTACATACTGGTATTTACTACATATTGCCATTTAATTAAAAGTACACCCACAACACTGATTCATATTTTCATATTTTATTTTTTGATAACACTTGTTAATTGTTTTCCTTTCTTTGCAATTTCTTTTGATTGGAATTATATCACAGGCAGCAGTTGTGTGTGTGTGTGTGTGTGTGTGTGTGTGTGTGTTTATCTATTGAACTGCTACATACATACAAAAAAACTATCAAAATCTTCAATGATGGAAAAGTCAACAGTTTGGAACTATGATTTTTCTTTTCACAGTAAGATATGTAGATCAAATTTCTTTCTGAATAAAAATTTCAATGCTTATTGTTAACTCATGTGAGTATATCATCAGACAATTTTGTCTTAAAAATGTTGATTGTTGTTTTGACTGTATTTTCTTTGGAATGTTTATGAAGGAGCAACTGAGAAAAAGAATCTCAGTCTATTTTATCGAGAAATGAAGAGGAAGAGACAAAAGAGCAGATATATCTTAGGGAGGAGAAAAACAGATGGGCATCTCTAAAGAGGATGGGTTGTAACAAGATTTACTTTCTAGCATAACCAAATTGGAAGAAGTGATTTAAATGTATATGGCAATGTGAGTTTACTACCACTTCAAAAATCCTATCAATTTTGTAAGCTTGCTGAAATCCATTATCTCATTCAGCATGAGGAACATGTTTAGGAGAAAAAAAAATGCCCATAAAAATTTTTAAATAAAACTTTTTGACATTTAGTTTTCCAAACCTCATCAAGTATTAAGTAAGAAGAGGCTTATATTAACAGGAATAACTAAATTTTTTCTGACTTCCCCCAAATCTCAACCAGTATAGAGTAGGAGTCCCCAGGAGCATCTCAATGAGCTAAAAAAATACTTTGTTCATACTTATCAAATTCTCTTCATTAATTTTTACCATTTTAGAAGCTACAGAGATGTCATTCCTAACTCTGGCAAAAATTGCTGGTGCAGTATGAGGCCCACTGTGAGAAACAGCAATGGTGGGGATTGGCGTTATTTAATACCACCTGGAATCCCTAAATATGGCTCTGAAATCTGCATCTATAATCTTGGCTTCAATTTTAACTTCTAGACTTTAACAGTCTGCAGGGCATCTCCAGCTAGATCTTATAAACTATACGAATTTCTAGTGCAACAAATCAGAAGAGAACTCTATAAATTTCCAGTCACACCCACATGGCCCTGCCCCTGCCCCTCATGGCCCTGCCCCTGTGCTTCCCATTGCAGCCACCAGCATCTTCATGCCTCCAGGGATTCAAAAAGCCATTTCAAGTCCAAATGTTTAATCAACCTTCACATTTAATAGGAAACCAAGCCCTGTTGATTTTTGTTCCATGGTATTTATAAAGTCTATCTGCTAGTCTTCATTCCCACATTATTGCCTTAGTTGTATCCTTTCCTATTGTGATAACGTCCTAATTAGCCTCCTCATACTCCTCTCCTTTTCTTATTTAATTTAATCTATATGGTAGCTCCATAATTTCCTTTCTGTAACTGAGCTTTGTAATTTTTGTTGCCTACAAAATAAACCAAAAAAAAAAACTCACCCCCGCAAAACAAAATGTAAATTCCCATTGCATTTAAGTCTCAATGCAACCTGATCTCCAGCCTATTTTTCTAGATTTATTCCTCTAGATCTCCCATTCACGTTCACACTTTGGGTTTTCCAGTAATAGAAAAACTCACTCTTCATCTGTCTTCATCTGACAGTCGCTTAGCCCAACCACGGAATTCCAATACCTCAGCCTGAAATGCTGAGGAACCACTCCTGTACCACCTAAATTCTTCATTAAAATTCTGCTCAGTTTACTCTAATTAGGGCCCAAAGAGTATGGAACCTTATCCAATAATAAATAGAATTACTTGCAATGTTCCTATAGCGTGTAATTTTTAATTCTATTATATTGCAGTCTGATTTGTCTCATAGTGACTATCTCTCTTCCTATGAGTGTGAGTTCCTTCAACAAAGGAATCACATCATCTTCATCTTTGTACTAATATTTCAATTTCATGGAGGCAGATGCAGAATGAATAGTTGCTATGATGAAGGTAATTAAATTATAGATTGACCAGATAGAATTATTGTTAAGATTGAGTGAGTGGATCAAGCTCAGAGAGGACAAATATTCCCCCCAGACCCTTTGATCACAGTGCCTCTGATAGCAGCAGGAAAGCTGTTCCCAGGACTATAAGAAGCCACTGAATCTGGAAGAATCTGGAAGAGGGAGAACATAGAGCCCCACTGTCTTTGCCCCGATGGGGATTTCTTCCTACACCGTGGCAGGGAGTCATCTAGTTAGGATCCTTGATGCTTGTGCTACAAACTTTTTCATCAAAAATGATTGCATCAGGTTCTTCATCTCTTGCCATAACTCAGTTTCAAATCTAAACTTACAAAATGTGTTTGGCAGACACTAAATTACAACAGAACTCCTGAGATGAGAAGATTGGGAAATACAGTTTGGATTTTCTAGCCTCTTCAGTACAGGATAACATACCAAAAAGTGATGGGAATGGAGGTTGTGTGGGAGCCAAGGCACAGTACCTACAAATCTTCTGCTGGAATATTTGTCATCCATACATACCCTTCATCCCAAGTTTAAGCTTCCAAACAGGAGCATTTGGAAACACAATATGATGCCAGCTAACATGATGCAGTATCTCTCTATAAATTGAGTTCCAGCAAGCACTGATTTCATCTCTGTGTGATCATTTCTCCTCTAATTCTGTCACAACCCTGAACCAAGGATAAAATTATAAAGTTAACCACCACCCACACTGAATATAAAATTATAGTAGAAAGGAAGAGATGAAGGAAGAAAGTAAAGTTAGCTAATAAAAATATACACATAACAGAACAAGGAACAATATGTTAGCTACTGAAGACCTCATTTGTACAGCTGGTAGTGATATCATAGTTGGTGTTTATAATTTTGGTTCTGCTCCTTCAAGTCCATTTTCTACTTGCTTCTCATCCAGTGCCTAACAGGACTTTTTATTTGGATGAGTAATTCAAACATTCACATCTAAATGGTCTGAGTTCTTAGAAGACCTCCTTATATTGAAATGCTATAGTTTTGCCATTATTATTATTATTTGCAATGGATATGGCAGTTCTATCAGGCACATAAAAGAATGCACTGGGTTCCAAATCTTTCCTATGTCCCTAATGCACAATGGTCACCTTATTTCCCCTGATTAATAAGGATCAATCACACTCACCCACCCTGTAACATTCTTTGTAAATATTGAATACGTATCGTGAGAAACCTGGAATGGCCAGGTGGCAAGCTCAAGTCTGACTCCAGTTGAGCTATCATTGTGTTCCCTGATGGAAGAATTTCTTCCTTGAGTACTAAGATCTCCAAGCCAGGAGAGGTCAAGATCACAGGAATTGAAAGTAGCATTTTGTAAATGGGTCGTAAAGTGAAATAGTGAGAGGTGCCCCTCCTACCCCCATTCTTACCTCCCAGACTCATGTATTTCAGCTGTGACAAAAACAAAAAACACCATTATGCTTGTTGGTTAAGAAGGTAATCCATATGTACACATCAACAAATCATATGAGATTATTTTCTAGTTAGTAACATTACTGAGCAGTGCGTATAGTCTTCCACTCTCTTAAAAGCCTCCCCGACTCTGGATGATGGAGTACATGATATGACTCTTTAGTGCTGTGGCAGTTATCCCCTTGCTCCACTTCTTTTGCTGTAAAGCAGAATTCTTGGTCAGAAGGAATCATATGCGGATATTTTAGAGTGAAGAATGAATGCAGTAAACTTAGGAATGTTGTTTGTAGAATCACTGTGGGCAAAGAAGACAAATCTGTATTCAGAATAAGTGTGTATTTCACTATGGGCAAATTGTTACTTATTCTATTATCAAAAGAAAAAAATACATGTCAGCAACATTTTACCGGGAAGTAGGAGTTTTTTCCAAGTTATGGTGTTATATTAGAGGTTCAACATTAGTTTCTCTGCTAGTAAACAGGGTACTCAGGCCAGGAAATATAACATTTATTCCAGATGCCCATGTGGCTAGCTAAAAATCAGGAATTCTATTACTAAGAAAGGGAGAAACAGATGTCAGGAAGAAACTCATAGGCTCTGCCAAACACCAAATCCAATGATGCAGATTTGAGTCTCGTCTCAGTTTAAATTCAGGTTATTTTTAAATTGTTATTTACTATAGTTTAAAAATAACCTGAATTTAAACTGAGGCTAGACATAACATTGATAAAGCATTACAAATTAAATTTTAAATGACTTTATTGAGAAGTGGTGCTGGGTCATTTCAAACGTTATCTCATATTTTTATAATAATTCAAATAACCTATTTTAATGTAAGCATTTAAAATATTTGCTTTAATATAGGCCTTTAAAAGAGTAAGATATTTTGGCCGGACGTGGTGGCTCACGCTTGTAATCCCGGCACTTTGGGAGGCCGAGGCGGGTGGATCATGAGGTCAGGAGATCGAGACCACGGTGAAACTCCGTCTCTACTAAAAATACAAAAAAATTAGCCGGGCGTGGTGGCGGGCGCCTGTAGTCCCAGCTACTTGGAGAGGCTGAGGCAGGAGAATGGCGTGAACCCGGGAGGCGGAGCTTGCAGTGAGCCGAGATTGCGCCACTGCACTCCAGCCTGGGTGACAGAGTGAGACTCCGTCTCAAAAAAAAAAAAAAAAAAACAAAAAAAAAAACAACAAAAAAGATATTTTAAGGATGTTGCCTGAGATCAGAGGGTCAGAACGAGGAGATAAGCCCAACACTTTTCAAACTCTACAGGCATTTCTTAGGCTGAGATACTGCTTGACTTGTTATGTGATTGGATGGAGTAGCTAAAATTTTGTAAATGTTTGCAGTGTACTCAGTACTGTGGCGCCAGGCACTGTGTTAGCATATCATATATTTTCTCATTTAGTCATATTGACCACATGAAACAGATATTGTTGTCATCATCTCTATTTTATAGTTGAGGAAATTAAATAATTAAAAAATTTAACTTTACCCAAGATCATATAGCTAATATGCAGGACTCATCCCAAGGCCATAGGATATCAGAGTATGTATTGCTAAATACACACAACTCTGATTTCAGAGGTAAGATTAGATGGCACCAGTAACAGCTGAAATACTGGAATAATTTAAGAGTTAGGAGAATGTAAATCTGGACTGTTATAAAGAAATACCTATTTCTCATGAATAATTGGATGAATAGTGTAAAAACAGTCTAAACAAAAATTCAATGTAATTTATATCCTGCAGAAGTATTGAAGCATGAATTTCAATAAATTCTTTTAAAACTGAATTATAGTGAAAGTGAACACTAGACATCATGTGTATCGTCACCCTAAAGAGGAAATGCATTCACTTTTATATAAATATATCTTTATAAATTATTCTTTTTAATAGCCAATTTGTGACCTAGATTTCTACTTGGCAAACAATTGAGAATTGGCATTTAAATCAGACACTTGTGTTTAGAATTACAATTTTTAAAAATAATTCAACATCATTTCTGTGGAATAAAAGTCTAAATAAATATTCTAACTTATTTCGGCGGTTTTTAAAAGATTAAGGAAATCTTATTGTACTCTAAATGTAGAATAGACTCATGTACAACACAGATCAGAGCAAATATTTTATCAAAAAAAAAGTCAGTGAAGCAGCGCTCTAAGAATAGTAAAATGCTTAGTTTCCATGGAATGTGTTTGACAGTAAGATTTTTAAAAGATCTAAGAGGTTGACCTTTCTCCCCCACAAACTAAGTAGACTTTAAAATGAGCACATCTGGTTTATGTTCCTAAACCTCTGGCCTTTAAAAGCTTTGTTCCCAATTCACACAAAATACCATTCAGGATTGCTTGACATAGTGACCCTTCCCTGTAGGTGGTTAGGTGAATAAAGTGATTAAGTAGATTCAGGAATTTAGCATATACGTAGCAAGTTAACATTTGCATCCTGAAGTGATTAGTAAACAGTACTGTTCACTGGGGTATTTTAAGCAATTTTACTTTTTGAAGTTCTACTTATATTACTGTTTTTCAAAAACCACATTTATCTTTCTTGTAAACAATTATACTGGTGCTATTATCTGTTAATTTAGAATAAAGCACATACTGTTATAAACTAAAGGTATTTTCTTTTATTTCAAAGCTCCAATGCTGTTACTAGAAAAAAAAATACTGAAAGGGTGGTCAGGTTGGATCCATAAATCTAGACGGCTGTTCAACATTTAACCAATTCTTTGGTACTCAATTGAGTTAAACATTAAATGGTGCATTGGCAAGGAGGATTTTATTTCTATGAGGCCCACTAATAAAATACTGAGTTATTTGTGTAGAATGTAATTCCTTATGACTTTGCCTTCCATTTGCCTTGAGGATATACCAGTTTAAAAGTGTTCAGCACACTACACCATGCATAACAGGTAATCTGCCTAATTAAATCCTATAAGGATGTTCTCAGTAAAATGCTGAAGAACTCCCATAACCTCTGCTTCACCCTCCCCATGCACCAGAGCTTCCGAGAATGAGAAACCCCAGCCATTAACTGAAGTGTTTACACTTGAAGCTCAAAGTCTACTTTGACAGAATGGCTCATTTCACATTTTACAAATCTGTTTTCTCATTTATAAGCAGAAAGTAATTTGTCAATTTTTTTACTATTATAATTCTCAACTTGTTCTGAGAGAAAATGATCTAACATACAACTGCAATTCATATTGCAAAAGTCATACTGTGACTGGAACTGCTATATTCAGAGATCTAGTAAGATTTACATCTATATTTTGAGTGCATTCATTTGGTATATTTCAATGAATTATTAATTATGACCAACAATAAAATATTATTTTGCTTAGATGCACAGCAATAGGAAAGATGCCCAAGAGAAATTTATCTGACAGCTCAAAACAAAATGGCCAAAATTCACTCATAGGTTACTCATCCAACGCAGCATGATGCATATTTGCCCATCAAAAGCACTCAGTGTGTATTTTTCTCAGCTTGTCAATGTTTTGTCAAGAGACTAAAAGACAAACTTCAGCCTTCAGATAAAAAAAAAACTTTATTTATTAAAAAATAAAATACAATAGATGAATAATTTTTTGGAAAGCTCTTCAATTATACTAGAAATTGATAACAATGATTTTTATTCAACTAGCATCAATATGGCCAGAACCATCACCCCATATAACCAAACTACATATTATATCTTTTATTGACCTATTTCTGTTGACACAAAAATGCTACCACTTTTCATATTCCCTTCTAATCATCCTTTCTATTCTACTCAGTAAAATCCTAAGAGAGAAATCTCATGCAAATTACTGACTCATGTTTTTTCTTTTATTGTACACATTGGACTGAGTGCCAAATCAGTCCTACATATTTCCTCAATGTACGTCTTTCAAGTTTGCTCCTTCTTTTTTAATCCTTAGGCTGTTTCAGACTGGGCTTTTGGCAGTATCTTTTTTCTCAACTGTACGAACAGCACAGGAATAAAACCTCCAGTCTGTTGCCTGGCAGGTGTTTTAGGGATATTTCAGAGATGGCTACTAGGGCACTGGCTAGTTCCTGGTAAGCTTCTTCAAACCACTTCAGCTGAGTTGCCAGCATCAAGCTACTAGTCACTAGTTTCTCGATCCCAGAAAGAAGTTAATCATAAATCCCAAGAGATAATGAACTCTGTGAAGGGCAGATGCTAGCTAACCATACATATACCTGATTTTAGATCTAAATAATTGGAGACAGATTAGCGTGTTTGCTAGGAACACTAACATTCTAGTACAAAAGAGCTGGGTTTAATTTCCTGCTATGCAAGGACCTCAGAGAAGTTGCTTAATTTTGTGTCTCAGTTTCTTCATCTGAAATAATGATACCATTAGGCTTTTTACAGAAGACTGAGAAAATGTTTGTACAATGTTCGCAATGCTAACAAAGATCAACTCTCAAAAGTTAGATCAACTCTCAAAAGTCAGAAATCAACCTTCCATGTCAATATAGTTATCTCATGTCATTACTGAGACTATATCTGCTATTATTCTGTATTTAAATTTTCACAAATCACTCATGATCTTCAACCTGTACTTCAAAACAGGTATACTGGATTTTCCACTTCTCTTCAACTGCTACATTTAATTTTGCTTGTCTCTCTCTTTTCAATCACCTTTTATAAGAGCCTTTGAACAGAAGTCACAGACTGCTAATTAATTATGAGATTCTTTTAATCTTCAGATTTTTTCAAGAGAAGGTAAAAACCCAGAGTTTTGTGTGAAAACTTGCAGGTTATCCATCATAACTCCAAATTGCATACCACATCTCTGTCACCTATGTACCTCTTAGAGGCATTTAACTTTGTGTTGTTTGCTTCAGAACCTTGTCCTAAGGCTAAATTATGTGTCTAAAATGCCTGTATATTAGGTTTCTTTTCCTGTTTTTCTGCTTACTTTGAGAATAAATATTGGCATAGCTTAGCATAGTCTTGTTTAGCCATGAAACATTCACACATATCCTCTCTTAATTCCCTATTAAGGATTTTTGTTTTAACCTCAGTATGTAATATATGCATATTCATGGATTCTAAAATTCAACATAAATTAACAGACTTGCTCTGATAGTGAATGATCTATGCAATATGAACTGCAATTCATATTGCAAAAATCACACTGTGACTGGGTCTGGGTCTGCTATATTCAGAGATCTAATAAAACCTACAAGCATATTTTGTATGCATTCATTTGGTATATTTCAATGAATTATTAATTTTGACCAACAATAAAACACCATTTTGTTCAGAAGTACAATAGGAAAGACACAATAGGAAAGGTAATACAACTTATAGAAATATAAAACAACATAAGCCCTAATAATGGGGAGAAGGGCAAGTTTAAAATAAAATTTGAATACAAGGCTAAATATACTGAGATATAATAGTAACGGGAACAAGAACACTGGAAGCACAGAGGAAAAAACTCATGAGAAAAACGTGGGAAGGCACCTGGAGATAGTGACATTTGAGCCAGGCCTTGAAAAATGGTGTTAATTTGGAGAAGACAATACAGAAGGGGAATGGGAACAGCTGGTGATGTGGTTTGGCTGTGCCCTCACCCAAATCTCATCTTGAATTATAGCTCCCATAATCCTCACGTTTGGTGGGAGGGACCCAATAGGAGGTAATTGAATCATGGCGGTGTGTTTTTCCGTTGCTGTTCTCCTGATAGTGAATAAGTCTCATGAGATTTGATGGTTGTATAAAGGGCAGTTCCCCTGCACACGCTCTCTTGCCTGCTGCCATGTAACACATGCCTTTGTCTTGGCCTTCCGCCATGATTGTGAGGCCATCCCAGCCATGTGGAACTGTGAGTCCATTAAACCTCTTTTTCTTTATAAATTACCCAGTCTCAGATATATCTTTATTAGCAGCATGAGAACAGACTAATACAGCTGGATACCTGCGGAGAAAGGCACACATGCAAGATATACTTGAAAGTTAGGAGAATCAGATGTTGATGAGGAGGTAGGAGAAGGATAGTAGAAGATAACTGTGTTAAGAACATGGCCACTAGAGGCCGGTCGCGGTGGCTCACGCCTGTAATCCCAGCACTTTGGGAGGCCGAGGCAGGTGGATCACAAGGTCAGGAGATCCTGGCTAACATGGTGAAACCCCGTCTCTACTAAAAAATACAAAAAATTAGCAGGGCGTGGTGGCGGGTGCCTGCAGTCCCAGCTACTCGGGAGGCTGAGGCAGGAGAATGGCGTGAACCCGGGAAGCGGAGCTTGCAGTGAGCTGAGATCGCGCCACTGCACTCCAGCCTGGGAGACACTGCCAGACTCCATCTCAAAAAAAAAAAAAAAAAAAACCAGGGAAGTGAGATATTCTAAAAATGGGTCATATGTGTAGCTCCAAATGTCTACCTTTGACATAGATGAGTTTTTAAAAAAATTATATCAGAAGGTAAAATAACTTTTATTCTTGTTTTTTAATTCTCGAAAACTACATGCTCTTGATATCTTCGTTTAATATCATCCTCATAATCCATATGCTAGTTCTGCTTTATATTTGAGCTAATTTTATAATAAATCCTCATAACTGGGATCTTAAAGACACACATCTTATATCAAAAATTAAATGAAAAAATGTATTATGATTTTTCTACAGTTCAAAATTTTAAGATATTTGGTCCTGTTTCTCCTTACTTTCCACCATTGACCAGCCATGGTTAACATAAACCTCATCCACAAGAAAATCTGTGGCATAGTTAAAGCTGTTAGAATTATGGGGAGAGTAGGCTCATCTAAATTAACTATAAATCAGAATATATCAGCCATTAATATCACCCATTCATTGTTCAGCTGCTCTGCATCTTTAAAAGGTGTGTCTTCTTTTGCCTTATGCTGTCTAAGTACTCCATAAACATATATTTTCCTAGGCATAATTAAATGAAATATTTTCTATATGGACAGATAGTCATCACTCTTTATCAAGATATGTGGACACCTCATGGTCATCTAAGTTGCTTTAGTTTCTAGTACTTGCCTCTTGGCACATAAGACATTTTTGTTCAGTTGTCTATTTTTAGCTATAGGCATTACCTTTGCTTTATACGTCTGTAGCAAGAGACACAGTCATTCTTTAACATACATTAACCTAATATTACAGTGTTTAATATTACAAATATTTGGACCCAGATCTCCACTAGAATATTCACTTCAGGAGAGAGAAAAAGTCATAACCCACCTTGCTTATTGCTATATCTTCAGCATTTTCGCTGGCTTTCATTGACACCACCCCAATAGAAGCAGTGGGTGTATTCCCTCATTTCTTTTCTGTATGTGTGAAAGTCTAGATTCCTCAGTCAGCCTCCAGTAATACTTCAAACCTTTATATAACACCACATTGGAGAGGGTACTGGGGTACTTCATTATAGCCTGAAGAGTGTCAAAATCTCAGCTCACCACTCAGCCTTTGCTGTCATGGGTGATGGGGGAGCCATATTTTTTCTGTGGTATTTGACTGAAGTAGAGTGGTCTAAAAGTTACGTCATTCTGGGTTGCCCAGTTCCTAGTTATTTGGTTAGATACAGAACATACTTTTGATGGTGATGGTAGGTTTTTTGTTTGTTTTTTAAGTGTGCACTTTTTTGTTTGTTTTTGTTTTTTCCTTTTGGTCTGCACGCATTGGTGTTTCTGGGTTGCCAACTTCTGCTTTAAGCCTGGGGTATAGGAAGGAAGAGGAAAACACCAAAATCACCACTCTGCTGTTTCCTTGGTCCCACAGTCTACAGCCAATCTGCCTTCTTACCTTCACTCTGTAGATCTTTCTTATGTTTGTTTTGTATATATATAATGTCTTGATTTTAAGTTATCCCTAGACGAAGGAATAGGAAAAAATGTGTCTACTCCATCTTCTACATACTTGGGAGCTAAACAACACACTTCTAAACAATCCATGGGTTAAAGAGGAAATCTCAAGGATAACTTAAAAATATACATTAAGACCTGAATAAACCTACCTGAGTAAACTGACAGGGCAATGAATGAGAATTGTTGTCTCAATGGCATCTGAGGCTGCCAAGAGCTGACTAATAGCTAAACTACATATGGGACTTCAACTAAGAGATGTTATTGCTAATAAGACTGTTGAAAGCAGCCTCTGTCAGTCATCGCCAAGATGCGCCCACTGAGAGAAGTTGGAGCCAACAGAAAACACCATGGAGAATCACAAATTGAAACATAATGGAAGAGAATATAATAATGTATTTCTTAAAGAAAGTTCTAATTGTCTACCATAACCACAATAGGGTAGCTATTATGGATTTTTGTTTTGGATCGGATATGCTTTTCACTGAAGAAAAAGAATATACTTTTGGCAGTGCTACAGTCTCAGTGTTAAAGATAACCCTTGGTAGTGTCTAAGGCCCAGTATTTATTTAGTGCAAGAACTATACATCTTAAAAGTTTAATATACAATTTCTACATAATTTGCACATTGACCAATAATATATAAAATAAAATAGACATTATCTGTATACCTCCAAAAGGAATTTGATATTAAAGTTTAATTTTTTGTTTTATGCATTTCACACTTTATTTTTTCTTTTAAAGTTGATTCATAAATGCTAAGATCACTTTGCAATGATTGTTATATAATGAGATTTCTTTCTCAACTGATATGCCTTTAAGCTTTCTTTTCTATAGATTCACATACAGCAAAGGAATCCACTATGCTCCAGGTCCTAGAAATGTCCTGAACTGCTTCTGAGGAAAATGGTCTTGCCTAAAGTCATGATGATTGGAACAACTTCTCTAGTCAGCTCTTTACATACTTTCTCTACCAAATCACCCTGTCTGCACCCGTAATTGTTTGGACCAAGAATAGAGGCTGATTAACAAAAATAGGAAATTTGATGGTTCATGACTTCAAAACCAGCAGGAGATAAGGTTTAATTGCTTGAGAATGTAATGTTCTGGCCGATAGACTAACAGAAAATTGTCAATATATTAAGCTGCTATTGGATTTCCAGAACCATTGCTGTGTCCTGATGACACTATTTACTGTTAGACTTCTTCCATCTGAACAGGCCTAAACTCCAGGGCCTATGGCCAGGGAAGTGCTATGACTATTTGGATCACTGTAATTCCAGGAAATAAGAAAGAAAAGGTGATGCCTATTTTCCCAGTCTATAGTTTCTTTTATACAACTAAGCACATATGTAAGGCAAAATGGAATTATAATGACGTGAATTATAAACATATTGACTTGTCCAAATCCAGCCATCGAAGCAAGCCAGTTGTAGATATCTCCAGAGTTGTCAAATGTATATATTTGAATTTAGATATTCATATAAAACTCAAACCCATGCCTTTATTTCTACCTTTTAACTACATCTAGCTTTTTTTTAGTGCCTCCCTGCGTACCTTCTCAGTACTATCTTTGTGTGGCCCACATTGCTCATTATTTCCATATCAAAATTAGGCCTACACATATTATATACATGGCATCACAATGTAGGAGGTGAAGGAGTGTCCTGGATCACCTTGTTTGACATGGCTTATATGGTACTTCCTTAATGCTAACTCTAAAGCTAATTGACTTTATTTTCAAATATATGCAAATCATTCTTTTTGTAAAGAAGCAAATTTTCACTTTCAATTATATGTTATGAGAGCAACTGAAATTAAAATGAACTATTTTTTTCTCTTGTTGTCTTTGTGCTATTGATTCTGTTTCAGTTTTACACCTGTTTTTCTTCAAAAAGTCGTCTACTTATTTCTCTTATTCTATTTGGATGTTGTATTAGCCCGTATTCGTGCTGCTGATAAAGAAATACCTGAGACTGGGAAGAAAAAGTGGTTTAATTGGACTTACAGTTCCAGATGGCTGGGGAGCCCCTGGAATCATGGTGGAAGGTGAAAGGCACTTCTTACATGGTGGCAGCAAGAGAAAAGTGAGAAAGAAGCAAAAGCAGAAACCTCTGATAAACCCATCAGATCTTGTGAGACTTACTATCGCGAGAATAGCTTGAGAAAGACAGGCCCCCATGATTCGATTACCCATCCCTAGGTTTATCCCACAACACATGGGAATTCTGGGAGATACAATTCAAGTTGAGATTTGGGTGGGGACATCGCCAAACCATATTAGATGTTAACATACTAATATGTTATTATTAATTTTCTGCTCCATCAGTGGGATTAAAAAATTCATACAATGTAAGTAAAAGCAATGTCTAAGTTATACAAGGCAAATATGAGACCACTTACTTAGCTCTTCTTTCCAACAAGATATCCCATCATAAGCTCCTGCAATATGGAAATTCTGGTGATCTTTAAAATGGAGTATTAAAACTCCATTACTTAATTTACCTAAGGAAAGCTTTTGTTTCTTGCACCCCAAAGTTCTTAACCAATGCAATTTTTAATTGCAGAAAGATACACTATCCTTTCCTGCTAGAACTTTATTATTCTTTTATGAAAACTGTAGAATTGCTGGGAAAGATTCTAGTAGTAAAATTCTTCTTATATCATTAATAATACCGACATTTTATACATATAAGTTTAATGTTTGCCTTTAAAATTTCTAGTACTTAGCTGATACTAGAAATAATGCATGTTGTTTTTAATATTTTCAAAATAATCATCAAAACATTTCATAAAACCTATCTCTTGACTTCTCAAAATATTGATTCTGTAAATATACCTGGATAATACTTTGGTGTATTAACTTATGTTTAATTCTTCTGCTTGTAACATTTTTTCTCCCTTCACTCCACTAAGATAGTTGGTTAGGTCTGTGCTTTAGTGCCTCAAAAGAGGTATGTGGTGAATCTCAAGGCAGTAGTAATCTAGAAAATGTCCTGTAATTTGTCTTCTAATGATTTTAGTGTATTACACAGATAGACATCTTAGGTGAAACAGGAAGGAGAAAGGGTTTCCTCAGACTCAAAAGACATTCTCTTAGCTGTCAAGAGGAGAGAGTTATATATGCTCTGCAGTGATAGAAGCTGAGGTCCTATTTTCTGACAATGTTCTGGTGAAGGCAGTAAGATCCCAGAAAGATACATTCCAAAAGACATCTCAGGCTGTAGTAACAGAAGCATCAATGATTCTGTCTCATATATTGTCATCATATCCTAAAGGACACTGTATGAAGTCAGCAACCTTGAACTTATTGTCAAGTGGAGGATTGGATAGAAGTTCAAACAATAATTAAGATTAATTATATTCTTAGGGACATAGACTACACAGCAGAAGACAACTTTAAAAAATCAAGAAAATGAATTTTCCACATAACTTAGTTTGTGAACTGAGATTTTGGTCTGCAAACTTTCATACATTAGTCACGTTCATACCATAAAACATGACTCTATTTGATATTATACTATTTTAAATTTTCAATTGTTTAATAATATTTTAGTAGGATAGTAGGAGGTGTTTAAAATAGTATTCACATTTTATCTTTTATCCAGGTTCACAGGGAGATCACCACTTTAAAGATGACAAATTTATATCTTATTAAAAATGAGAGTAGTGTTTTGTTACACAGTATGAGTTGCTGTAAAAGCTAGGATTTAGACCTAAATCCATTAATTAATTCTATAAAAATGAGATCTTAAGAACTTTACACTTAAAGTGCCTAAGAATTTCAAGGAGAATCTTAGTTTCTTTTCTTGATTTCAAAGTGTCAACAGTTGATGGTCTCCTGTGTTCCTTTCCTCTCATGAGACCAAATGCTTCAGAGGAGTGACCTTCTAATGTGGTAAATTGAGATCTAACTACTAATTACTAACTGTTATTGCAATTCTTGACCTGATCTCTAGAGCTGGAAAGCAAATCCTTGTCTCTGGAGTGTAACTAGATCTAATAGGCAGCCTCTGAGTTGATGCAGAGAGAGCATCTTAGCAATTGAGTGACTTTCAAAATGTTACCTTAATGAACACCATTGGATGTAATGTTTTGAAGCTCAAACTAGGCGAATGTACTTTCCTTTTCTCTGACAGTAGTTAAGTATAAAATTTCTCTATTCCTTTATTTAGAGTGAAGAAGCACATTAGTGAAAAAAGTATAAGAAAGTTCTCCATTGGTACATTTTTAATAGCTTCAAGCTGTTAACAGTTACATTGGCCCTAGGTATGGGGTGGCACATGTTATGGTTAACTGATTAGTACAGAGCCTCTTGACATACAGACATTTTTCTGTTGCTGGTATCAGCCATGAAAATGTATTTCCAAGCAATTAAGCCTTAACTCCTGCTGGTTTGGAAGCCATGAACCTTCAAATTCCCATTCAAATTATTCAACACCTACCATGGGTAGAAAAAAAAATACAACTTCATTAGTAAAAGCCACAAAGAAATCTATTGATAAGTTTTTAAAATTTCTTTAACATGAGAAAAATGCAAAAACGTTCAGATTGTAAATTAGCCACACAACTTTAAAATGACCTCACTTTCTTTTTTCATAACTCTAAGGATTTACTTTATGAGATCTTAGGTTTAACAACATACTTCAAAAAGAATGTGGATAGCAAAACAAATATGTGAAAGGTTACATGTAGGGGAGCAGGGAGAAAGGGCAAAGAAAGCGGGATCGTAACTGTGTGGTTTTCGCTTGTTTCCAATTCTTATCTGAACTAGATATCGACTTGGCAATTCTAAAATTAGAACAACTGGATACTGGACAAGTAGAGATAGTAACTGCCAAGAGATCCCCATTATGTTTATGAACAATTTCTTCTTCCCTCTCTCAATCTCACAAAAGTTTCATAAGCCCTGAGGAGACATTTTTATAGAAGGTCTATTTTCTTATCTCTAAATGGAATAGAGCAGGAGAGTAATATAAGACAGGAATGAAGAGTCATTCTCATCAGTAATAGTTTTGCATAATATTGGGGGATGTTTTGTATCTTTTATTCTAGAGGGTTGGATTATCATTTTCAGTACCTTATGAATCAACTTGTTCCAATATCTCATAAGCAGAGTTGCCTCTACAAAGGTAGCATTATACTTTCAAAACATTTATGATAATGAGAGCTAGACTTCACACATGTCAGTTAGTGGAAACTGCAGTATTTAACTTTACCAAACTATTTGAAGTGGAAGGCTCTGTTATGGCTCTGTTACTGATTTCCCTTGTAGTTTGTTCATACTATACTTCTTAAGAGTAGTTCACTATTTTCATTCCAAATGTAAACTCAAAAAATTTCCGTTGTTAAAATAAGTTAAATCTATCATTATAACGCAAAGCTTTACATAGATAGGTGACCTCCCCACCGCCCGCCTTTTTTTTTTTTTTTTTTTTTTTTTTTTGCCTCTGCAGCATGTTACTAGGCAATCTAGGGTCATTCTGTTAAATATTCTCTCATCCGGTTTTAACTTTGGATTTTTAATTGTTAGTTGTTTGTTCTAACAAGAATTAGATGTTATGTTTTGAGCTTTTCAGATGGAGTTTATTACGTATATGCTACCAAATTATCTTAGAACTTTGTGGGATTTAATGGGTCAGTCTTTCTAGGGTGAGAAAGGAGAATGAGCCACGTAGAAGATCTGTGATGAAATGAACTACAACAATGGAATTATATCTGGAGAAGTAAATTTCTATTTCAAGTGTGTATTTTCAGCTCACTATCAGGAATTATTACATGAGCATGAAGCCAAACCTCACTAGTGAGTTAATTGATTGTTATTAGGGTTCATCAGAGCAGATTTAGAAAGTGGCCAAGGTTTGTCATCTACTGCCCCTTTTCTTGTTGTTGCTTTTATTCCTGCTCTTTTAAATGTTTTATAAAAATATTTATTGAAACCTACCAACGGTACTTTGTAGAATTTAATATACAAAAGAAAGGAGTATTCTTCTTCAGGACCTTAAAGTCTCCTCAGGGGGATGAAGAAGGTTTACTGAATTTTAAGTAACAGCCCACCAAATGGAAACTGTAAGTGCCAAATGAGTGGTAAGAACAGTGAAGACTTAAAAGAAGAAGAACTAACTTACAGATCAGTTGTTGGAGTGACGGTTCACTGGGAAATGGGATTTGAGCTGTGTTTTGGATGGTGGATATAATTGCCCCCTGAGAATGATTAAGTCTAAGGATGTAGGGGGAGGTGGTAAGGAGCACATAAATTATTTGAGATACGTTTTTTATTCTAGTAATAAATGAGTAGTTCACTGAAGCCTGATTATGGCAGGAACTGAACATCAGTTTACAGCATTTGACTTTTCTAATAAACAAAGGACAGCATTTAATTATTTTGAGCCTGGTCAAATATTTTGCCTCACAAGATTAATCTTCCGGAGGACACATACGAAGGCAAGACTATGGTAGTAGGAAACTCTATGAAAGTATTCTAGGTACAAAGTAATAAGGCTCTGAACTAGAACAATGGCAGGGAGAATGGAAAAGTGAGATATTTGGAAGATGACTTATCTGAGAAGAGTCTACAATACTTAGTAATTGATTTTATAGAAGAGTTAGAAAAACTAGCCAACATGATTTTACATTTATGATTTTTTGCAACTGAGGGAAAACTAATACCTTTAGAGAGGTGGTTCACACTTGTAATCCCAGCACTTTGGGAGGCTGAGGCAGGTGAATCGCTTGAGCTCATGAGCTCAAGACCAGCCTGGGCTACATGGCAAAACCTCATCTCTACAAAAAATACGAAAATTAGCCTAACACGGTGGTGTATGCCTGTAGTTCCAGCTACTGTGGAGAATGAGGTGGGAAAATGCCTTGAGCTGAGGAGGTGGAGGTTGCAGTGAGTTGAGAAGGTGCCACTGCACTTCAGCCTGGGCAATAGAGTCAGACCTTGTCAAAAAAAAAAAAAAAAAAAAAAGACAAAAGAAATAAAAAGAAAAAAACATTAATTATTAAATGTGCATCGGCTCCAGAACACCAACCCAGCACACTGTAGAAAGATATGCAAAATATCAAGGTAATGCTCCTGTAGGTAGGAGGCGTATGTCAAACCTATTGACAAACATTTCCATTTCATTATGGGAGGAACATTAGCCCTGTTCACTTGTGTCACCAGATAATAGCAAACAATGCTCCATTTCATTCTCAAATTATGACAAATTCATTTGTACTCTCTGTCTCTCCATAGGTATTTCAAATTAGTTTGGAACCATTATTTTTAGTTGCCTGGAAGTACACATGCAGGAAAAGAAAGCTTTATGTTGGTGAGAGTTTTTTTTTAACCTGTTTTACTATGTGTCTTTTAGAAAGCAATATGCCACCATCATTATTACAACAACAAAAACAGGAGAGTACAAATAGGAACACTTTTATTCTATGAAGGTCATCATGAAGTTGCATTTGAAATCTGAGAGAGAAGTAATATATGAGAAACTTTTTACAGCTTCTTTCTATAGGTCATATCTCCTTTGGAAAGTGATCACAATATTACAAAGTGTCACGTAGAAATATCTTTGAAAAAATTGAATACAACAAAAAATGTTGCACAAGCTATTTTGTATACCTTACTCAGTTTTTTTTTTTTTTTTTTTTTGAGACGGAGTCTTGCTCTGTCGCCCAGGCTGGAGTGCAGTGGCGCAATCTCGGCTCACTGCAAGCTCCGCCTCCCGGGTTCACGCCATTCTCCTGCCTCAGCCTCTCCGAGTAGCTGGGACTACAGGCGCCCGCCACCACGCCCAGCTAATTTTTTTGTATTTTTAGTAGAGACGGGGTTTCACCGTGGTCTCGATCTCCTGACCTCGTGATCCGCCCACCTCGGCCTCCCAAAGTGCTGGGGTTACAAGCGTGAGCCACTGCGCCCGGCCACTCAGTTTTTATACATCCCTTGGAAGCACCTTATAGCCTCTATCATTTTTGAACCTCTTTGGAAAATTTTAAGCAAAAAATTGTGGTAAGTAGTGGAGGAGGTATGACCAAGATATACCTGACTCAAGTACCTAAAACTATCTCAGGTTACAGTTTGTGAAAATAAGTAATAGTCTAGTTTTTAAAGTAGCTTTAGTCATAAAACAAAATTATGTGATTGGTAAAGCAGCAATTTCTCTTTCAATTTTAAAAATCTAAGACAAACATGTATGTTATTTCAGTTGATGTCTTTTCAAAGTTCTACTGTAACCTAGGTTTTATATTTGTCTAGGGAGAGAATAGTTTACTGTGTACTAAGTAGTTCTCCAGAAAAATAAAATAAATAAAAACTCTCTGTTACACTGTATGACATGAAATGAATATATACCCAGTCATTCACTCATGGTTCTGGGAAGAAATAGAAAAAAAAAAAAATGAAAACAGGACAAGAATTTCCAATATTCATTCCTATAATCATTCTATCCAAACATTGCATTAACAAGAGCCAACTTTGGTACTCAAAATTTGAGACATAAAATACTTTGTTATAAAATTGATTATTTCTTGCTCTTTACATTTACACTTACATTTACATATGGTACTGAGAAATTTCTGAGCTTCCTGGAATTTCTCTGAAGAATTTTAGATATTACAGTAAAATTTCAAGTTGCTAAAATGTTTGATAATAAAGCAAGCTTGAATTAAAAAGGTAACAGCCTAAACCATTTGAAAATTTCCATTTGGTTCCTAATGCTTTATTTTCAAGGGTCACGTACACTCTTTTTCCATGAATGTTTAAATTTCCTTTCTTTTCTAAAATGGCCCGAATAACCAAATTTCCCTAATAGGCTTTAGTGAGAAATAGCTAATAAAATCAGACAGTACGCTGCTATGCAACTGCTGAAGAGAAACATTTTTCTTATTAAAACATCTATATTGAATTCTCTTTAATGTTCAAGAATTCTTGCCTCATTCTGTCAAACTTCTCCACGCTATTCTCATTATTTCTCAGAGCAACACTATGAGATTTTAAAAGGGCAACCATTACAATTTTAATTCAGTAGTGGGAGAAACTGAGGCAAAGAGAGTATAAGGGCATCACACAGTATGCCGGTGGCAGGCCTGGGAACAAAACAAGTATCTTTAATTTTCCTGCCAAAAGCATACTCTAAAAAACTGAAGAAATTTCTTTGTCTTCAAAAAAATGGGAGTAGAGGGGAGACAAAAGAAAAATCCTACAGTAGTAGAATATCACTATTGCTGGATGTTATTAGGCCTAATTAATGTTTCTGAAAAATGTCTATGAGGTTTATTCTTTGCTAATAGTACATTTATTATTTCACAACTTTGTAGAAAGTTCAAGTGCTTAGATGTAGAAAAACTATAGAGCGATAGATGATGAGAGAAAAGCACATATAGAATGAATATATTATCTTGAGCTACTTAATCTTTATGCTTCAATCTATAAATTATCACTTTATATAATAATTGCATTATTTTCCCCAATCCCTCTCAAATACACACACACACACACACACACACACCCCTAATGACTTTGCTTAAAACATATGGTAGTTGTCAACAATGAAGAGTTTTAAAATAAAAATGACATCATTAATTTTGCTTATTGCTTATGGACAAGCAGGAAGATGCCTTTGCACACTGATTAACATATAGTAATGAATAAGCTTAATATAATTTCTATTTAAGTGAAAAATAAAATGAAGTGTACAGTTTTGGGTTAATGCTATATGCGACAATATTTCCAAAGATTGACCTTTAGTAAAGATATGTTAATAAAGCATTACTGGCTGCTCACTTAATAGAAGTTGCCTTGCCCTGCTGGGCATTAATAACATATGGATGATAAAAGAGTTCCTTTCTTTAGAGAGTAATTGCCTATATTTCTCATATTTTCCAGAGCCGAAAGCCAAAAATCCTCATAATTGATAAGCATATGGACTGCAGTAGCATGTTGCAGAAACTCTCCAGCAATAAACCAACCCAATTCTGTTCAATTTCATTCTACTTCTTTATTTATGCAAAACTCAACATAGTTTCTTCAAAACATCCTGGTTTCATTTCCTCCTCCCTGAAAAGCAGTTACACTTTAATCAGCATCACTGAAACATTTGTACCCCCTCACTCTTGTTATTTCGTTATGAGACTCTATTTTTGGCATATCAAATAAATATATTACTTATGAGCTTACTATTTTAATTTTATCAAACATTTTATTATTATCTATGAAAACTGAAATATAGAATACATTATTTTTAGTTGAATTTTTAATATTCTTCATCCAAATGGTAGCTACATTTTGTGAGCATGATATCATCAGATATGAATTCTTGTTGAGATTTCGCATTCACTTTTAATTATTTTTGTTTACTTGTTTAACAGTTAGAACTAATAACTAACAATTATTTTGTTTACTTGTTTAACAATTAGAACTAATTTGCACTTACATAATTCAGGTTATGAGAAAATTCAACATATAAATTAGAATTTAATTTGTATTTATATGAGGTTTTCTTTCTTACTTAATAGCAAAAACTTGTTTCCATAACCTTGTCTGTGATATTGTAGAGATTGTTCAAGCATCAGACAGGGGGTTATCCTCAATTACCTTCAGAGTCACTTTCAACTCTGATATTCTCTGATATTCTCTGATATCATGATGCTATATATAGAATAACAGTAGAGACACCTTTTATATATGCTCCTAGATAGTTTTATGAAACTAATATTACTCAAACTAGAACTCCTTGGAATACTCGGAATTTCATCAAGTATTCTTCCCAAAAAGTTATGTTGAGATTTAACAACAACAACAAAACCATAATATATCACATGCACAATCATTGTTAAACAGAGAGAATGCTATAGGCACTGAACAATTCTGGGAAACCTCAGGCCGTGGACGTTTACACTCGTTTCTTTGATCAGTCACCCTTAATACATTAAACATCATTGCCCCAAACAAAATATCTAGCTTTCGCTGATATCCAGGGTTTATTTCCTTGTTTGCTGCAGGCAAACAAGCTTTCACCGAAGGAACTAACTTAGCTTCTTTGACTAGTGATTTCCATCTTTTTTCTTAAGGTTTTATTTCCATTGTTTTGAAATGGTGTGTAAATAGCTGATCCAAATCTTTATTCCCCTGAACCCTTTTCATGCCACAGTGATTTTTTTTTATTGTGGTTAAGAAAACACACAGCATGAGAACTACCCTCTTAGCAAATTTTTAAGTGTATAATATTGTCAACTGTAAGCATCATATTGTACTGTAGATCTCTAGAACTGTTTTTATTTTGCATGACTGAAACTTTATGCCCATTAAACTGCATCTCTTCAGTTTCACTTCCCCACTATTGGTTTCCCTTTTATGTCCTCTTCTTTACTTTTTTCTTCTACTATCATTTCCCATTAGGTCTTTCAGTACTTTTTGTATCTTCAGTCTTTCAATGCTTATACACCACTGCTGATTTGTTTAACATAATTAAGAAAACACAGTGTTATCATGTATTGTAAGATCCTTAGATATTAATGTACAGGTGGTCACAGCATCTTCTCATGTAGTAGGTACTTCCTTTACCTTCCAAATCCAATCCCTGCTATTGCCACCGTTATTCTATGAAGGATTTGTCAAGCCCCGTTTCTCCTGAATATTATTAAGTTCAAGGTTAATGTGTGAGAACAAAAACCAGAAGAGATGAAAGTCTATGATTTTCAACTGAAAAGAACAATTAGGAATCATAGATCTAGAAACAGTAGAGAAATGGGTCAGGAGTACCAAAAGGTAAAGTGGATTTAGTAAACAGTAGGGTTTTTGAGATTTTTAGAGAGAGTCTTAAGACGGGAGTTAAAAATATTTTGTAATCAACTCATATTTGAATTTTTTCAAGAGAGAAGAAAATGAAAATTCAAATTGCTTTCATTTAGTTTTGGTTGATAGACTATTATCTAACGGATTTGAATAGGTATCTAAATTTGGGGAACAATTATTTGGGATTTAACAAATAAGATAATTACTGTATATCATATATGTTTAAATGAAGCAAAAACTTACTTTCACAATGACCACCAAACTGCTAGTAAGCAGAGTGCAAGTTGATTTTTAAAAACAGCCATAATCTCACGCCTGTAATACCAGCACTTTGGTTGGCCAAGGCAGGCAGATCACAAGGTCAGGAGTTCAAGGCCAGCCTGATCAACATGGTGAAACCCCATTTCTACTAAAAAAAAACAAAAATTAGCTGGGCGTGGTGGCAGGCGCCTGTATTCACAGCCACTCAGGAGGCTGAGGCAGAATAGCTTGAACCCGGGAGACAGAGGCTGCAATGAGTCAAGATGCCGCCACTGCACTCCAGCCTGGTGACAGAGCAAGTCTCCATCTCAAAAACAAAAACAAAAACAAACAAAAAAACCAAAACAGCCATAATGTTTCTTGGAATATGACAGCATTATCAGAGGAAATTTCAGAAATTTCTTTGAATTTTACTTTTGGAGGACAAAGAGATAATAAAAAAATGGATGCTCCAAAAAGGACAAAACTTATGAAACTCACCATATTAAGAAAACCAAATACAACCTCTCACAAAATTATAAAATCAACATTAGTTTTTAACCCATCCTCAGTAGACCCTCACCTTCATAGAAGGTAGATCCTACTGGATGTGTTGCACGACTTTTCCTTAGTTCAGCTGAAGCAGGCAGGGTTCTTGTCCATCCCACGACCACGAAAATGTAGGCTCACAGACGTTGCAGAGGGTGAGTAAAGCAGGATTTTATTGGGTGAAAAAGAAAAAAAGGGGTAAGCAGGGAATCTCTGCAAGGCTAGAGTCTGAAGCTTGAGTGCTTCCCACCCTCAGCTTGAATCCAAGTTCCACACAGCAAGAGGAGGGGCCAGGCTCCTCCCTGCTGCAAAGGTGGAAGCTTCCCTAGGCTCTACCTCAGTGGGCAGGCTGGACGGAGTTTCTCCAGGGACCCCCGGCCATCTGGCTGTCTCATTCGCCCCTCTGAAGAAGTACATCTAACTGCCGTTAGCATAAGGATAAGGACAAAGACCAATATTAACTGCTTCCTGCTGCCAGGGGGTGTTGTTTTGGGGTAACAGCCATCAGAGCTCTTTCAGAGGCCGATCTAAGGGTTCACAGCAGAAGGGGCCATCGTCAGAGGCTCCCGTTGCATGACTGTTTGGAGTTTGATGACCTGAAGGTAAGAACAGAGAGGGGGGTTATTAGGAAACATGTATCAAGATGAAACAAGGGCAGGGGCAAGGACAGCTCAAAAATTCTGAAGCCTTTACCAGTTTGCACTGGGAGAGGGAGGCCAAAAGCCCAACTGGTTAACAAAACTTTACCTTTTTGCCGGCATGTCAGGCTTCTGGGTTCCTTTCCCCGAACCCTATCCTAAGCCAACCAGTTTAAGGTTTGGGAAATTAACTCTTTCCAGTTTGGAAGATGCATCTGAGGGGAGTGTCCCGTAGTACTGAGTCAGTTACCTATTAGAAGAGAGAACAGAGGAGGAGAAAGGAATAAAAAGAAGGCATTTTTTTCAAAGGAGTTCCATGGGTTGAGAATGCATTCAAAAGGGGTACAGACTCGAGAAAGAGGGGAGCAGGCATCCCTGGTTCCCTTCTCTTCCTAGCAGATACCCAGGGGTAAGGGAGGGGGAGAGAGAAGAGCATCCTCTTTCCCTCTTCTGTCGTTGCATCCCCGAGTTCCGGCGACCTTGGCAGGTGTTGCCATAGGTGTCAAAGCGACTTGCACCCATGAAGCAGGGGGGCCTAGAGAATAGGAATAATCTGTTCTCACCTGTGTCTCTTTCCCACCTACTGCCAGTAGCCTTAGAGTTCCCTAGACCTCATTTATGCCATCGGTATGAATGTGGTCTTTATCCATGAAACAAGATGCTTGGGGTTGGCTTAATCGGCAGTGTTGTGCTGTGCCTTTTAACCTCTGTCATCACCTGTGCTGTGCCTTTTAACCTCTGTTGTCATTTGCCTCTGGATCCCTCAGATCCAGTTTTTCTCCCTAAGGCTTTGACCTGAAGCATGGAATTGAGTTTGGAACAAAAATGTGTCTTGAGGGGTTACATGGACTCATTATAAGCCGAATGCTAAAGTGAAACTGTGAAACTGAGTCATCTTCCGACAAGGAAGAGGAAAGAATGTCTTGTGACACATCCAGATAACTGGTAGCTAGGGTTACGTTTGCTAGAATTTCGGTGCATGGTGCTTGGCTTTGGTTAGTTCCCTTGGGTTTACATTCCCAAAAAGGAAACCTCCGGGTGCTGGGCACTATATTTATTCCCTATTTATTTTGTCACCTGGCAGGATTTGCAGGATAATTGCTCAGAACTAGAGTATCTATCCAGATTTCTACAATACCCATCCCTTTTGTTCTTTCTGAGCTACAGCCAGGGATTGCTGGTTGGTTCACAGAATCAAGCAGGATTAGTCTAAAATGTAGATGAAAACTTAAAAACAACTAGTGAGTTTAGAATTTAATGACAAAGATATACATTTTGAACATAACTTCTCTCTCTCCAGTCCTCATGTTTGTTAAAAAATAAATCATGGTAGGACTGAGTTGTTTGCAAAATAGACTTTAGTTTTATACTTGGCCTGATTATTTGCATAAAGTGCAGCAAGGATAATGATTTCTAAGTAGGCCTTTTGGATTGGCTTTGATGGAATTCTGTTCCACAAGGAGTCTCAGATAAGACCTTTTAAAGCTGAGCCCAGCCATGGGTTAGTATCCTCAAACACCTGTGAGTTGGGTGATCCTCTCCTCTTAAGGTCCCAAGATAAACGTGGAGATCCTAGACCTGTTAGAAAGTGACATTCTTTACTGAATACAGGTCAGGAACCCTCTATAGGGACTATGTAGGCAAGGGCATGAGGCCAGTTTGCCCACTGGGCTTTTATTGACTTTGCAAGGAGAGATTCACTCCTTAAAGGGAAGCATACCCTTCCAGTCAAAGCCTTGGTAAAATTACTAGATTCTCCAATTGTGTCCTGTAGCAAAAGAAAAATGAATTCTTCTTGCACTGATGCAAACAACTATATTGCCATAAGTTAAGAATACTCACGGACAGTTTCCAAATTTTAGAGGAACCAGGCAGAGAAAAACAAATGTGCTCCAAATTTTGATCCCAAGAGTAAACCTTACTTAATTATTAAAGGCCATAAATAGTTTAAATAGTTTAAGTAAATAGTTTAAATTTCCTTAACTCTAAAAAACAAAAAAAAGGATCAGCAATATTTCAAGCAAAGGTTAAAAAGTTTGCTTCAGTTTTCTGAGTTCAGTCTATTTGGTTAACTCTTGTGTTGCTTGATATTCGTGGACATTTTAGCTCTTCATGAGTCCTGTACATTTTCCTTTAACATCACAATCTCCAATGTTACCAGAAGCCTGTATTTGAGAGCACCTGTTTGAGTCCTGCAGCTTATTATAAACCATTTTTTTTAAAGGATTAAATTTTCTGTGAATAGCAAAATATCCAGGGTAGTTACAGTTAGAAACACAATTGAGAAGTTTGGTTATCTCTGTGGTTTACAATAACTTAAACATAACAACCTTAATTATGATTGATAGCATATACTCAGACATTAGAATTTGAGAAATCCCATAAATTTTGGAACATATATTAGCGTTATTCACCAAGATATAACCTAAAGAAGATTGAGCATCATATTGGCAATCTCATGTACCTAAATATATGAAATCATCCTGTTTACCTCTCCTTTCTGGACATTTCAGGGGCCCTCTGAAGTATTTGAAAAGCCAGGTGCCAGGGAAGACAATTTCGAAACTGAAGTTTGATTTGGGGAAGGCTGTCAAATACATTCGATAAACACTTGATATTATGAAATAGAATTCCAGATTACCATAAGTTTTTATTTTGCCAAAATGATGACTTGGAAATTTTAAAGAAGCAAAAAGCTTTTATAACTCTTTACAAATTTTGTGAAAGAGCAGATTAGCGCCTTAAGAAAACTTTGTTTTGCTTTTATTTCAATGTTCAATTTACAGAAAAATCATATAATACTCCTTTTGGAATTTAGTATGTTCACCTAGATGACCTCTTCTGCAAGAAGAATTCTTCCACTGCTTCTTTGAACTTTCAGCTTTTTCCTTATTTAACTCAAAACAATCCTTTAACTCCAGACAAAAGTTTACATTTCCATGCCTTCTTATAAACTTTTACTAAAAAACACACTTTACTGTTCTTACACACCTTTCATGTAAATCTATTTCTAGTAGTTTCAATTAACTCCTAGCAATTTTTAACTTTAAGGAAAACTTGGTAAGTTGTTTTAGTTGTGTGATAAGTGCAGCCAAGATTTGCCTTCTTAATTGAGGGTGTCGTTAGTTCCATATGGCCCCAGGCCCTACCAATTGTGAAGTTGGCAAATCAGATAGTTCTCAAAACCCCAAAAGCAGTTTGCACCCTCAAAACACTTAGCAAACCTTGTATCTGACCTGCATTTTACTAATAATCTTTAAGGCTGTTTGTATTCCTTAAAGATTAAAGTCACATGAACTGGAAGCTTCCACAGCTTTTAATTTCCCTTTAAAAAATATTAGATCCAAGTGTTTGTCTTTCTTTAGGCCAAATTAATTAGAGCTCTTTTGACAGACATTACACGCAGTATAAACACAGAAAGGCAGAGGAAAACCCAGTCGCTGGATGGGAATCTTTAAGAGACAGGGCTAGGAAAAAGTGCAGATATGGAGCTTGAGAGGGCTCATCCCCTAAGGCAGGGTTGCCCAACAAAGCCTTGCCAAGGGTTACCACCCATGCCCTCAGGATGTAAAACAAGATGGAGGCTTGATTTCACAACCAAAACTTTGCAGAGAATACAAACAGTGATAGTTGTCCGGGAGGGCTAGCCTAGTAAAACATCTTATGAAGGAAAAAAAACTTTAAAAGTTAGCTCCTGACAAGGTGGAGAAGGGGTAAGAAAAAAGAACAGTTTAAAAATGCCTGGGGAAGAACCTCTAATTCTTAGGCAAGTAGTTCCTCCACCAGGAGAAAATCTTAGTTATTGTCCAGTGGAGCTGAACCCCTTGGCCGGAGAAAGGGAAGGTTGCAGCAGTGCCTGGCTGGGAACCAGCCATGTGGCAGTGCAGGATTCTTGAGCCATGCATCCCAGCCCCGGCAGGGAGGGAGGAGCAGCTGGGAACTGCTGCTCACAGGTTAGACCCGAAAAACGAAGGAAAAGGCCATGAAAAGGCTGGGGAGCAACAGGAGTTGGGGGCGTGGTTTCCCCCACCCTCAGAAGTCCGAGGATGAAAAGGCTTAGAAGCGACAGTGAGAGGTTTTGAGTCTCCATTTCACTCACCGCTTCTCGAGCCCCCATATTGTGCACCAAAAATGTTGCAGGAATTTTCCTTAGTTCAGCTGAAGGCGGAGTTCTTGTCCGTCCCATAGCCACGAAAATTTAGGCTTGCAGACGATTAGAGAGGGTGAGTGAAGCAGGGTTTCATTGGATGAAAAAGAAGAAAAGGGGGAAACAGGGAGTCTCCGCCAGTCAAAATGACTGTATCTTTTCCCACAGTTCTTGAATTAACTTCATCGATACATGTGGCCGGCCTAGTAAGCTACCTATCCTTTGATTATTAATAGCTTCTTCCTTGCTAACAAGATTCCATTATTGTTCTACATAGCATTATGTCCATGCCTGGGTAAAATGGTCTAAACAAAAATGACAATCACGTTACCAACTTGTCAGCTTTGCTGTCTATTTTACCAAGTATCTCTAAAGAGGGGTAATGGCGTATTTTTTTGTGAAGCTCCCACCTTGAATCCCAGGTCCCACACGGGAAGAGGAGGGGCCAGGTTCCTCCCTGCTTCAAAAGTCGTGAACTTCCCGGGGCTACACCTCAGTGGGCAGGCTGGTTGGAGTTTCTCCAGGGACCCCCTCCCACCTGGCTGTCTCAGATGTACAGAGTTCAAAGTTGGATGCTTTTTCTCACATTTCTTCAGAGAGCAGATATACATTGAGGACTTACCTGTTGTTGTAGGATGACTAACTGATTTCAACTAGAAGGCGGTAATAATGCAGTCACAAGATTAAGAAAGAAAGACGTTTTGGGAAGAGAAAATGAAAGGTCACTAGTAGGCCGGTGATATTCACCAATATTTTATTCTTCTCTTTCTCTCTCTTTCTCATGCACACACACACACACATACACACATACACACACACATTTGGCAGAATTCTTTAAATTGTCTGATTATTTAATCTATATTGAAATGGGAAAGGTTCCCTTGTCCCCCCTTGCAGGGCATGTGGTGGGGGTGTTGCTCGCTTCTTCAATGCTCCATTGCTCAAACCTCTAGGGGAAGAGACAGACAAGCGGGCTGTGGGGCTCCAACCCCATGGCAGTGTCTAGGTTGAATATTTATAGTGAAACCCAGTGGGCATGTGTTGCAGGGTGCTCTTTTAGTTTAGCCATCCATAGGTGGCTTGCGTTAGCTCAGTTAGACCCTGCCTTATAGCAAGGACAGAGGGCTTTATGTGTCATGAGGTTCTTGCCTTGGTATACCAGAAGAATCAGATCACACGTGGGTTTGGAGAATGAATGCAAGGTTTTATTGAGTGGAAGTAGCTCTCAGGAGATGGGGAGCCAGAAGGGAGATGGTTTCCCCTGGAGTCAGGCCGCTAGGCAGCCCTGGCTCTCCTCCAACTGCCTGGCCAAACTACGCCTCATTCCGCCAGTCAAGGCCTGCCTGCCGGGATGCCGGTGTCTGTCGTGTGGTCTTCCACAGGTATGCACCTTTTGACGTCCTCTCAATGTCCAGTCACTTGTGTGTCTGCCTGCTAGGGTCTCAGGGTTTTTATAGACACAGGATGGGAGCGTGGCAGGCCAGGGTGGCCTTGAGAAATGCAGCATTTGGGCGTGAAGGCAGGAGTGCCTCTCCTCACCTAGATTCATGGGCACAGGCTGGGGGTGGAGCATCACACCATTGCCTTCCCAGCACTTCCCTTCTCCCCTTACCCCCTTCCGTATCGATATTACTCAACTCCACATCTGGTCTGTATCTTTCCCCAAAGTTCTTGAATTAACATCATTGATATATGTGGCAGGCCTTGTAAACTACCTATCCTTTGAATATTAATAGCTTCTTCCTTGCTAACAAGATTGCATTATTGTTCTACATAGCATATGTCCATGCCTAAGTGGTCTAAACCAAAATGACAATTGCATTACCAATTTGTCAACTTTGCTGTCTATTTTACCAAGTGTCTCTAAAGAGGGGTAATGGCATATTTTTCCATGAAGCTTTTACTTTACTAATAAAAGGGGACGGTTGCTGCTGGCACTGCACTTCCTAATATAATTCAATATTAAATCTAGATATGACGATGTGCTGTCTGACAATAGAGCACTCATTTCACAACCACGAGGTGACAAGCATGAGAAAACCAATGAATTAATGACAGTCTAGCAGAAAAATAGAAAGGGCCTGGTTCCTTGATTGTATCTGTGATCAGTCAAAGTAATGCGAAGAACTACCTACTTCTACAATTTTTACTATGTGAGAAACGTAAACTCCAATTTATTTCATCTACCCTTTTGCGAGTTTGTGTAACATGCAGTTGAAAACACTATTAACTTATACATTATACCTTGTAGAATAATTGTCAAAGTCTCAGATCAAAGATTAGATGAACATGAAACTATAATCTGGAATATGTTGTAATGGCTTTTTAAAAATTATTTACATGGTGAAACAGATATTTTTATTCTGAAATAACAGACAAGTATATTAATACTTTAAGGAGTTAGTTAATTTTGCAACACTAGTATATAGCCAAAAAAAGAGACAAATCTAATTCTTTCTGTGCCATTTTAACTCTACCATTTTTTCTATATCCAATTAGAGATACTGATCGAATACTTTATTGATTGTTTTGTTTGCAAAGAAATGGTGTTGGGTATAAAATTCTACAAACCCTTAAAGCTAAACAAGGAGAAATATTAAACTGTGACTTCCTCGAAAGCAGTCACTGGATTATGTGCTTAGTTACTTGAAACAACTCAAATTTATTATTTTACATTCCTGGAGGTCAAAAGTCCAAAAGAAGATTTGCTGAGTGGAAACCAAAGTGTCAGTAGAGATATTTTCTTCTGTAGGCTCTGATGGGAGAATCCATTTATTTGCCTTTTGCAGTTTCTTGAGGCCATTTACATTCCTTGGTACATGATCACTGTCCCGATCACTCCAATCTCTCGCTTTCATCATCGTGTCTCCTACTACTAACTCTGATTCTCCTGCTTTCCTTTCATAAGAACACTGGTGATTACATTTTTGAGCCGAAGCAAATAATCCAGGGTAATCTTCCCATCTCAAAATCCTGAATTTGGTAACATCTGTAAAGGCTCTTCCACCAAATAAGGTAACACTGTCATAGGTTCTAGGGATTACGATTTGAACATCTTTTGGAGGATCTTTATTCAGCCTAGCACAAATAGTACATTGACATAATAGCCTCTTCTGTTTATGAACATATGGCTTTAATTCAACTCTTGCTCTTCACTATGATATATGATCTCACTAACGTAGTGAGAGGCTGAGATACTGAAATGAAGGTCCTGCTGACTTGAAGCTCATGCATGAACTGTAATGGATTTCTTCTACACAGAATATAGTCTGAGATTATCCAGTGTGATGCCATCCAGTCTGAGTTCTCTGCCTTTCAATTGAAATATTTAGATCATTTACATTATTGTAATAATTAATTTTGGGTGAGTTAAATCTTTCTATTTATTCTGCTCTTTTTTATATCTTCCTGCTTTTTGAGCTTTATTACTGTGATATTTTATGTATACACATATATGTTATTATATAGATACACAGATATATATGTTTTCATCCACAGTTCCTGGCTTATAACTCCTGTAGGCCTTGTTACTTCCTACGTGACTAAAACAATGAGTATATCTTTTGTTAAAGTATTTGTGCTTGTGTCATTGGTACCTGAAGCAGATCTGGAACAGCTTCGGAATGATAAAGATGAAAGACACTATTTTGTTATAAGGTCAGGATGCTTTAGACCTCAGCGGCAAATCTCCTGCCCTCCTTTCACCTGCTCCTTTTTCTCCCCAAGGCAGACCATAGAAACTAAAAATGTTCTCTGATTTTCTCCTGCCTTTCTGTCTTGGAGCTGTCCATGAAGAAATTCTCTGACCTACCTTGTCTGATTGTAGGTCATAAGATTTCAGATACAATTTCAGAAAGAGTTCTTCCCCATATCCAGGAGGAAGGAATACTGCACAGAGAGACTGAGAAGAGTCAGACAGGCCTTGTTCAGTTCCTTCACTCAGTCTATCAGTATTAGATCATACTCATTTGATCCAATCACATTTCTACATGGTTGTCCATGATTCAATTATGCTTATCCAATGAAGTCTCCATAAAATGTTCAACAGGACTGGTTGAGAGAGTTTACAAAAAGCTAAACACGTGGAGGTTTTTCAAGAGTGGCAGCCCTGGAGAGCACATGGAAGTTTTGTGCCCCTTCCCCCATACCTAGTCCTACATATCTCCTCATCTACATCTTTTGATATATCATAATGTTTTGTTATCCTAATGCCTCAAAATAGAGTCACTCGTGTAAAGTAGCATTGAGCCCACAGTGGAGTTCTTTCCCTACTCAAAGCAATAAACATATATGTAATAGATTGAGGTGATAAGATACACCTGCTCTTGCCCATATGAACCAAGACCTGAAACAAACCAACAGAAAGTGAAAGGTGGTTGAGAAATTGAAAATGCACATATCTATGGAAGATCACAAAAGCAGCAAGGACCCTTTTTCTTATTTGACACACCTTCAGAGGCTCTGCTGGTGAGAACTCTAAGGCCTTCTCCTGACTTGGCAGCTGCTGCAGGAGGCGCTTCCTGAAAGAAGTAGTAACCCCCCACCTCAAGATTATGTCTCCAAGGTGTGGACCCATCTTGTCAAAGATGTTTGAATAGACTTTAAAAAATTATATTGTCTCCTTCTGAAATAGCAGGTTTAATTTCTGTCCAGTATAATAAAGATAATATTTTCTTCCTGGGCAAAATAGGGACAGAATTTCTTGCAACCCATTATGAAAGATTGAGACTTCTTTACCTTTGGGTTGCTGGCTTTTAATACAGACACACTGGGTATGCAGCTTCCATCTAGTCCCATAAGTATCACCTCTGAGGGACTGGAGAGCAGAGGAAATAGGTGTGAACATGAAAGTCATGCAGCTTGCTTTATCGTTATGAACAAATCCTTTATCTCTTACTGAGGAGTCTCATATTTTCTGCCAGCTTACAGGAAACTGTGGCAAACTAACCTGTTAATTTGAAAATAGGATAAAATGGCAGACACTCCCAGTGTGGTTTTCTTATGTTGCCATGTATATACCCAATTCATTATTTCCAATAGTTGCATAATAGCTCATGGTGTACCTCCCCTACAGTTTACTCCTGAAGTCTCAGTAGTGAACACCCAGGTCTTTTTCAATTCCTTGAAAAATAACACTGTATGAACAACTTCATATATGTCTCTGTATGAATTTGCGAGAGAATAATTGCTTGTTTGATGGGAGGGTGTAACATATCCAAGAGTAGAAGTGCTATAAATATACATACACTTAATTTGTGTACTGGTGCCAGATTGCTTTCCAGAAGGGCTGCATCAATCCATACACCCACCTGAAATTCATGTACATATCACCTTCAACCTTTGGTATTATTTTGTTTTCAATTTTTTGCCAATATAACAACTGTAAAGCTATATATCATTTTAGCTCAATTTGCATTTCTTATTACTAATGAGAATTATGCTAATAAATTTGAGCATGTCTTCATCTGTTTCTTAGGTTTTCAAGTTAACTCTGTAAATTGCCTACACACATCTTTTTCTCGTGTTCTTATAAATTTTTCTCTCTTCTGCTTTTAACTTTTAGAAATTTAAAATATCTTTTTGGTATTAATATTGTATGTTTTAATTAATGTTGTATGTTTTAAAATTTTCAAAGATCTTAGAATCACTAAATTGTCTGCTGTTCATATCCTTAATTTTAGATGTATGACATTAATTAAGATATAATTCATCAATAATTTTGCTTTCTGGACCTAGCAACCAAAACAAAACAAAACAACCCTGGACCAGATGGATTCACAGCCAAATTCTAGAACATATAAAGAAGAACTAGGACCAATCCTACTGAAATTATTCCAAAAAATTGAGGAGGAGTTACTCCTCCTTACTCATTCTACAAATCTAGCATCATTCCGATATGAAAATTTGTCAAAGACACATGAAAAAAGAAAACTTCAGGCCAATATCCTTGATGAACATAGATGCAAAAATTGTCAACAAAATACTAACAAACTGAAGCTAGCAAACACCAAAAAGTTAATTCACCACAATCAAGTAAGCTTTATTCCTAAGATACAAGGTTGGTTCAACATACACAAATCAATAAATGTGACTCACCACATAAACAGAATTAAAAACAAAAACCGTCCAGTCATGTCAATAGATGCAGAAAAGGCTTTCAATAAAATTCAACTTTCCTGCATGTTAAAAGCTCTCAATAAATTAGGCATCAAAGGAACATACCTTGAAATAATGAGACATCTATGACAAACTCATAGCCAACATCATACTGATGTGGGAAATCTGGAAGCATTCCTCTTGAGAACTGGAACAAGACGATGCCCACTTTCACCACTCCTATTCAACATGGTACTGAAAGTCTTAGCCAGAGCAATCTAGCAATAGAAAGAAATAAAAGGCACCCAAAGAAGAAAAGAGAAAATCAAATTATCTCTCTTCACAGATGATAGGATAGTATACATAAAAAACCCTAATGACTCCACCAAAAGACATCTAGAACTGATAAATGACTTCAATAAAATTTCAGGATTCAAAAATTAACGTATAAAAATTAATAGCATTTCTATACACCACTAATGTTTAAACTGAGAGCCAAATCAAGAACACAATCCAATTTATAATAGCCACAAAAAGAATAAAATGTCTACAACTACAGCTAACCAAGGAGGTGAAAGATCTCTACAACAAACACTACAAAACACTGCTGAGAAATCAGAGACAACATAAACAAATGGAAAAACCTTCCATGCTTGTGGATAGGAGGGATCACTATTAAAATGGCCATACTTCCCAAAGCAACTTACAGATTCAATGCTATTTCTATCAAACTACCGATGTTATTTTTCACAGATTTAGAAAAAGCTACTCTAAAATTTATAGAAAACCAAAAAAGAGTCCAAATAAAGAAATCTTAAGCAAAAAAAAACAAAGCTGGAGGCATCACACTACCCAATTTTAAACTATACTGTGAGACTGCAATAACCAAAACAGCATAGTACTAGTACAAATATAGACACAGAGACCAATTAAACAGGATAGAAGATCCAGAGAAAAAAGCTGCACACTTACAACCATCTGATCAAAGTCAACAATAACAAGCAATGGAGAAAGGACTCGTTACTCAATAAATGGTGCTAAGATAAGTGCAGAAGATTGAAACCTGGCTCCTACCTTTCACTGTACACAAAAATTAACTCAAGATAGAATAAAGACTTAAATGAAGACTTACAACTATAAAAATCCTAGAAGAAAATGTAGAAAATACCATTCTGGACATCAGCCTTGACAAAAAAAAAAAAAAAGTATGACTAAGTCCCCAAAAGCAAATGCGACTGAAACAAAAATTGACAAGTGGGATCTGATTAAACTAAAGCACTTCTGCACAGCAAAAGAAACTATCAACAGAGTAACAGACAAACTATAGACTGAGTGAAGATATTTTCAAACTATGCATCTAATAAAATTTAATATTCAGAATCTATAAGAAAATTAAACAAGTTAAGAATGCAAATAAACCCATTAAAAGTGTGCAAAGGACATGAACAGTCACTTCTCAAAGAATAGAAACTTATGGTCAACAAAAATATAAAATAATGCTCAACATCAGTAGTAATTACAGAAATGCAAATCAAAACCACAATAAAATACTATCTCACACCAGTCAGAATGGTTATTATTAAAAAGTCAAAAAATATGCTGGCAACGTTAAGGAGAAAAAGGAATGCTTATACGGTGTTAGTAAGTATGTAAATTAGTTCAGCCACTGTGGAAAGCAGTTGGAAAATTTCTCAAGGAACTGGAAAAAGAGCTATCATTTGACCCAAGAATTTCACTCCTAAGTATAAGCCCAAAAGAAAATAAATCATTCCACCAAAAAGATACATGCACTCAAAAAGATACATGCATTCCACCAAAAAGATACATGCTTCATTGCAGCACTGTTCACAATAGCAAAAATAAGGAATCAACCTAGATGCCCATCAATGGTGGACTTGTTTAAAAAAAATGTGGTAAATATATACTGTGGAATACTAAGTAGCCATAAAAAAAGAACAAAATCATGTCTGTTGCAGCAACATGGATGCAGCTGGAGGCCATTATCGTAAGCAAATTACCACAAGAACAGAAAATTAAATACAGCATCTTTTCACTTGTAAGTGGGAGCTAAACTTTGAGTACACAATGATACAAAGAAGAGAATATACAATGGGGTCTACTAGATGGGGGAGGGTGGTAGGAGGGAGAGGGTTGAAAAACTATTGGGTATATGCTCACTACCTGTGTGACAGAATCATTTGTACATGAAACCCCAGTGACATACAATTTACCATTGTATCAAACCTGCACGTGAACCTAAAATAAAAGTGGAAAGCAAAATAATAATAATGTTGCCTTCCAGTTTTGCTTTTGATGTTTGAAACATTTCATACTTATCTTTTAGTCCTAAAGATTTTTAAATATAATTCTATATGCATCCCTTAGACTGTAGCTTCTTCTGCAGATTGTAGTGTTTTCTCCATAATGTGCGTCCAAATTTCTGTAACTGAAAATTAGACTGGGCATGATGGCTCATGTCTTTAATCCCAGTATTTGGGAGGCCAATGTGGGAGGATGGCTTGAGACCAGGAGTTCAAAAACACACTGGGCAACATAACAAGACCCCATCTCTATTTCATTTTAAATTTAAAAACAAAAGTGAAAATTAAATTGTTCAGGTTTACTCGTGTAGGTAGAGTTTTGGTGGCAGGTCATTCTTCAGTGAGTGCACATTTGTTCTTTATATCTTAATATTATGATCTCAATATTTTAACAAATAATGTATGTAAATACCTAGCTTCAACTTATTCCTACATTTATTTATTTAGAAACCATCCTCAGTTTATTTGACTTGATAAATATATTAGACACAAATTTGTCTCTTTCTTATCAAGTAAGGCAAAATCATTTTTGACTGAATATTTCTATGGACATATCATAATTGATGACTCAATGAAAGTATTACAAAAGATCCTAAAACTTTTTGGAAATCTTCTCATGAAGCCTTGGCTTCAGACTGTAGGTACGATTCCTAAGGTCTCCCTTCAACCATGAGCAAGTAGACTATGCCAAGTCTGGGACAATGCAGATAATATCAATATTGGTTTACACATCTTTGTTACAGGATAACTACCTGCAATGGTTTGGTTTGCATTTGTCTCTTGGTGTTCTAAAATTTTTGTCTAAATGTAATCAAAAGTATCAAATTATAAACTGTTACAATAGGGAGGCAACCCATTTCTTTAAGACCCTAACCTGATCACATTTTCATACGCTGCTAGAAAACACATTAAAGATCTTTCTTCTCTGAATATGTCCTCTCATTTAATAACTCTGCCTAGAATGTACTTGGCCTATATTATCCTTTGGATGTAACTTAAATGTCACTTTTCACCTAGACAGAATTTTTTCGGGTGGCTGGAGGGCAGGGAGAGTACTGCAATATCACTTATTAGATTGTACAACCCTATATCTTGAAATGATTATTAGTCCCTAATAACAAGAACCATTCCTTGAAAGGAAAAATAAAACACATTCAGTTGGCTTGAAACAGACAAGGAGCAGTATTCTCCAACTGCTTGGGCTGGATCTCTGTTCTCCTTTGGTTTGGTCAAGTCCTATATTAGCAGCCGTTCCCTCCTGCAAGAAGAACTAGGGAACCAGAGAGAAATGTGATTCCCTTAAGCCATTTCCATTTTCTTGAATTGTAGTAGTATCACTGATAGTAAAGACGGCTATTTAATAGAAATGAACTAACAATGGAGAGAAGGAACTTAACTAGCAACATAGGTTGGGGCCAGCTTACTTTGGGGAACTTCTCAGGCAAGTATATTTGTTTTCAGCTTTGTTCACTCTAAAGCTACATTGTTTGGCATCAGAATGGATGTGTATATAAATCAAATAATCTATTGATCTATTGATATTGCTTAGGGGAGTTTTTAGGATTTTTAGTTCTTAGGTGTAATCTTACAGCAGTTCTTTCAAAAGCCGTGAGGTCTGAAGGTTGGACTGTGCTGCAAAGGATACTGCTGGGTGGTTGCTTATTTGTAATATTGCAGAATATTATTGCACTTACTGGAATTTTAGAGATAGGCAAGGTTAAATATTAAGGTCTAGCATTGTTTTCTATAAATCAGGATGTTTTACAAAGAGCTAAGCCCCTCCTCCTATGCACTTCTGATGAAACCTCCATATTCCACATTGAAAGCAATGTTCCTATTTATCTATTGGTGTGTTTTTTTAGGCAGTTGAATTGAAACCTGAAGAGAAACAGAATATGCTGGTTGTGGCTAAAGGGAAGAATGGAGGGGATAGGTTAGGTATAATAATTTACATATCTTGATCAGAGTTTAGAGTATGTTTAGAAGAGTGGTAGAAGATAAATTTAGAATATTATCTCATGGAAGTATCCGAGACAAGTAAAAATGAAGTAGGACCTGAAGAATAACTGTAAGATTCTGAGCAGTCAAGTGTTTTAAAAAGAGTTGGATTTGAGAAACTTAATTTGGCAGTTTACTGTTGCATGAGTTTATCTAGAATAAAACAGGAAGCAAGAAGACCCTTTGGCAGTCAGTCAGACTTGCCCAGCTGGAAGGGCACAGTAGTGATGGTAGTGAAAATGGAAATTAAGGGATGACAGACGCTCTGGAATCTGGAAATTCTTAGATGAAGGCAAAGGGAGAGAATAATTTCTAATGACTTCTAGTTTTTAAGACTGAGTTGCTGAGAATACAGTGGCTCTATAAAAAAGAATCAGAAAGTCAAAACTATTTTCATAAGTAAATGGTTAAGTCTGGTTTTAGTATCCACAGCCTTTATTCTGGTGGTAAAATATCTGAATGTAAGTGTTTCAATAGCCTCTAAAGATAAAGACAATAGGAAAATAGAATGTTTGGGCTAGTTAACAAACAAAATAAACATTAGTTAAGAACTAATTATTAATATAGGAACAAGGGTAAATTTGTTAAGGAAAACAGTAGAAGGAAAGCAAAGAAACTCTTTGGGAAATGCCTTTATTTAGGGAGCAAAACATCTCTTTGTTCCATGATATATTTTGTTTATGTCCCCACCCAAATTGCATCTTCAATTCCCACATATTGTGGGAGTAACCTGGTGGGAGATAATTGAATCACAGAGGTAAGTCTTTCCCTTGCTGTTACTGTGATAGTGAATAAGTCTCATGAGAACTGATGGTTTTAAAAAGAGGAGCTGGTCTGCACAAGCTCTCTCTTTGCCTACTGATATCCATGTAAGATGTGACTTGCTCCTCCTTGCCCTCTGCCATGATTGTGAGGCTTCCCCAGCCATATGGAACTGTAAATCCAATTAAACCTCTTTCTTTGTAAATTGCCCAGTCTCCGAAATGTCTTTATCAGCAGCGTGAAAGCAGAGTAATATATCCCATTCTTTGATAGAGATAGTCTTATAAAATCCTTTGTCACTGAACATGAGAGGAAAGTTATATTTACCAATGACAAGACGTTCTACTGGTCAAATCCAGTGAGTTTTCAGTGGAGGACACGATCAATCTTTAGCCATGGAAACTAAATTTAATATTAATATTGCTTTAGAGTGAGGGATATTCTGCATTTTTTAATGAGAAAGAGAAATCAAATGATTGGCTTATTTTGAAACAAATCTGAACCATCATAAAAATTGGTATAATCAGAGCTATAAATTAATCTATTTTTATTTGTGGAAACTTGATAAGCTCTGCTAGATGAAAAGGTAGTTGTGCGGTAGTGGGCTACCTACCAGTAAAAGCAGAATATGTTCTTCAGCAATCTTATATCTTTTTATCTAGAACTAGGCATATGAAATTCAGTTTCAACAAGAACAAGGCCATTTGGCACTAAGAGTGAATAGTCATGGCCAATTGCAGAGGTTGCTTCTGCTAATTTAATCAATGCACATTCCCTAATTAAACACTTGTTATATTCCAAAGATTCTTATAGACAATTAGCAGTAATTCTCAAACTTTTGTTGGTGGAAAGACACCTGCTTCGCTTCTTGAAAATTCAGGATTATGGTATAAACCCCATTTTGCTGACCCAAAATTATGATTGATAGGTCAGAGTGGTACCCACAATTGTATATTTTTAACCCCCAGCTGATTCCAATAGAGGTTATCTACAGAAAGCACTGACTCAACATGAGGGCAAATAAGCCTAAGACTCTGCCTTGGGTAACTAGAATGGAGAGCACATATAGTCTAGGTGCTGTAGAATGTGATTCTATAGAAATACGTGTGTAGAAGTATGTGAATAGTATGAGTAGAAATGCATACAATCTATATTAGGAGGAACAAAAGAAGGGCATTACAAATTATATTCAGTGCTATCTCAGAAGTGATTCCTTTGCTTGTTTTTATATGCATATCCATACTGATGGTCAACATGAAAAATATTCTAAACAATGTAACCAGCATGACCAAAACATGAAAATATACATTAGTATAATATAGTCATTAAAAATGTATTTTCAGTTTTTAATTTGAATTGGGGTAAAAGATAAAAAATGTCATAAGTTTAGATTCATCCTGTTTGCATTGGAAGCAATTGAAGAATTGGAACATTACAATATACTAATGTCATCTGGGCTGTATTTCCATAAGTTCACTGGCAAAAGAATGGAAGAGGATTCACTGGAAGGTAAAGAGGTGGCTTAGTTAAGTGCTCAGTAATCTAGACAAGAGCAGTTTAAACATATCTGAATGCCATGACTCAGTTTTTGCCGAGACCCAACATAAGATTATGAGAATGTCTGTGTCTGCAAGAAGATAAAATAACAAATAATTTACCTTAGGACCTTCTATTTAAAAAATGCTTTTCAAACTTATTTAAAAATTTGTTTTCAAGCTTATTTCCCAATCAAGTTTTATACAGAATCATAAAAGTTACAACAGACAACAATGGAGCCACTCTGCTCCAAGTGGGTGTGGTAAGAGATAGAGGAAATCCTCTCTCCTCATGGACTTCTTTTCATTTTGTATCCTGGCATGGCACTTTAGAAAACTCTAGGGTTTTGAAAGAGTGTGAAAATCATTAAATTAGAACATTCTGTAGGTATTTTAAGATTTTATTTAGATTATTATGTGGATCATCAATTAAGGTGATCACAGTAGCATTGTTTTAAGAATGGAACCTTAAAGGTGTATGTAAGAGAAATCTGTTTCTACACATTTTCCTTATGTATGTATATATAGATGTAACACATGAGGTTGACAGCAGAAGTAGGGTATTAACAGTTTTTATGAAACGTAGACATTACCCCTTTTAGACCAACTTATTTTACATTTAAAATTGTACTGAATTGTGCATGAAATATTCTGTGTATTTCCATGTCTTTATTTTATTTGATAAATATGAATTCCATTAGCTCCAATCTCAGAAACAAATCACTGCTCTTTTAAGCCTCCGTCTTTTTTGTCTTTCTATGTAACACTTTACAATAATAGCCTAATCATTCTCAACTCCTTTGGTATTTATTGCAAAGACATTAATTCTGATGGGCTCATTTAGTATTAATGTGAATGTCATAAGTACTTCAGTAGGAATGGGATTTCTACTGGAATTCAGCATTAATTAGCCAGGTCATTACTTCAAAGTGTTACTCTTTCCTTTTAAAACAGCTCCACTTCAGCATCCTCCTTCCTGCAAAGTATATCCAGGCACTTTCTATTAGAAGGGGTACTTACAAGTACTTGAATCTATTGAGAGAAAGTTGTGGAAGTGAACAGGATACAATAGACAAGGTGTGGCAATTACTAGACACTGATTAATAGAAAGCTGATGTTTTAATTGAGCTTCTGTGGGTCCTACAATAACTTGAATTGAATGAGGGACTTGATTGCACTTTAAGTCTCTCTGGAGCATAAAGAAGCAATAGTATTAAATAAAAGGTTCAAATAAGCCTTCAATTTTTTGTGGAAAATTAAAAAAAAAAACATACACACATCTAAGACCATAGCAATTGGTGCATTAATCAGGGACTTTCTTGGACTAGAAACACTTGTATATTTATAACTAAAGGTATTTTTAATGCTAAATATGTTTTTGAATTTGATGGTGCTTATCTGAAGAAATATCAATGGCTTATGTTGTGATTTTAATCCATTATTCTTATGCCTTTCAGTATATGAGCATATTTATTTTTATGTGCATCCATAGTGCCAAAGTCAACTTATTATTCATTAAATACTAAGAAAGTTTAAGTGTCTTAACTATAGTACTGGGATATCTACCATATCACATATCTTTATAAAAAGATTGACTTGATAAAATGGAAATTATTTTAGATTAATTTAAATGGAAGAGTGAATTCATTCTTTCCCCCACTGACTTCTCAGTAACTCATTCTGTAAGCATTTCGGAATTGCAGAAAATCTCTTTTTATTCTAAGTTTTGTTCAAAGCTAAGACAACTATTTCACTTCCCCTTAAAAATTACATTTTATTATTTTAATTTTATGTTAGAGTCGGGGGTACATATGCAGATTTGTTACATGGATATATGGCATAATGGTGAGGTTTGGACTTCTACTGTAGCGATAACCCAAATAGTGAACAGTGTATCCAATATGTAATTTTTTAACCCTCAATCCTGCCCTCCCTCCCCACTTTCAGAGTCCTCAGTGTCTATTATTTTTATCTTTATGTCCATGTGTACCCATTGTTTAGCACCACTTATAAGTGGGAACAGGCAATGTTTGATTTCTGTTTTTGAGTGATTTCACATAGGTTGATGGCCTCCATTTGTATGTATGTTGCTGGAAAGGGCATAATTTAATTTTTAATGGCCATGTAGTATTCCACAATGTATATATACCACATTTTTTTTTATCCAGTCAACTGCTGATGGACACTTAAGTTGATTCCATGACTTTGCTACTGCGAATAGTGCTGCAATAAACATATGACTGCAGGTATTTTCTTTACACAATGATTTATTTTCCTTTGGGTAGATATGCAGTAGTGAGATTGTTGGACTGAATGTTAGTTCTATCTTTTACTTATTTGGGAAATCTCAGTGCTATTTTTCATACAGTTTATATTAACATACATTCCCATCAACAGTGTATAAACATTTTCTTTTCTTTGCATCCTTGCTAAGATCTGTTATTTTGTGACTGATGGGTGTAAAATGGTATTGCATTTACTTGATGATTAGTGATATTGGGCATTTTTTCATGTTTTCGTCCACTTGTATAACTTCTTTTGAGAATTACCTGTTATATGTCCTTTTCCCACTTTTTAACAGGATGTATGTTTTTTTCTTGTTAGTTGAGTTCATTGTAGATTCTAAATATTAGTCCTTTGTCAGCAACATAATTTGAAAATGTTTTCTCCCATTTTGTAGGTTATTTACTTTATTGATTATTCCTTTTGTTCTTCAAAAACTTTTTAGTTTAATTAAGTCCCATTTGTCTATATTTGGTTTTGTTCCATTTGCTTTTTGTGTCTTAGCTATAAATTATTTGCCTAGGCCAGTAACCAGAAGAGGTTTTCCTAGGTTTTCTTCTAACACTTTTACAATTTCAGGTATTACATTTGAGACTCTAATCCATCTTGAGTTAATTTTTGTATATAATGAAAAACAGAAATCCAGTTTTAGTCTTCTATGTATGGCTAGCCAATTTTCCAAGCATCATTTGTATGAAGTGTCCTTTCCCCATTGTTTATTTTTACTGACTTTATGAAAGATCAGTTGATTTTAGGTATATGGCTTTATTTATTGGTTCTTCATTCTGTTCCATTGATCTATGTATATATATTTGTACCAGTACCTTGCTATAATTTGTAGTGTAATTTGAAGTCAGGTAAGATGATGTCTCCAGTTTTGCTCTTTTTGCTTAGGTTTTCTTTCTCTATTCAGGCTCTTTTTTTTATTATTATTATTCCTTAGGACCTTTAGATCAATATAAACTAATTTTGTGAAGAATGATGCTGGCACCCTGATAGAAATTCTGTTGAATTTGTAGATTGCTTTGGTTAGTGTGGTCATTATAATGACATTGATTCTTCCAATCCATGATCATGATGTTTTTCCATTTGTTTGTGTCATCTGTGATTTCTTTCATCAATGTTTTGTAGTTCTCCTTGTAGGGATCCTTCACCTCCTTGGTTAAATGTATTCCTAGAGATTTTATTTTTGTGTGGCTATTGTAAATGGGATTGAGTTCTTCATTTGGTTCTCAACTTGAACATTATTGTTGTATAAAAATGCTACTGCTTTTCATATGTTAAGTTTGTATCTTGCAACTTTACTGAAGCCATTTATCAAGTCTAGGAGCCTTTGAGAGGAGTCTTTAGAATTTTCTAGGTATAAGATTATGTCATCAGCCAACAGAGATAATTTGATTCCCTGTTTTCCAAATTGGATGTCTTTTATTTCTCTCTATCTTGCCTGTTGCTCTGGCTGGGACTTACAGTACTGTTGAATAGGAGTGCTCAGAGTTGACATCCTTGTCTTGTTCTTAGAGGGAATGCTTTCAACTTTTCCCTATTCAGTATGATGCTGGCTATGGGTTTGTCATATATAGCTTTTATTATTTTGAGATCACTTCCTTCAGTGCTTCATTTGTTGAGGGTTTTACCATGAAGAGATGTGGAATTTTATCAAATGCTTTTTCTGCATTTATCGTTTATGGTTTTTATTTGTAATTCTGTTGAAGTGGTGAATCACATTTACTAATTTCCAAGTGTAGAAATATCTTTGCATCCCTGAAATAAAATGCACTTGATCATGATTAATTATATTTGTGATATTCTGTTGTATTTTGTTTGCAAGATTTTGTTAAGAATTTTTGCATCTATGTTCATCAGGAATATTGGCCTACAGTTTTATTTTTTGTTGTTGTTGTTGTGTCCTTGCCTGATTTTGGTGTCAGGGTAATACTAGTTTCATATAATGAGTTAGGAAGGAATCCCTCCTATATGGATTGTAAGGAAGAGCAGTGAGATACAAAAGAAAGTTGAAAGCCAACACAAAGAAACCACAAAATCAATTCAGGAGATGAAAGATGAGATAGATATATTTAATGAAAACAAAGATATCTTCTGTAAATAAAAAATTAACTGAAGGAATTTAAAAACACAGCTGAAAGCTTCAACAATAGACTAGACTAAGGAAAAGAAAGAATTTGGGTAAAGATTGGTCTTTTGAATTAACATGGTCATGTAACAACAATGACAAAAATCCTAAAAAATAAATGAAGCTTTCAGGAAATATGGGATTATATAAAGCCAGCAAAACTTTAACACATAGGCATTCCTAAGGGAAAAAAAGGAAAAGTAAGAAGTTTGGAAAATATATTTGAAGGAATAACTGAGAAAAATTTCCCCAATATTACTGTTGATATAGACATACAGATACAAAAAATTTGGAGAACACCTGGAAGATACTATACAAGATGAAGATCACCAAGGCATATAGTCATGAGACTATCCAAGGTCAATGTGAAAGAGCAAATCTTAAAGGCAGCTAGAGAGAAACATCAACTCAACTACAAAGAAAACTCCATCAGACTATCAGCAGAAACTTTACAAACCAAAGAAGAATCAGGGCCTATTTTTACCCTTCTTAAAGGAAAAACATGGCAGTCAGGAGTTTTATATCCTACCAAACACAGGTTCATACATGAAGGAGAAATAAAGTATTTTCCAGACTAGCAAACACCAAAGGAATTTATCACCACTAGACTCGTCCTACAGAAAACGTTCAAAATAATTCTAAGCATGGAAGTGAAGGAGGACAACACACTCTATCATAAATGCTTGCATAAGTAGATAGCTCACAAATCCCATAAAGCAATTCAATTATTGAGACTCCAGGGCAACTATCAAACAAATCTGTGACAGGAACAAAGCCTCAAATAGCAAAATTGACTTTGACTTTGAATGCCTTAATATTCCACTTAAAAGATATAGATTGTCAAATTGGATTAAAAAACAAGACAACCATCTGCTGCCTACAAGAGACCCACCTATGTTTAATGATACCTACACACTCAAAGTAAAGGATTGCAAAAACATCATGTGAATGGAAAGCAAAAATGAGCATAAGTAGCCATTCTTTTATCAGATAAAAGAAATTTTAAACCAACAACAGTTTAAAAAAAAAAAAGAGACAAAGAGGGGCATTATATAATGATAAAGGGTTCAATAAAACAATAAGTTTTAACTATTCTAAATGTATGTGCATCCAACACTGGAACACCCAGATTCATAAAACAAATACTGCTAGACCTACAAAACGAAATTGATGGCAATGCAATAAGAGTGGGAGACTTCAAAACTCCAACAGTAACACTAGACAGGTCATTAAAGTAGGAGGTTAAAAAAGAAACTCTAGACTTAAACTGGACTTTAGACCTAATGGACCTAATAGATATTTATAGAACAGTCTACCCAGAAACTGGAGAATATACATTTTTCTCATCTCTACATGGAACATTTTCTAAAATTGATCATATGCTTGGCCAGAAAGCAAATCTCAATAGATTTTTTTTTAAAAAACTGAAATCATATTGAATGTCTTCTCAGACCACAGTGGAATAAAATTAGAAATCAGTACCAAGAGAAACTCTGAGAACAACACACGCTCATGGAAACTAAACAAATTGCTATTTAATGATTTTTATGGTAAAAAGGTAACCATTTTTACTTTTCGGCAAGCAAGAAAATTAAGGCAGAAATCTACATGTCTTTGAAATAAATAAAAATAGAGATTACAGCATACCTAAACCTCTGGTATACAACAAAAGTAGTGTTAAGAGGAAAATTAATAGCATTAAGTGCCTACATAAAAAAAAAAGGCAGAAAGGTCTCATAATAACAACCAAATGTCACATCTCAAGAAACTAGAAAATCAAGAACAAACCATACCCAAAGCTAAGAGAAGAAAAGCTATAACAAAGATCAGAGCAGAGCTAAATAAAATTGAGACCAACAAATGAAACAAAGGATCAATAAAACAAAAGTTGGTTACTTGACAAGATTAACAAATAGACTTCAAGCTAGTTTAACCAAGATAAAAAAGAATATTCAATAAGCACAGTTAGAAATGTTAAAAAGTGACATTACAACTGATACCACAGAAATGCAAATGATCATCAGAGATTACTATGACCATCTCTATATGTACACAGTACAAACTAGAAAACCTAGAGAAAATAAATACATTCCTGGAAAAATAAAACCTCCCAATACTGGTTAAGGAAGAAATAGAAATCCTGAACAGACCAATAATGAGTAATAAAATTGAATTAGTAATTTAAAATCTTTCAGCAAAAGAAATGCTCAGGGCTAGTTTCATTCACAGTCAAATTTTACCAGAAGTACAAAGGAGAGCTGGTACCTATCTTACTAAAGCTATTCTAAGAATGACAGCCAGATTCCTAATTTAACCATAGGGAATACAGTTTTAGCTTTAAAATAATTCTGGGTATTCTCTGTGAAATCATCTGGATCAGGCTTACTTTCAAGTCTTCTATGAGTTATCAGTGAATATGATTAAAGGAACTCATTAGTTCTAACAAGTGGTGGTTCCTTTTGTGTTACAAGAATATCAAAACAAATGCCTAAATCAACCGAAGACAGTTTTTAAACTTTCTAACAAATTTCCTAATGGGTAGATTAAATATTATCTGATATTTTTAGCACAAAGGAAACATTTTTATTGAAACATTTTAAATTTAGAAATGTAGCTTCAATGGTATGGTGAAAACAATGCTAGACTGAGTGCCAGAAATGCTAGATTCTACATCTGGATCTACTACCAATTACTTAAGTTTGAGGTTCAGCATTAACTATAATTAAACTTCATCTCTCCTATTGTTAATACAGAGTAAGTCGAGAGTCTAGGATTTACTCTGCAGTAAATGTTATGAAACATATTATCAGTGGCAATTTTATTTTGACAATCTAATATTTACATATATTATAAACCATTTTATAATATTTGTTTCTTCATATTTGGAAGTTGGATACTTACTTGGCTTCTCAAAAATATGGAAAGGATTATCCATAAAACCATTATAATTCAAAGCCTTTGGGGAGGTAATTCTTTGTCAACTTTCTGATTTATTTCAGTTATTGATCTCTTCAAGTTTTTAATTGAATGTTTCTCATCTTTCTTATTTCTGAATGCTAAAGCCTCAGGTCTGCCTCTAAGAACCTCTTCTCTTTTCTTTTTGCTTTCCTTAGGTAACACCATGTACTCCCAGACAACTGATTACATTTCCATGTTGGTGGTCACCAAACATACTTCTCAAATGTCAAACATTTTTAAAAATTGCTTTATATCCAGCTATTTTCTTTACTTCTCCAGTGGAAGGCTTAACAGTGGTCTCAAATTAATATGACTCAAACCAAACTCGTAATTCCCCTTTTCCCAACAAAACTAGTTCTACTCTAGTATTTTCTATCCCATAAAGTGATAACTCCATTCATACAGCTATACTCTTACTCTCATGTCCCATTTTCTTTTTTTTCTTTCTTTCTTTTCTTTCTTTCTTTCTTTCTTTCTTTCTTTCTTTCTTTCTTTTTCTCTTTTTTTCTTTCTTTTCTTTTCTCTTTCTTTCTCTCTTTCTCTTTCCTCTCTCTTTCTTTTTTTTTTTTTGGGGATAGATTCTCACTCTGTTGCCCAGGCTTGCAGTCAGTGGCAAGATCATGGCATACTGCAACCTTCTTCTCCTAGGTTCAAACAATTCTCCTGCCTCAGCCTCCCAAGTAGCTAGAATTACAGGTGTGTGCCACCATACCCAGCTAATTTTTGTATTTTTAGTAGAGAAGGAGTTTCACTATGTTGGCCAGGCTGATCTCAAACTCCTAACCTCAAGTGATCCACCGGCCTTGGCCTCCCAAAGTGCTGGGATTACAGGTATGAGCCACTCCGCTCAGCTCATGGCACATTTTCAATTCATTATCTGATACCGAACGGAGTAGTAAATGATAAGAGACCAATACTGAAGCCGACAATAGCTAAAACATTCAGATCAATTTTTAAAATCATATATTTAAAACCTTTAGCTGTCCGTTGAGATAGTGAGAAAAGGATAGCTAAATTTCTCAACAACAATGACCTATTTCAATGATCAGGGCTTGGCCAATGCAGAAGTCTGCTATGGTGTATGTGGCAAGACAGTGGGAGTTAGTAGAGGGGAATATTGAAAAATCAGATGAGTTTTACTGGGCTGATATGGTTTGGATCTCTGTGCCTACCCAAACCTCAGTTTGAATTATAATCCCCAGTATTGAAAAAGTGGGGCCTGGTGGGAGGTGATTGGATCATATGGCCAAGTTCTTATGAATGGGTTAATACCATCCCCTTGGTGCTATTCTCTTGATAGTAAGTGAATGAGTTGTCATGAGATCTGGTTGTTTAAAAGTGTATATCACCTCCCCACCTTCCTCCTGCTCCAGCCTTGTGGAGTGCTGCTCCTCGTTTGCCTTCTTCCACAATTAAGTTTCCTGAGCACTCATCAAAAGCTGGGCTAATGCTGCCATGCTTCCTACACAGCCTGTGGAACTGTGAGCCAATTAAACCTCTTTTCTTCATAAAGTACCCAGTTTCGGGTATTTATTTATAGCAGTGTGAGAACGGACTAATACACAGTCCTTACAAGGCTAGTAGAACAAGTTTGGAAAGCTGAGAGGGCTTTGGGCACCTGGCTAATTTTCCCTTTAGCACATTTGCTGAAATCTGAGATTGAAGAGGCTAAAGAGTCAGGTTGAAATGTTCAAAAGTGAGAAAAATATGTCCCAGAGTTTCATGCTATTAAGAAACAAATACTCACCCTGAAGCAATAGCCTTCTAAATAAAACAGGCAAATAATTAAAGCCCTGGTGAAAGTGATAAATTTCAACTAAGATCTGTAACCACTTTTTACTAAGACACTTACAACATCTGGTGCCACTAGGGGTAAATATCCAGGCTTGGCTCTAATCAAAGGCCTTTTTGGAGACAGATAAACAAATAATGGCTTTGGCATTCATACAAGGCTGGAGTACCTTGAAATGGCTTAAATCATATGACTTATCTCCTTATCAATACATCTCCAAAGTTTGAAGATATATGAGGAAGAATTATAAAGAGCTGAGCTAGACATAATGCCTCTGAGAAAATAAAACTTAATATTCTATAGTTATCTGGGACTAAGAAGCCAAAGACTCAGCTCTTCTTTCCACCTTATACAAAAATGAACTCAAGATGGATTAAAGACTTAAATGTAAGACCTAAAACCTTAAACACCCTAGGAGAAAACCGAGGCAATACTATTCAGGGCATAGGCATGGGCAAAGACTTCATGACTAAAACATAAAAGCAACTGCAACAAAAGCCAAAACTGACAAATAGGACCTAATTAAACTAAAGAGCTTCTGCACAGCAAAATAAACTATCTAATAGAGTGAACAGGAAACATACAGAGTGGGAGAAAATTTTTGCAATCTATCCATCTGACAAAGGGCTAATATCCAGAATCTACAAGGAACTTAAACAAATTTACAAGAAAAAAAAATCAAAAAGTGGGAGAAGGATATGAATAGACACTTCTCGAAAGAAGACATTTATGCAGCCAACAAACATATGAAAAAAAGCTCATCATCACTGGTCATTAGAGAAATGCAAATCAAAACCATAATGAGATACCATCATCTCACGCCAATTAGAATGGCAATCATTAAAAAGTCAGGAAACAACAGATACTGGAGAGGATGTGGAGAAATAGGAATGCTTTTACACTGTTGGTGGGAGTGTAAGTTAGTTCAATTAAACCATTGTGGAAGACAGTGTGGCAATTCCTCAAGGATCTAGAACCAGAAATACCATTTGACCTAGCAATCCCATTACTGGGTATAAACCCAAAGGATTATAAATCATTCTACTGTAAAGACACATGCACACGTATGTTTATTGCAGCAGTATTTACAATAGTAAAGACCTGGAACCAAACCAAATGGTCATCAATGATAGACTGGATAAAGAAAATGTGGCGCATGTATATCATGGAATACTAGGCAGCCATAAAAAAGAATGAGTTTATGTCCTTTGAAGGGACATGGATGAAGCTGGAAACTATCATTCTCAGCAAGCTAAGGGAGGAACAGAAAACCAAACACTGCACTTTCTCACTTATAAATGGGAGGTGAACAATGAGAAAACGTGGACACAGGGAGGGGAACATCACACGCCAGTGGGGTGGAGGGCAGGGGGAGGGATAGCGTTAGGAATGAATACCTAATGCATGCGGGGCTTAAAACCTAGATGACGAGTTGATAGGTGCAGCAAACCACCATGACACATGCATACCTGTGTAACAAACCTGCACATTCTGCTCATGTATCCCAGAACTTAAAATATAATAATAATAATAATAATAATAATAATAATAAAATAAGAAACCAGAGACTCAAAAGGCCCACCATTAAAAGACCTAAAGGATCAGTCTCTAGGAAAAAAAAGTAAAGTAGCGGTCAGCTAAGTTTTATACAGTCTGCAGCCCAAGTCCAGCAAACTTCAATCACTGATTGGATTGTGGAAATAAGTCTTCTACCCTAAATACCCAAATAAAGAAGAAAGCAACTTGCTGTAGTGAACAAAGTATCATCTCAAAGATCTATACCCTTATAATATACAATGTCTAAGATTAAATCAGGAATTAGTTGACAGCTAAGTTTATTTTATAACTATTATAGGAGAAATGAATAAAATAGAAACCAAATATGCAATGTAGAACATCAACAGATCTAAAAGATTTTTTTAAAGATTAATAAAATTGGTTAGCTCAAAGCAAGACTAAATAATAAAAAAGGGAGAAAATTTGATAAATTATATACAATGGATAAATTTTTCAAAAATATATTTTAGCAAAATTAAAAATAATTACACATCTGAATAGTTTAATACCTATTAAAATTTTGAAGCTTTTATTGAAAAAGTTTTCCACAAAGACCCTAGGACCAGGGAAATTTATTAATAAATTCTTTAAAAATATTTAAGAAATAAATGACCAGCTTTACCTCTACTTTTCTGTGTAACAGAAAAACGACAAAAATTTTTCCATGTATATTATGACACAGACACAAAGCCATCATAAGAGCATTTTAAGAATTAAAAAATTGGCTGGGAGCAGTGGCTCACGCCTGTAATCCCAGCACTTTGGGAGGCCAAGGCAGGTGGATCACGAGGTCAGGAGATCGAGACCATCCTGGCTAACATGGTGAAACCTCGTCTGTACTAAAAATACAAAAAATTGGCTGGGCATGGTGGCGGGCGCCTGTAGTCCCAGTTACTCTGGAGGCTAAGGCAGGAGAATGGCGTGAACCCAGGAGGTGGAGCTTGCAGTGAGCCGAGATCGCGCCACTGCACTCCGGCCTGAGTGACAGAGTGAGACTCTGTCAAAAAAAAAAAAAAAAAAAAAAAAGGAATAAAAAAATTACACACCGGTCACTCACTCTAGTGAAAAATTGTAAACAAAATACTAGCAAAATGGATCTGGTAATACCTAAAAAATGAAGATACATAAAACCAGGTGGAGATTTTTCCAAGAATACAAGAGTAGTTTAATATTCATATGTAATTAGTGTAATTAACCACATAGGTGGAATAAAAGAGAAATATTTGATTATTTTGATAGATATAAAGCATTTGATAAAGTTAAAAGAACATTTATGAAAGTAATTCTTAGCAAACTAGTAGCAGAATGTAAGTCATTAATCAGTAAAAAATATCTACATATATCTACAGCAAATAACTTTCTTAATATATGTTTCCCTTAGAAACTAGATACTTGCTATCGCCACTCCTACTCAATACTATACTCATAGTCTTAGTGAAATTATGCAAGAGAATAAAATAAAAACAAAGATTTTTAAGGAAAATATTGTCATTTTCCACAGATAATCTGGTTGTGTGTATATATCTTAGTTTGTGATGCTGTAACAAACACCAAAGTCTGTATAATTTATAAGGAACACAAATTTGTTGTTTGACAGTTCTGGGGATGAGGAAGTCCAACATCAAGATGCCAACATTTGGCAAGGGCCTTCTAGCTGCATCATCCAATGGTAAAAGAAAGAGTAAAAGGATAAAAAGTGGGTAAGAGGAAGGCAAACTCATTTTTTCATAAGAAACCTACTCTCATTATAATAATCCCACTTCCACAATTACAGTATTAATGAATTTATAAGGGCGTTGGCCCCATAACCCAAACACCTCTTAAAGGTCTTACCTCTTAATACTTCCACAATGGCAATTACATTTTAACATAAGTTTGGGAGTAGGCATTCAACAAATCATAGCATTCTAACTCTGGCCCCCTAAAAGTCTTATTCTTCTCACATAAAAAATAAATTTCATTTCTATAGCCTCAGAAGTCTTAATTTGTTCCAACTCAAAAGTCCAAAGCCCAAAGTCTCATCTAAATCTTATAGGGATGAGTCTTAAGGCAGAACTCACCTGAAATAAATTCTTCTTCAGTTCTAAGTCTGTGAAATCAAAACAAGTTATCTATTTCACAAATACAACATTGGGACAGGCATAGAATGAACATTCCCATTTAAAAAGGGAACAACTGGAAATAAAGGATTAACAGGTCCCAAGTAAATGTAAAAGCTAACAGAATAAGCAACATTAAATCTTAAGACTTCAGAATAATCTTTGGCTCCATGTACCACCTTCTGGACACCCTGGGGTGAAGGAGAGTGGGCCCAGAAGGCCTTAAACAGTACTGCTCCCATTGCTTTACTGGGCTTAGCCCATGCAGGAGCTCTCATAGGTAGGAGTCTCCTGCCTGCAGCTCTTCTAGGCTGGGGCTACACCCTGGTATATCTACAGTTATGGGGGTTGTGGGGACAGCCCTACTCTTATGGCTCCACTAGTTTTGCTCTAGTGAGAACTCTCTATGGTGGCTCAATCCCTATGAAAGATTTCTTCCTGGATCCCCAGGCTGTTCAATACATTATTTGAAATTCAGGTGAAGGCTGCCATGGCCCCACAGCCCAAGCATTCTGTCCATCTGCAGGGTTAGAACCATGTGGATGCTGCCAAGACTTACTGCTTATGCCTTCCAGTGCAGCAAAATGAGCAGCACCTGGGCCAGCTTGAGCCATGGCTGGGGTGGCTGGAGGTTCTGCACTGAAATGCAGGGAGCAGAGACTCCAAGCAGCACTGGGCAGTGAGCCCTTTCTACCCTCAAGGTTCTAACATTCTGTGCCTGTGATGGGAGGGACAGCCTTGAAGATCTCTGAAATGGTTTCAGGGCTATTCTCTCATTATTTTGACAATGGCACCTGGTTTCTTCTAGCCATGCTAATCTCCGTAACAAATAGTCACTAGGCCACAACACTGATATTTTCTCTCAAAATGCTTTTTTATTTCTTTACATGGCCAGGCTGGGAATGTTCTGTATGTTTACATTCTATGTCCCTTTTAGTTATAAATTCTGTATTTAAGTAATTTTGGTATTCTCTTATTGTACTGTATGCAGGCAAAAGAGCTATGTGGTTTCCTCAATATTTTGCTTAAGAATTTTTCCACCAGATATGCTTGTTCATTGCCCTTAAGTTCTGCCTTCCTTAAAGCCCTAGGTCATGGACACAGTTCAGCAAAGTTTTTCCCACCTCATAACAAGGATGGCCTTTACTTCTGTGTCCAATAAAATATTCCTAATTTTCATCTAAGACCTCATCACAACGGCCTTTAACATCTATATTTCTATCAGCATTCTGATCATAATCACTTAAGTTTTCTGTAGGAAGTTCCATCTTTTCAGTTCCTCTCTTCTTCTGAGCCTTCACCAAAATCACCCATAACACTTCTTTGTTCATGGCATCAGGCTTTTTCTAGACTGCTCCTCCAAACTCTTCCAGCCTCTGCCCACTACTCAGTTCCAAAGATGCTTCCAAATTTTCAGGTACTTTTTATAGCAACACTCATTCCTCTGATACCATTTTACTGTCTTAGCCCATTTTGTGCTGTTATAGCAAAATATCATAGACTATATTAAATATGAATTTATTAATTTATAATGAATAGAAATGTATTGGCTGACAGTTCTGAAAGACAGAAACTACAATATCAAGGTGCCGTCATCTAGTAAGGACCTTCCTGATGCATCATCTTATGATGAAAGAATGGAAGGGCAAAGAGAGGGCAATAGAAAAGAAGAGCAAGAGGGGGCTCAAACTCATCCTTTCATAAGGAACCTACTTCTTCAATGATGAATAACTAATCTATTCATGAAGGAGGTAACCATATGACCTGAATATCATATAAAAGTCCTACTTCTTAATACTCTTACAATGACATTCCAACATGAGTTTGGGAAGAGACATTCAAACCATAGTAATGTAGAAAATGTAAAAATATCTACAGAAAAACTACTAGATTTGTTAAGTTTATTAAGCACACCGGTCACTATGAAAGCAAAATTGTTTATTTCTGTAACTGCAATACATAGAAAATAAAAATGTTAAAATATGTTACTTACAATTGAATTAAAACCCACCACACACCAAGAAATAAATCTAGCAAAATATGTGCAAGGCCTCTACCTGGAAAACTGAAAATTAATGAAAGAAAATAAAGAAGTAAATATAGTAAAGATGTCCTGTCGAATTTTACTATGTTAATCTGTAGATTTAATGCAATCTCAGAGGATAGAGCCACAAGCCACAAAAGATTTTTCCCCTGGCCTTGACACCTGATGCCTGACTAGATTTTAAAATTGTTTGGAACAAGTGAATTACCTTTCCTTCAATGTTCTCCGCTTTTGAATGAATGTTTACAACTGTGATTTTATGCTGATCTCATTATTGTATTTTGGGGAAAAGATAACTTGTTTCTTGAGGTTAATAGGTCCACAAGTAAAGAAAAATTTCCCCAGGCTGGATTCATTCGAATACTCACCAACACCTAATTTATACGATGAAACGTGGGTTGTAAAAATAAGTAATTCATAACCCAAGCTGTTGGAATTCTAATCTAAATTATTTTGAGCCTTAAAGGAATATGACTATGGTGCTTGGGTTACATGACAGCCACCTGTAACCTAGGCAGCTCTAATGTAGGTAGCTGTAAACTTTGTTTCTCTGTTATAGATTAGCTTTCTTCCTTACTTTGTTTTATAAAATGTAAATAACTAAAGGGCACCAGGGAAGACCCCTTCACACTTCATCGTTGATCTTTATTATAGATTAAATTCCGTCTTACCTTTTTCACACAATGACGTCTTGGCTATTATATTGCCTTACGATGGAATGTTAAATACGATCTTTTAAATCAGAAAGGAAATGAAAACTAGCTGTAAAGAAAATAAAACAAGCTGTATGAAAGTGAAAATAAGCTGTATCTAAATAACTTATTTGTAACACATAAACTAGCCTTGTATAGAAAATGTTGCAATCTTATCATTATTATTTTTTCTGCCTATATAAGCAAGAACTTAACTTTTAACATCGGGACACTGAACCATTTTTTCTGGAGTCCGTGTCTCCTGGATCGTCCATTCCCAAACTTTTGCTTGAATAAACTCTTTAAAACTGGATTCTGATCCTTTTGATTATTTCAAATTAATAAGTTCTTTTTAGCTGATTCATATGAAATCATGGACTTCCAGTTGGTGTTGCAATATTTTGAGACATTGGGTATGTTGGGGGTGGGACTAAAGTATTAATATTAATATTCTGATGAACAGATTTTTTGAAGGTTAGAGAGTAGACTGAGGTAAACCAAATAATGCCCTCTCCCCAAAGCTTTTTGTCTCTTAATCCTTGAAGCATTTTAATATGTTATCTTACATGCAGTAGAGACTATGAAGATATTAAGGATTTTGAGATGAGAAAATTATGTCTGTGTAGATCCAATGTAATCACAACGGATCTAACAGGGAATCAAGAGAGTCAGAGAAAGAGAGAGATCTAAGGATGCTTGAGTTGAAATGGAAAAAGGGACCACAAATCATGTAATGCAGGTGCCCTCTAGAAGCTAAAAAAGATAAGAAAACAGGTCCTGCCCAAGAGCTTCCAGATGGAACACAGTTCTGCTGATGTGTTGATTTTAATTCAGTAAACCCTATTACAGACTTCTGACTCTCATAACTATATAATAATAACTTTATGTTTGTTAATTTTTTATTGTGGTGAAAAACAAATATATTTGTCAGGGCTCTCTAGAGAGACAGAACCAATAGATAGATTGATAGACAGACAGAGAGAGAGAAAGACAGTAGATTTATTACAGGAATTGGCTTACACAATTACGGAGTCTGAGAAGGCCCGTGATAGGGTGTCTGCAAACTGGAGAACTCAGTCCAAGTCTAAAAGCGTCAGAACCAGGCAGTTGATGGTGTAGATCTCAGTCTGTGGCCAAAGGCCAAAGAACCCAGGGAAGGAAATGAGGATGCTCCTCCAAGTCCCAAAGTTCAAAAGCCAGAGAATCTGGAGTTCTGATGTCCAAGGGCAGGAGAAGGACATCCTAACTATAAGAGAAAGAGAAAGAGAATTTGCCATGACTTTGTCTCCTTGTTTCATCCAGGCCCCCGGTCAACTGAGTGGTGTCCATGTACATTGATGGTGAATCTTCTCTACTGAGTCTGCTGACTCACATGCTATTCTCCTCCAGAAATACTCTCACAGACATACTGGAAAGTAATGCTTTACCAGCTATCTAGATGTTTCTTAATCCAATCAAGTTGACACCTAAAATTAACTATCACAATGCATAACTTGAAATCTCTTCTCTTAAGCTTTTAAATGTAGAATACAATATTAACTGTAAGCACAGTGTTGCACAGCAGGTATCTATGACTTTCTTTTACTTTGCATAACTGAAACTTTGTGTCTATAAAACACCAACACTCCGTTGCCTTCTCTCCCTAGGCCCTGGAAACTGCAATGTATTTTCTGCTTCTATGAGTTTGACTACTTCAGACACCTTAAATATAAGTGAAATCATACAGAATTTGTCCTTCCGTGACTTGCCTATTTCACTTAGCGTAATGTTCCAAGGTTCATCCATGTTGTCACATATGATAGTATTTATTTATCTTCTAAGGCTGAAAATATTACATTTTATGTGTGTATCAATTTTATTCATTCATCTCTCGATGGACATTTATGTTGTTTCCATATCTTAGCAATTGTGAATAATAGTGCAATGAACATGAGACTGCAGATACCTCTTTGAGACACGGATTTCATTTTTTTTTTTTTTTTATGATAAATACCTAGACGTGGGGTTGCTGGAACAATATGGTGGTTCTACTTTTAAGTGTTGGAGGAAACTCCATACTGTTTTCCATAATGGCTGCACCATTTTAATTTCTACCAAAAGGACACAGATTTCACTTTTCTTCATAGTCTTGCCAACATTGTATATTTCCTTTTCTGTTTTTGGTAATGACCACCATAACAGGTGTGAGATGATATCTCATTGCTGTTTTAATTTCCGTTTCCTTGTTTATTAGTGACTGATGAGGTTTGGATGTTCATCCCTTCCAAATCTCATGCTGAAATGTGATTTTCGATGTTGGATATGGGGCCTAGTGGAAGGTGCTTGGATCATGGGGGCAGATATTTTATGAATGGTTTAGCACCATCCCCTTGGTGATAAGTGAGTTCTTGTTCAGTTAGTTCATGCACAATCTGATTGTTTAAAAGAGTTTTGGACCTCCCACTTAATCTATATCATGGTACCTCTCTTGCCATATGACATTCCAGCTCTTACTTCAGCTTCCACATGAGTAAACACTCCTGGAGTCCTCATCAGAAGATGTCAGAGCCATGCTTCCTGTACACCCTGCAAAACCATGACCCAATTAAACCTCTTTTCTTTATAAACTACCCAGCCTCAAGTATATCTTTACAGCAATGCAAGAATGGACTAACACTGTGATGTTGATCATTTTTACATAACTATTGGCCGTTTGTTTGTTTATTTTTGAGACGGAGTTTCACTCTGGTTGCCCAGGCTGGAGTGCAATGGTGTGATCTCGGTTCACTGCAACCTCCACCTCCCAGGTTCAAGTGAATCTCCTGCCTCAGACTCCCAAGTAGCTGGGATTACAGGTGTCCACCACCACATCTGGCTAATTTTTCTATTTTTAGTAGAGACAGGGTTTCACCATGTTGGCCAGGCTGGTCTTGAACTCCTGACCTCAGGTAATCCACCTGCCTTGGCCTCCCAAAGTGCTGGGATTACAAACTTTGTGTGAGCCACTGCACCCAGCCTGGCTGTTTGTATGTTGTCTTTGAAGAAAAGTCTTTTAAAGTTCTATGTTCATTTGTTAATTTGATTATTTGTTTTTGCTATTGAGTTGTAAGAGTTTCTTATATATTTTGGATATTAATCCTTTATCAGATATGTGGTCTGCAAATATTTTTCCCATTCTGTAGGTTGCCTTTAACTCTCATGATTGTTTTCCTTGCTGTATATAAAGAAGATTTTTAGTTAGATATAGTTGCATTTGTTTATATTTAATTGTGTTGCCTTTTGGTGTCATATTCAGGAAATCGTTGCCAAGAACAATTAAATGAAACTTTTCCCCTATAGGGTTCTATACTAGTTTACGTTCCCACCAGCAGTGTAAAAGTATCCTCTTTCCACCACATCCACAACAACATCTATTATTTCTGATTTTTTGATTATGGCCATTCTTGGAGCAGTAAGGTGGTGTCACATTGTGGTTTTGATTTGCATTTCCCTGATTATTAGTGATGTTGAGCATTTTTGCATGTGTTTGTTGGCCGTTTGTATATTTTCTTTGAGAATTGTCTATTCATGTCCTTAGCCCACTTTTTTATGGGATTGTTCATGTTTTTTCTTGCTGATTTGTTTGACTTTGTTGTAGATTCTGGATATTTGTCCTTTGTTGGATGTATAGATTGTGAAGATTTTCTCCCATTCTGTGGATTGTCTGTTTACTCTCCTGTGTTTCTTTTGCTATTCTACAGTTTCAGGTATTAGGTTTGAGTATTTAATTCATTTTGAGTTAATTTTTTAATATAGTGTAACATAATAATTCTATTTAATTTCTTTGCATTTGTACATCCAGTTTTTCAACACAATTTTTTGAAGAGACAATCCTTTTCCTAGTGTGTATTTTTGGCAGACCTGTTGAAGATCAATTGACCATTTATACGTGGGTTTATTTTTGGACTTTCTTCTGCTACATTGGTCTATATGCTTGCCTTTATGCCAGTACCATACTGTTTTGATTACTGTAGCTTTCTGACATATTTGGAAATCAGGAAGTGTGAATGATTCAGCTTTTTTTTCTTTCTCAAGATCATTTTGTCTATTCCGAGTTCTTTGTGTTCTATGTAAAGTTTAGAACTTTTTAATATTTCTGTAAAACAGTGATATGAACATGGGATACCTTTGCATTTATCTGTGTCTTGCTTTTTTATACAATGTTTTGTTGTTTTCAACTCTTTCATCTCCCTATTTTTATTCCTAGGTGTTTTATATTATTGTGAATGGGATAGTTTTCTTAATTTTCTTTTCAGATAGTTGCAAGTGTATACAAACAAAACTTTTTTGTGAGTTGATTTTTTATATGACAATTTTACTGAATTTACTTATTAGTTCTAACAGGTTAATTTTAATGAAATCATTAGGGGTTCGATGCATAATATTATATCATGGATAAGCATATTATTTTATTTGTTCCTTTCTGATTTGTGTGTCTTTTATTTTCTTTTATTGACTATTGCTCTGGCCAGGACTTTCAGTACTATGTTGAATAGAAGTTGCTAGAGTAGACATTTTTGCTTTGTTTCTGGTCTTAGGAGAAAAGCTTTTGGTGTTTCACTTTTGACACTAGCTATGAATTTTTCACAGACTTTATTAGGTTGAAGTAGTTTCTTTCTATTTCTACTTTGTTGAGTGTTTTTATCATAATGGGCATTGAATCTTGTCAAAAAACTTTTCTGCATCTATTGGAGTGACCATGTGATATTTATCCTTCATTCTCTTAATATGATGTATCACATTTATTTATTTATTGGAAGTTGATTTTTATTTAGTTTTTGTCTTGTTTTTTTTTTTTTAATTTCAGTAGGTTTTGGGGGAACAGGTGGTGTTTGGTTACATAAATAAGTTCTTCACTGGTGATTGCTGAGATTTTGGTGCACCCATCACCTGAGCAATGTAGTCTTTTATCCTTCAGCCCACTCCCACCCTTTCCCTCAAGTCCCCAAAGTCTATTGTATTATTATTATGTCTTTGCATCCTCATAGCTTAGCTCCCACTTATGAATGAGAACATACGGTGTTTGGTTTTCCATTCCTGAGTTACTTCACTTAGAATAATGGTCTCCAACTATCCAGATGTGAATACCACTATTTCATTCCTTTTTATGACTGAATAGTATTCCATGGGGGGTGTGTGTGTGTCTGTGTATCACATATTCTTTATCCACTCATTGATTGATAGGTATTTGGGCTGGTTCCATGTTTTTACAACTGCAAATTGTGCTGCTGTAAACATGCGTGTGCAAGTATTAGGGTGGTGCCAAAGTAATTGTGGTTTTTGCCATTCAAAGTAGTGGCCAAAACCACAATTACTTTTGCACCAGCCTAACATCTTTTTTGTATAAGGACTTCTTTTCCTCTGGGTAGATACCCAGTAGTAGAATTGCTACTACTAATCAAATGGTAGGTCTACTTTTAGTTCTTTAAGGAATCTCCACACTGTTTTCCACAGTGGTTGAACTAGTTTACATTCCCACCAGAAGTGTAAAAGTATCCTCTTTCCACCACATCCACAACAACATCTATTATTTCTGATTTTTTGATTATGGCCATTCTTGGAGCAGTAAGGTGGTGTCACATTGTGGTTTTGATTTGCATTTCCCTGATTATTAGTGATGTTGAGCATTTTTCCATGTGTTTGTTGGCCGTTTGTATATTTTCTTTGAGAATTGTCTATTCATGTCCTTAGCCCACTTTTTTGTGGGATTGTTTGTATTTTTTCTTGCTGATTTGTTTGACTTTGTTGTAGATTCTGGATATTTGTCCTTTGTTGGATGTATAGATTGTGAAGATTTTCTCCCATTCTGTGGGTTGTCTGTTTACTCTCCTGTATTTCTTTTGCTGTGCAGAAGCATTTTAGTTTAATTAAGTCCCATCTATTTATCTTTGTTTTTGTTGCATTTGCTTTTAGGTTCTTGGTCATGAAGTCTTTACCTAAGCCAATGACTACAAAAGGTTTTTCCGATATTATCTTATAGAATTATTATGGTTTTGGGTCTTAGACTTTAGTCTTTTATCAATCTTGAGTTGATTTTTATATAAGGTGAGAGATGAAGATCCAGTTTTATTTTTCAACATGTGGCTTGCCAATTATCCCAGTGCCATTTGTTGAATAGGGTGTCCTTTCCCCACTTTATGTTTCTGTTTGCTTTGTTGAAGGTCAGTTGGCAGTAAATATTTGACTTTATTTAAGGGTTCTGTATCCTGTTCCATTGGTCTACGTGCCTATTTTTGTATCAGTACTATGCTATTTGGGTGATTGTGGCCTTACAGTATAGTTTGAAGTCAGGTAATGTGATGCTTCCAGATTTGCTCTTTTTGCTTAGTCTTGCTTTGGCTATGTGGGCTCTCTTTTGGTTCCATATGAATTGTAGGATAATTTTTTCTAGTTCTGTGAAAAATGATGGTGGTATTTTGATGATAATCGCACTGAATTTGTAGATTGCTTTTGGAAGTATGTTCGTTTTCACAATATTGATTCTACCCATCCATGAGCATGGGATGTGTTTCCATTTGTTTGTGTCTTGTATGATTTCCTTCAGCAGTGTTTTGCAGTTTTCCCTGTGGAGTTCTTTCATCTCCTTGGTTAGATATATTCCTAAGTATTTTATTTTTTTGGAGCTATTGTTAAAGGGTCTGAATTCTTGATTTGATTGTCAGCTTTGTAATGTTGGTGCAAGGCAGTGCTACTCATTTGTGTACATGAATTTTGTATCCTGAAACTTTGCTGAATTTATTCATCAGTTCTAGAAGCTTTTTTGATGAGTCTTTAGAGTTTTCTGGACATATAGTCATATCATCAGCAAACAGTGACAGTCTGACTTCCTCTTTACCAATTCAGGTGCAATTTACTCTTTCTCTTGTTTGATTGCTCTGGCTAGGACTTCTAGTAGTATATTGAATAGAAGTGGTGAAAGTGGGCATCCTTGTCTTGATCCAGTTCTCATGGAGAATGCTTTCATCTTTTTTCCCGTTCAGTATAACATTGGATGTAGGTTTTTCATGGATGGCTTTTATAAAGATATGCCCCTTCTATGCTGATTTTGCAGAGAGTTTTAATCATAAAGGGATACTGAATTTTATCAAATGCTTTTTCTGTGGCTGTTGAGATGAACATGTAATTTTTGTTTTTAATTCTGTTTATGTGGCATATCACATTTATTGACCTGCATATATTAAACCATCCCTGCGTCCCTGGTATGAAACCCACTTGATTATGGTGGATTATCTTTTTGATATACTGTTGGATTTAGTTAGCTAGTATTTTGTTGAGGATTTTTGCACCTATGTTCATCAGGAATCTTGGTCTGCAGTATTCTTTTGTTGTTGTTGTTGTTATGTGCTTTCCTGGTTTTGGTATTAGGGTGATACTGGCTTCATAGAATAATTTAGGGAGTGGTCCCTCTTCCTCTGTCTTTTGGAATAGTGTCAATAGGATAGGTACCAATTCTTTGAATGTCTGAAAGAATTCAGCTGTGAATCCATCTGGTCCTGGGTTTTTTTTTGTTGACAATGTTTTAGTCACCATTTCAATCTCACTGCTTGTTATTGTACTATTCAGAGTTTCTTTTCTTTTCTTTCATTTCCTTTTTTTTTTTTTTTCCAGAGTCTCACTGTGAAGCCCAGTTCAATAGTGTCATCTCTGCTCACTGCAACCTCTGCTCCCTGTGTTCAAGTGACCCTCCCGCCTCAGCCTCCTGAGTGGCTGAGACTTCAGGCATGCACCACCATGCACAGCTAATTTTTGTATTTTTAGTAGAGATGGGGTTTCACCATGTTGCACAGGCTGGTCTCAAACTCCTGAACTCTAGTGATCCTCCCACCTCTGCCTCTCAAACTGCTGGGATTACAGGTGGGAGCCATGGCACCGGGCCTTGTTCAGAGGTTCTGTTTCTTTCTGGTTTAATTTAGGAAGGTTGTATATCTCTAGGAATTTATTTATCTCCTCTAGGTTTTCTAGTTTGTGCATGTAAAGGTGTTCATACTGGCCTTGAATAACTTGAATAATCTTTTGTATTTCTGTGGTATTGGTTGTGATATCTCTCATTTCATTTATAATAGAGCTTATTTGGATCTTCCCTCTTCTTAGTTAATCTCACTAATGGTGTATCAATTTTACTTACCTTTTCAAAGTCCTAGCTTTTTGTTTCGTTTATATTTTGTATTGTATTGTTTGTTTGTTTGTTTCAATTTCATTGAGTTCTGCTCTAATCTTTGTTATTTCTTTTTTTCTATTGGGTTTGAGTTTCATTTCTTCTTTTTTCTCTACTTCCTTGAGGTGTGACATTAGTTTGTCTATTTGTTCCCTTCCAGGCTTTTTGATATAGGCATTTAATTCTGTCAGCTTTCCTATTAGCACCACCCTTGCTGTATCCCAGAGGTTTTGATAGTTTGTATCAGTATTATCTTTCAGTTCAAAGCATTTTTTAATGTCAATCTTGACCTCATTGTTGGTCCAACAATTATTCAGGAGCAGGTTATTTTATTTTCATGTATTTGCATGGTTTGGAGGTTTCCTTATGGAGATGATTTCCAATTTTATTCCAATGTGGCCTGAGAGAGTACTTGATATAATTTTTATTTTCTTAAATTTATTAAGACTTGTTCTGTGGTCTTTCATACAGTCTACCTTGGAGAATGTTCCATGTGCTAATGAATAGAATGTGTATTCTGTAGTTGTGTAGAATGTTCTGTAAATTTGTGTTAAGTCCATTTGTTCTAGGGTATAGTTCATTGTTTCTCTGTTGACTTTCTGTCTTGATGACCTGTCTAGTCCTGTCAGTGGAGAATTGAAATCCCCCATTATTATTGTGTTGCTGTCTATCTCATTTCTTAGGTCTTGTAGTAATTGTTTTATAAATTTGGGAGCTCCAGTGTTAGGTACATACATATTTAGGATTGTGATATTTTCCTGTTGGACAAGTCCTTTTATCATTTTATAATGTCCCTCTTTACCTTTTTTAACTGTTGCTGCTTTAAAGTTTGTTTTGTCTAATATAGGAAGAGCTATTCCTGCTTGCTTTTGATGTTCATTTGCATGGAATATCTTTTTCCACCCCTTTACCTTAAGTTTATGTGACTCCTTCTGACAACAGACACTTGGTTGAGTCTCTTGAAGACAACAGACACTTGGTTGGTGAATTCTTATCAATTTTGCCATTCTGTATTTTTTAAGTGGAGAATTTAGGCTATTTACATTCAATGTTAGTATTGAGATGTGAGGTACTATTCTGTTCATTATGCTATTTGTTGCCTGAATACCTTGTTTTTTTTCCATTGTATATTTGTTTTGTAGGTCCTGTGAGATTTGTGCTTTAAGAAGCTTTTATTTTGGTGTATTCTGAGGATTTGTTTCTAGATTTAGAGGTCCTTTTAGCAGTTCTTTTAGTGCTGGCTTAGTGGTGGCAAATTCTGTCAGCATTTGTTTGTCTGAAAAAGACTGTGTTTTTCCTTCATTCATGAAGCTTAGTTTTGCTGAATACAAAATTCTTGACTGATAATTGGTTTGTTTTAATGAGGCTAAAGATAGAACCCCTATCCTTTCTAGCTTGTAGGGTTTCTGCCGAGAAATCTACTAAACCTAATCTGATAAATGTTTTTTATAGGTTACATAATGCTTTTGTCTCATAGCTTTTAAGATTCTTTCCTTTGTCTTGACTTTAGATAACCTGATGACTATGTGCATAGGCAATGATAGTTTTGTGATGAATTTCCCAGGAGTTCTTTGAACTTCTTGTATTTGGATGTCCAGATCTCTAGCAAGGCCAGGGAAGTTTTCCTCAATAATTCCCTCAAATATGTTTTCCAAAGTGTTGGATTTATCTTCTTCCTTGGGAACACCAGTGATTCTTAGAGTTTGGTCATTTAACACAATTCCAGACTTCTTGGAGGCTTTGTTCATTTTTTTTGTTGTTCTTTTTTCTTTGTCTCTGTTGGATTGGGTTAATTCAAAAGCTCTGTTTTCAGGCTCTGAATTACTTTCTTCTACTCGTTTAATTCTATTGCTGAAACTTTCCAGTGTATTTTGTGTTTCTCTAAGTGTGTCTTTTATTTCCGGAAGTTGTGATTGTTTTTTATTTATGCTATCTATTTCTCTGAAGAATTTTCCATCCATACCCTGTAACATTTAGAAAATTTCTTTAAGATCATATTCACCTTTCTCTGGTGCTTCCTTAAGTAGCTTAATAATTGACCTTCTGAATTCTTTTTCTGGGAATTCAGAGATTTCTTCCTGGTTCAATGCATTGCTGGTGAGCTAGTATGTTTTGGGGTATTAAAGAATGAAAGAATGTTGTTTTGTTATATTACCAGAATTGCTTTTCTGATTCCTTCTCATTTGGGTAGACTATGTCAGAGGGAAGATCTGGGAAGATCTTGGGTTTCTCAGGTGGCAGGCAGGGCCATAGAGCTTCCAAGAGATTGTTTCCTTCGTCTTCAGCTACCAGGGCTGGTAGAGAAGGACCATCAGGTCTGGGCAGGCTTAAGTGTGTCTGAGCTCAGACTCTTCTTGGGTGGGGCTTGCCATGGCTCCTGTGGGGTATAGGGGTGTGGTTCTCAGGTCAATTGAGTTATGTTCCCAGGGGGATTATGGCTGCCTCTGCTGCATCATGCATGTCATTAGGGAAATGGGAAAAAGCCAGGCCTTACCCAGCTCCCATGCAGCTGTAAAGACTGGTCTCACTCTCATCATGCCCACCTCCTCCCGCGCCTCCCCCCCACCCCTCCTCGTGTCACTCACACTCAGGCAGCCAGTGAGCAGGGCTGAGACCTTGCTTTAGGCTACCTGCCTCCGCACTGGGAAAGCAATCAGGAATTTCCTGTAGCACATCTCCCACAGCTTCTGTGCTCATGTCTACAAAACTGGTTTGCCCCCTTTCCTGAGTTCTGTCCAGGAAACTTCACGTTCCATTGAAATTGTTACAAAGTTCAACTGGAAGTTTCCTTCTCCCTGTGGTCTTTCTCCAGTTCCACTTGCAGCCTTCGCCAAAGGACCCGTTTTGAGACAAAGTCAGAAATAGCTTCCCTGGGGACTAGGAATGTCCGCACTGCTCCTCCCACTGCTTTCTCTACGCCTGTATTTCGCTTGGCTTTCTAAATTTATCTCAGCTCCAGGTAAGATCAAATCCTTCTTCCATGATCTGTACTTTCAGGTTCCCTAGTGACAATGTGTGTTCAGGGGTAGACAATCCCCCTTTCACACTTTCCACACTTTAAGCACTCACAGCTTTTCAGCTGTCTCCTGGAGGCTGCAGCAGCAATCCACTCCCTTCAAAGTGTCTGTGGATTCTCTCAGCTTTCCTGGTGTGTTCCTGTGGTAGTTCTTGGAGCAAAAGTTCATGATGTGAGTGTCCACAGGCTGCGCTGTTCATCCAAATAGGAGCTGCAAGTTAGTCTCGCCTCCTATCCGTCGTTTTCTCCAATTCTCACATTGATTTATTTTTGTATGTTGAACCACCTTTTCATCCCAAGGAAAATTCCCTGACAAAAGTGAAATATTGGATGCAAACTCTACTCCTTGTACTCTTTCCCTTGGTAGACTCCTTCCCTGTTGTTCTTTCTCTCAGTTGCACAAAGCTCTGCCAACCACAGTAAGCTGCTGTTGCTTTCTTTCGTTCTCAGTGGCACCCAGGCATCTGAACTATTCCACTTTGGTTAGTGCTTCAAGTGAGGTGAGACAAAAACTAGTCCCTAAGGCAGTGCTCTAATAGGCAGGAGGTTGGACACACGACCCTCCCAACCCCCACCCTGGGGAGTAGTTACTGCTAGGGCATTCTCTCTCAGCACTGAGGTGTTCCACCTTGGGGAATGGGCTGAGGTGGGTAACGTGAAATTGCTCTTCTACCCGTTTTAGTTCTGTTGTTTTTGATTTGTTCTCGCCTACAGTACTGCAAATTCTTAACTAGGTTATGGAATTCTCATCAAGGTATTTTGGTTCATATGCTGTTGTTAAATCAGTATTTCTATGAGGGAAATGGGCTGCAATTTTTTCCTCTGTCATCTTGCTGATGTTCCTCTCAAACTTGTGTTATTTTAAGCTATTATATTTGTGGCACTTTGTTACAGCAGCAATAGGAAATTGATATATGAAACATTTAAAATACTATATAAGAATGAGAGACAGGACTAGCTGGATTTCCTAGGCTAAGAATCCCTAGGTCTAGCTGGGAAGGCGACCGCATCCACCTTTAAAAATGGGCTTGCAACTTAGCTCACACCAGACCAATGAGAGAGCTCACTAAAATGCTAATAAGGCAAAAACAGGAGGTAAAGAAATAGCCAATCATCTGTTGCCTGAGAGCACAGCGGGAGGGACAAGGATCGGGATATAAACACAGGCTTTTGAGCCGGCAATGGCCACCCCCTTTGGGTCCCCTCCCCTCGTATGGGAGCTCTGTTTTCACTCTGTTTCACTCTATTAAATCTTGCAACTGCACTCTTCTGGTCCGTGTTTGTTATGGCTCGAGCTGAGCTTTTGCTCGCCGTCCACCACTGCTGTTTGCCGCCGTCACAGACCGGCCACTGACTTCCATCCCTCCGGATCCAGCAAGGTGTCCGCTGTGCTCCTCATCCAGCAGGGCACCCATTGCCACTCCCGATCGGGCTAAAGGCTTGCCATTGTTCCTGCATGGCTAAGTGCATGGGTTCATCCTAATCGAGCTGAACACTAGTCACTGGGTTCCACGGTTCTCTTCTGTGACCCATGACTTCTAATAGAGCTATAACATTCACCACATGGCCCAAGATTCCATTCCTTGGTATCCGTGAGGCCAAGAACTCCAGGTCAGAGAACACGAGGCTTTTGCCACCCTCTTAGAAGTGGCCTGCCGCCATTTTGGAAGTGGACCACCATCATGTTAGGAGCTCTGGAAGCAAGAACCCCCAGTTACAAGAAGACATATCAAACATATTTATGATTAATGATGCAGTATGGAGTCAATGTTTAAAATAGAAACATAGATCACTAGAACAAATAGAGAATCCAAAAACAGATTACATATAGTCACCTAATTTAAGAGAAAAAGACTATTCCATTGAAGTAGGGAAAATAATGATCTTCTCAATGAATTGTACATGATAAATTAGATATCCATATGGAATCTTTTTACCTCTACCTCATACCATACACAAAAATCAATTCCAGGTATATTTCAGATGCAAATATGCAAAGTAAAACAAATAAAGTTGTAGAAGGAAACACTGAAAAACATCTTTGTGATAGGAAAAGCAAATATTTTTTAATCATGACATGAGATTGCTAAATATGACTAAAAATTGGTAAATGAGACTACTTTAAAATTAGAAACCTCTGTTTATTAAAGCACATCCTTGAAAGAATGAAAAGGCAATTCACTGAATATGAGAAAACATTATCAATGCACATGTACAACAAAAGACAAATAATGTACTAAAACTACTATGAATCACTAAGATGAAATCATCCAACAATTTTTTAAGTACAAAATATTTGAATATATGCTTCACAAAAGAGGTTAGGCCAATAAATATCTGAAAAGCGACCTCACATAAAAAAAATCATCTTTAGGGAAATGCAAATTAAAATCAGAATGTGATATTATGCTTCCATGAAAACAATTTAGAAAGATGAAAAATGTCACATGTAGGTGAGAATTTGGAAACTCATTCAGAGTTAGTAGGGTATAAAATATTACAACCACTCATACAACTATTTGGCAGTATCTATGAAGACTGAACCTATATATCTAGCCTATGATTCAACAATTCTACCCCATAGTATATGTCCCACAAAATTGCATCCATATGTTCTCCAAAAGGCATATATTGGAATCTTCATGCCATCATCCTTTCCAGCAAATGCTTCCTTTCCTTAAACTTGAGGGTGGAATGTTCTAGATAAGAATTTCTTACTGTAAGAGTCAGAATTAAAATAATTGAAGAAGACCAGTAGCCAACCATGATGAATATAACATGAGAAAGACATAAATCTTTGTTGTCTTAAGTCATTGATATTTGGAGCTTGTTACTACAGCTGACAAATATTAGTAATAGCATTAGTAATATTGCTATTTATTATTATTATTATATGTTAGGAGTAATTGAAACCATGAATAGTCTAAAAGCAAAATCAGTGTGTCCCACTCACAGCAAAGTAGTAAGTGGTGTTTTCACTAAGCAAAAAAGCTGATTTGTTTAGTAAGACAATTGGTAATCAGAAAACACCTATCAGATGAAACAATTGATGCTTGATATATATATATATATAACCTTAGTTGAATTTAGCCCTTTGGTTATAATTTGTTCTTAAATTTGAAGTGAAAATCAAATCCAAATATAATCTTAAATATTGTGATACTGCATATCTGGAAAACTCATTGACTCTTGCAGTATGATTTTCTCTTATAGAATTTTAGTTATATTTTCAGGTGTTCCTAAAATAAGTTTTATTTATAGAATTCTCAATGAATAGAATTAACGTGGATTAATACTGGTTATAGTATCTTTTTATATAAGATGTCTTTAGTAGTTGGGGTGTAGCATAATTAAAATGTTTGTTTAAATGTATAGTATAAATATTATTAATATTGTTTGCTGGATTATTTAAAGTTTTCAAATACTGTAGAACTTTCTAGTTAAATTCCAGCATTTCTAGATACTACAAAGAGCTCTTAATGAAAGTGTGATTTACTAATCTCCTAGAATTAGAAATGGTGAAAATCACGAAATAAGAATTTTTAAACAGCAGAAAATTACATATCTAAGCATATTGTCATAAAACTGGAAATCAATAAAAGTATGAATAAAACTCAACCAATTAAAATTTTAAAAAATGCTTTCAAATATTTATTTAACAAAAATATCACAAAGTTGCAAATGTAGAATAGTTGGACAACAATAATTGCAAGAAACTCATTTGTATTAAAAATTTTCTAATATGTATTTTCTAGGGAGGCCAAGTCATAAATTATTAGTGTAAACTTGCCACATTATGCCTTCCAGTTTCTATGCAATTTCATCTGCATTTGTCTTTCCATTCTGTGGACTTCTGACTAGATTTTTCACATTTGGAACTGTTTAAGAAGCCAGAATGTTAATGGGATTAGCTTGTTAAATAGTACAATGTTATTTTTGTATGGGATTGTGCTGGATTGCCATTCATGACCTGTTTTTGAGAATTTCTGTGAACTGAGAAAGCATTAAGGAATTTCATTTTGTTTGAGGAATTGGGTGATGCTGGTTTAATAAAACACACTCTATATAACTTTCCTATCAAAGAACACATCTCTATATACATTGAATAGATCTCTATATAATTAAAATAAATGACATATTCTTAAATTATATTAAGTAAGCCTACAATTCCTTTCCCTTTTAATTAGCAGAGTCAATGCATTTCATAGTTAACATTAATGAGGGAACCACAAAATAGAAAGGATAGATAGGGAAACACCATGAAGAATTATGGTTTATGTAATTTTTTTTAACTAAATGAGAATTATACTATCCTTTTCCCTGAAAATGCCTCTTCCCAACTCCTCTCAGATTGGGCTAATGAGAGGAATGTTTCCTTAACTGAAAATCGCTGTTGGTACACATTTGATACTTCTCTTTTCTCAAACAAAAATCATGGAGACTGTGAAAGTGAACGCCATCATTATCATCACCAGTAACAGGGAGAGTATATCATGATGACAACATTAGCAACATGTGGGGTTTCTTTAAATCAATTTTTTCCATAAATAGAAATAAAGATATCGTGTTAATATAATTTGCATATTCATTAATAGATATCATTTTAATTGATTTATGAATTAAATTTTTAACATTAATATCATCTATCTAACAAAGAAAATATGAATAATTAAACCTAATTAAGAGCACGTTCAAGAGTTAGTGTATCTGGCTTCTTAAAAAGTTTAAGAGAGTACTGGAACAGCTACAGTAGACAAATTCATATAGAACAAATGATGCTACTCAGATTAATAACCATTGTCTACTTCTTTAAGGCCATGCAAAAATGACACCTGAAGAGCATTTTCTGATCTCCGCAGAGAAGCATATGCTAAATGTTTGGGCAGTACCTATCTGCCCATCTGTTTCTGCAAAATGGCATCTTTAGGGGCCTTGGCTTGCTCCAGAAAGCCCACTGTTAAGCTGCTGAATGTTCAGCTGAGAATGTTTGCAGGGCTGTTGACCTAAAATCCATTTATCAAAGCAACTCCCTGAAGTATTGTTTTTTCATTTATTTCGTTGTTGTAATTTTTTTTAAATTACACAGCGTAAAAGACCAAAACTAACAAACACCTGGATATCTACCATTCAGAATTAACAAATGCTTACACATACAATGTTTTTGCCTCAGAATGAATAGTAATTTTTTTTTTTTTTTTGAGATGGAGTTTTCCCTTGTAACTCAGGCTGGAGTGCAATGGCATAATCTCGGCTCACTGCAACCTCCACCTCCCGGGTTCAAGTGATTCTCCTGCCTCAGCCTCCTGGGTAGCTGGTATTACAGGCACCCGCCACCACTCCCAGCTAATTTTTTTGTATTTTTAGTGGAGACAGGGTTTCACCATGTTGGCCAGGCTTGTCTTGAACTCCTGACCTCAGGTGATCCACATGCCTCAGCCTCCCAAAGTGCTGGGATTATAGGTATAAGCCACTGCACCTGGCCTGCATAGTAAATTTTTTTAAAGACTCAGATAAAAGTAAAGACCTTTAAAAAAAAATACCATCCCTTTTTTTATTTCCCATCCAAACATTTACCACAAATATAATTCTATTATAAATTCAGTGTATATACTTCTTGCCAATGTTTTTATTTCACTGCATATCTATTATCCAGGAATAATATAACATTATTAACAACATCAAAGTGTATATTAACTTTTTCACAGATGCTATTATACTAGATTATCTAAGGCAGATCTATGAATAAGTCTCAAATCTAATGGAATGAATCTTTGTGACATACATGGGAGAGCTACAAGGTTCTTGAAAATTTTATATCAGCAGGAATACGGCCAACTTGGCCTGAAAGAAACAAAGAAATATCAAATAAATCAAGGGTATTAAATTCTGAAAATTCTTACAGCGAGGAACAGGTTGATAAAACTACTAAGCTGTAAAGACCTGCTACCTTTTATGAAAAACAGGTGATTCTGAAGGCAGATCCTTAAAACCAGAGGGCAGACATATAAGCTGCAGAGGATTATTCTTAAGGGAATTTGTGTGGCTCAAGCAATTTCTAAATTGTTTGATATGTTTCTGCAGTTTCACAAGCCCACATGTGGAAAGAAATTGTGCCTAATGATAGATTATACTGCAACTCGCCCATACCTAACTTAGATGATGAGATTTCAGGATTTTAGGTGATGACATTTCATTGAGATTGTTGGAGTTTTCATCAATGCTATAATGGGTTGAGATGTGGGGAACCTTGGAATGGGGTAATTATATTTGGGATGGACATGAATCTTTGAGGGCCAGAGGTTGAACTTGGGTAGACAGAATAATGGCCCCCAAAGATGTCCATGTCCTATTTATTGGAACCTATGGATATGTTACTATATAGCACAAAGGGATTTTGCAGTGGTGATGAAAGTTATAGACTTTAAAATGGGGATATTATGCAGGCTCATTTTGGTGGTCACAATCTAATCATATGAGTCCTTACATTTAGAGGATGTTACTGGCTGCAGTCTGAGATGCAGTGATAGAAAGCAAAAGAATGAAATTTAGGTAGTAATGTGAGAAGGATTTGGCAGTGTTTTGCTGGTTCTGCAATGTGGACACTATGTGCGAAGACCAGATAGAGACCACTAAACACCCATGAGAGCCTCCAGGCCGATAGGCAGCAAGGAATTGACAACTCAGACCTACGACTACATGGAGCTGAAGTTTTTCAAAGCCTAAGTGAGCAAGAAGGAGATTCTCCTCTAGAATCTAAAGAAAGGAAGACACCTTAACACCATGTTAATCTTAGCCTGATGAGATCTATGTCAAATCCTGACCCAAAGAACTATAACACAATACATTTATCTCATTTACCACCTAAGTTTATGGTAAGTTTTATGGCAGCATAGAAAACAAATACATTATCACTAACTCAACCTTATATTTTCAGATACAGTTACAGGTTTTTATTCACAGATTAAGTTTGTTCATTTTAATTGCTATTTCTGTCCTGACAAATATTTATGTTGTTTCCATTTCTTTTTACAAGAAACAGTGGCCAGGTGTGGTGCCTCACGCCTGTAATCCCGGTACTTTGGGAGGCTGGGGCGGGCAGATCACTTGAGGTCAGGAGTTTGAGACCAGGCTAGCCAACATGACACAACCCCATCTCTACTAAAAATAAAAAAAATCAGCAGGGACTGGTGGTGCTGAGGCAGGGGAATTGCTTGAACCTGGGAGGTGGGAGTTGCAGTGAGCAGAGATCATGTCACTGCACTCCAGCCCAGGTGACAGAACGAGACTCCAACTCAAAAAAATAAAAATACAAACAAAAATTAATATAATAAACAATGTAGGAATAAATATCTTTATGTCTGTTAGTATTCATACCAAAGGTTTCTGTAATACATACAGAGAATTACTGGATTGAGTCATTAATTATGCACATTTTAAACATTATTAGATATTTCCAATGCATATTAGAATGGTTACATTAATTTTAGTTTATGATGATAAACGAGATATTTGATCCTCCTGATTATTTTGCTGCTGTTCTTGGACTTACCTAGTTTAAATTTCCTCCACTCTGTTCTATTGAACTTTAAAAGATTTGAATTGTATTTCTAATCTTTTAGTGGTTACTCTTAAATTTTAATATATATGCTTAATTTAACAAAATATCTTTTGTTTTAACTTCTTTTTGAGTAATATTAGGATATTAGTCACTTTAAATCTCCCTCCTCCCCCGTCTCATTTTTCCTGTAATTTAAATTTAGTTTCGCTTTGTTTTTAAGCACCTCATTCATCATTATTACAACATTTTCAGTTACTTTTTATTTAAACATACCTGTATTTTAATAATTTCCTTGTTTACTATTACTTGTTGCATAAAACTACTTTCTTTTGAATTCAATTATCTATTTCTCAAATAAATTCTTTAGTAATTTTCTAAGGGATGGTCTGTGATCATTCATTTAAAATTGACAATTCCTTCACCTCAGTATGTTAAAGTTACCTACCATATTCTGATTTTTATTTTCCAAATGAGATCTATGCTATAATTCTAATTATTGTTTTTCTATAAGAAATCTTTTTTATCTTTTGGTAGATTTTCAAAGTTTTTGAGGTCTTGCAATTTCACCTTTATATTTTAAGAAGTAGAATATTTTTGACATTTTCAATTATGGTCAGGATTTGGTAGAATTTTTCGGTTTGATAATTCATAGATTTCTTTTTTAAATTTTTAAAAAATATTTACAAAATTTTTGTGAGTACGTACTAGGTGTATATATTTATGGGGTACATGAGATTTTTTGATAAGGCATGCAAAGTGAAATAAGCCCATCATGGAAAATAGGATATCCATCCCCTCAAGCAGTTATCCTTTGAGTTAAAAATAATCCAGTTACATTATCTATGTTATTTTAAATGATACCGTTATTATTGACTATAGTCACCCTATTGTGCTATTAGATAGTAGGTAGTATTCGTTCTTTTTTTTTTTTTTGGTATCCATTAACTATCCCCACCTTCCTCCCATCCCTCCCCAACGACTCCCCTATCCAGCTTCTGGAAACCATTCTTCTACCCTCTATGTCCATGAGTGAGAACTCATGCATTTTTTTAACTCTTGAAAAGAAAATAGTCCTCTATTATCATCCCTTTAAACTTACTTCTTTACCATTTTCTTCACCTTTTCCTTCTGAAACGCCTATTGACATGGAAGCCCTTCTCATTATATATACTGCGTTCATTTTATCTTTTATATTTTGCATCTCTTTGTTTCTCTTCATTGCATTCCAGATGATTTTCTCAGGTCTACATTTAAGTTACTCAGCATTCTTCTCAGCTGCTTTATCATATTAAATAAACCCTTCAACTGTGCTCTTTTTTGCTTTTTAAATATAATTCCATTATTCTAAATTTAATTGTGTTTTCCATTTCTAGAGTTTCTTTTTTTATTCTTTATTAAGTTGCCCTATATTTTCTATGTGCAGCTAATCTTATACTTTTCATTTCTTTCTTTTACTTCTAGGTGATTTTAAGCATACTTTTCTGAAAGTCTTTTTTTAAGTCTACTTCATTTTCTACTGTGGTTTATGAAATGTCATATAAGTTCATTTGCAGCGGCATTGTTTTCCATCAATACCCTTTGTTGTGAAATTGTCCGTATGAGGTATATTTGGTCAGTGCCCTGCCCAGGGTCCTATGTCTTTCATTGTTTCCCAACTACATTTTAATTTGACTTTGGGTTTCTGCATTGTCCTTCCGGAGTAACGTATATCCTACACATGAGTTAAAGAGGTCTTAATTTTTTTGTATTTTTTTTCTCACCAATCCAGGTAGATGAAAACTGTCCTCACTGCTGCCCAAGGCTTATGTCTAGAGTCTGTAGTTGAACCAATTCCAGAAGCAAATGTTAAATCTTCAGACTAACCATTAAAGTTGATGTGTGATTCAGGCATCACTGGGATCCCTCAGAGTCATCCTTTGTTTATTCTTCTAATTTGCATTTCCTTTTATTTCTAGTGTGTCTGGAATCTATTCCTTCTGGTGGGTTCGTGGTCTCGCTGACTTCAGAGTGAAGCCGCATACCCTCGCAGTGAGTGTCATAGCTCTTAAAGGTAGCGTGTCCGGAGTTATTTGTTCCTCCCGGTGTGTTCATGGTCTCGCTGACTTCAGGAGTGAAGCCGCAGACCCTCGCAGTGAGTGTTACAGCTCTTAAAGGTGGTGCGTCTGGAGTTGTTTGTTCCTCTGAGTGGGTTCGTGGTCTCCCTGACTTCGGGAATGAAGCCTCAGACCCTCGCGGTGAGTGTTACAGCTCATAAAGGTAGCACAAACCCAAAGAGTGAGCAGCAGCAAGATTTATTGTGAAGAGCAAAAGAATAAAGCTCCCACAGCATGGAAGGGGACCTGAGCCAGTTGCCGCTGCTGGCTGGGGTGGTCAGCTTTTATTCCCTTATTTGGCCCCAACCACATCCTGCTGATTGGTCTGTAAAAGAGTGCTGATTGGTCCATTTTACAGAATGCTGATTGGTGCATTTACAATCCTTTAGCTAGACACAGAGTGCTGATTGGTGTGTTTTTACAGAGTGCTGATTGGTGTGTTTACAGTCCTTTAGCGAGACACAGAGCGCTGATAACAGAGTGCTGATTGGTTTGTTTACAATCCTTTAGCTAGACACCGTGTGCTGATTGGTGCATTTACAATCCTTTAGCTAGACACAGAGCGCTGATTGGTGCATTTACAATCCTCTAGCTAGACAGAAAAGTTCTCCAAGTCCCCACTCGACCCCGGAAGTCCAGCTGGCTTCACCTCTCACTAGCACTTGATATTTTCTTTGATTTAAGTTGAGGTATGCATTTAATTCATTATTCTTATGTATTGGGTCTGGAAGTGAATCATTTTGAGTCAGATTGTGAGCTGGTTTTTCATATCATCATTTTCATGCTTTTGTCAGGCAAACAATGATGGAATAATGGAGACAATCTATTTTTTAAAAGAGCATGCTGTTTGTTCACCCACTTTGAATTGTTTATTTAGGAGGAAAGCTGATTGTGGCATGTCGTCACTCTGAGTTGCTAGTGCTCTTATAGACATCTGTGCCACAGGGCAGCAAACCAGAAATGTTGGTACCACTGCTGGCGTTCTTAAAGGTGATGAAGTGTTTTGGTCTGGAATGCATTCAACTCTTCCCACATAGAACATGTCATGTGAATGCTCGTGAGGAGGAAATGAGGACTAGTTTTAGAAACAAATACGAAATGACTATAAGATTTATGGAAGGAAAGGAGAGTGGAAGAAATAATAATTTTGAAAAGCAATTTAATTCATGTGTACTAGGCTATTCTAGGGTGAAAATGAACACAAAACAGTGTTTCTCTGATTTTGCCTGTTGTGAATATTGCGTGACTTCTAACCATTTCTCCATAGATAGTTGGTAGATTTCTTAAAGGGTATTAACATGCATCATTGAGCTGTTTTCCTTGATGGCTGCATGATTTCAGCATTTTTTTTTTTTTTTTTTTTTTTTGCGGGGGTGACATGGTGTTTTGATATCTCTGTGTTGTGCGGGTTCCGAAACCACCAATGTCATCAAGGCCCACTGAAGGCACAAGAATAAGCCAACACAGGCCAGGCACGATGGCTCATGCCTGTAATCCCAGCACTTTGGGAGGCCAAGGTGGACGGATGACGAGGTCAGGAGATCAAGATTATCCTGGCTAACACGGTGAAACCTGGCCTCTACTAAAAATACAAAAAAATTAGCCAGGCGTGGTGGCGGGTGCCTGTAGTCCCAGCTACTCAGGAGGCTGAGGCAGGAGAATAGTGTGAACCCGGGAGGCAGAGCTTGCAGTGAGCCGAGATCGCACCTCTGCACTCTAGCCTGGGCAACAGAGCAAGACTCCATCAAAAAAAAAAAAAAAAAAGAATAAGCCAACACAGAATATCCTCTTTTTCTTCTCCAGTATTCCAGATGTAGGCAAATCCAACTTTTAGCTAAAGCTGTTAAACATATTTTGCACTCTAACACAATTTAATGTATCCTCAAATAAGAAACATACATTTCAATAGCTTACAGCAGCAGGAGGAATAATTTAAGTAACATTGTGTTAAGAACTTAATATGTGTCAGGCATAGAAGTGCATTATTTATATTATTGCATCCAAACATATCTTTAATGTAGGAACTATTACTTATCTGTTTTTCCGTTATGAGCAAAGTTAAATAAGAAAATCTTGAAAAACTTTCCCAAGGTCTCTTAGCCAGTAACCCAGCGTAGATCAAAAATAAATTTTACCTGAAAGCAGAGCTCAAGCTCTTAAACAATATACTATAGTATACATTTAGATAACTAGTTTATTAATAACTTAATTGTGCCTGCCACTGTACTAATCCTTTATATATTGTATTTTATTTTTCCTGGAGAGTAAACAAAAACATAGCTAGTATTATTATAATCCTAATTTAGATACTGAACTCAGCCTCAGAAACAGTAACTGACTCATGATCACGTACCTAAAGTAACAGAGGTCGATTCAAATCAAAATCTGTTGGGAGTTTTCAGTCATAACCACTGTTCTGCTACATATTCTCCAGAATAATAGTGCTTTGAATTCTCAATGACTTGCTCAATTTTAAGTAAATTTTGTGCGTTATCATTTATAGTTTATTTCAGACTCTTAAAAGACTGGAGCTGAGAGATAAGCATTGGTGCCATATTTAGAATTGGTCTTCCTTACTTCTTCTTACTCTTAATCCTTGAACTGGAATTTTTGTCCTTTGTAAGTTTTGCAAAGAATAAGTTATTTACCTCAGAAATTAATGTATATGAATTTCCATTGCACTGAACATTAAGATTGAGGCATGACCACAGTTTAGGATCAGTTTTGGAAAAGATAATATGAAGTCCTGCTCTTTAGCATAATACTTAAACAAAACAAAATAGAAGTTGAGAATGTGCATTGAGATATCTCTTAATATCACAGCAAAAATATCAGTTATTTCACATACATTTTTTTCCTTTAGAAGTAACACAACTTTTAAAAGTTAATGTCCATCCTATTTGCCACTATGTGGAATAGCTAAAACCATAATGTCATCTACGTGTCTTTATTTCAGTAGGCTTGAACTGTTTCTAAGAAGAAATTTGGAGAATCTAACTTATTTTTTATGATTTGACACAGGTATAGCAAAATAGTAAACAATAAACTAATCATTTGAAGAAATGTTGATGGTTCAAAATGAATATTATTATTGATGCTGTTTGCCTTTATCAATACACACGTTGTCTAAAATATGCAAAAGAAGTTCACTAAATCAAAAGTATTCTCAGTAATATTAAATCAAAAGTATTTCTCAAATGTAATTAAAACTAAGTAACAGTTCAATATTTTTTTTTCTTCACTACTTTACAATATAGCAATGAAAAATCCCTGGAGGAAGTTATAAATGTTTCCAACAAACAAACTGAAGAGAAACATTAGTCAGTTTCAAGCCTCATTTACTCAGTGATGGGTGGTAACAGTATCATAAATCACTGACTACCTTTTAAGTCATGTGATCTTTTGTGCCATGGGCCTTTCAATAATTTTTTTTTTGTTTAACCAACATAGAAATATGTAAAAAAAATTAGTATTTTTGAGAGCGTAGGAACATGGAATATGAACAACACATTTGAGTAATGAAGAGTTTTAATTAACAATCCAAGGCAGTTGGTGGCCCACAGTTTATAAATGTCATGTATTAATAATATTTGATAAAATTACCTTTATAAAGAAAAATCTATATCAGAGAAATGCATGTTTAGTAATCATTATAAAATCATGCTGCAATATTTTAAGAGAGAATTTCAGCACTTCCAAAATGAAATACACCTTGATTTTGACTAAACAATGTACCATTATTGCTTAGCTAATTAACGACATATGTTTTACATCGTATCTTAAGGATCTGTTCTAATATTTAGGATGGAAACAAGACATTTTAATGGAGATGCAAAATTATGAACAACGGCTTATACTTGAAATCTAAACCATATAATGAGAGAACATATTTTGAATTGAGTATCCCTATTTAAATGCCAGATTGGAAATTGTAAATTATATGCAATTTATTTAAAGCTTATATTCATTCCTCATTTCAAAATGTCACTTCTTTTGGAAAACAACAACAAAAAAAGTTTTCCATTTTTATTACTGGAAAACAATGTTTTAAAACCAAAAGAATTGCTTAAAGAAAATAGTATGTCTGGAAGAATCATAACTCTAAACATATTACATGTTAAATCTACTAGAAATACAAAATAATTGCATAGAAGTACTATTTAATGCACATTAAACATTTGAATGGTGCTAATGATACTTTTTAAAACTTCAAAACAACTTTGTAAAAATTTTATAGCATTTTGTGCCTCAGTATTGAGTAAAAGTTAAAACAATATTTGCATTCCAAAATGGAGCTATATAAAATAGATTGATGTATTCACATATTTTAGTAAAAAATTAATCACATTATGACCATATCTATATCTATGAATATCTATTAGATATATGGATGTATGAACTTTTAATACCTATGTATTCTTCCTGTATTTCCCTCTGTCTCTTTCATATGTAATCTTTGGCTATTTTTTTCTCTCTCTTTCAGCAGTGAGACTCTCGTTTTCTTATTGCTTTTGTTGCCCAGTGTATATTCTACAAGTGTAGGGTCTCTAAGAGCAGAAATAAATAAAATTTTGTTTCTTTGAAGATGTTACAGAAGTAATAATACCTTTTATACAAAAAGAAGGTTTTAGACTTTCTGAATGTCTTTGGCAAAGCCTATTGTAATAGATTTTATACTTCAGTAGTGTTGAATTTAGGGAACAAATGATGGCTTTTTTATGAAATGTTCACTTGTCCTCTTTTGTTGTCTTCTGAGGAGCAAGTGAGAAAAAGAAATGCTCTAAAAACTAAACCTCTCCGGTTTTTGTTGAATGTAGATGCACCTTTTTTTTCATTCAAAATGTTACAAGGAACACTTTAGACAAATTAAATTTGGTGAAGATTATTTTAGCAAAGAAACAATTCATGAATTGGGCAGCACCCTTGATTAGTGACAGTTCAGAGAGCTCTACCCAGCAGTGAGGACAGAGCATATTTACAGATAGAAAAAGAAAGTGACAGACAGAAACAGTCTTACTGGTTAGAGCTGAGTTTTTGCCATATTTGGACATGTCTGAGTAGTTTGCAGCCTGTGATCGGCTGCAAGTTTGGCTCCTATGATTGGCTGAGACTCAACTACTTGTTACAAGTTGTTACTTAAGTTAGGACGCTGTTTGTTTACATATTAAGTTAAAGTTTCCTGTTTATGGAGGCAGCTTTAGGCAAAATGTAACTTAATATATCTAAATAGTCAGGCCTTTGTATACATGGATTCAATCAACAATGGTTCAAAAATATTAGGAATAATAAAAAAATAAAATCAACAAGTTGACAATAAATAGAATGCAAAAGAAATACAGTATAACAGCTGTTTACATGGTATTTACATTGTACTTTATCTTATAAATAGTCTAGAGATGACCTAAAGTATGTGAATATGAATAGGTTATATGCAAATAATATACCATTTTATATAGGGGACTTGAGCATCCTTGAATTTTGGTATCCAAGCAGAGTCTTGGAATCAGTTCCCCACCGGTACTAAGGAACAACAACTGTATAACCAACTTACTCAATACACAATCTAAAAATATGGGTTGCTTAAAAACTATTTCAGTCTTTATTTTTTGAAATTATCATAAAGTTTCAAAAGTTCCTTATAATGATATTTTATAAAAAATTCACTTTCTAATATACCAAGCCACCTACAATTTGCCCAATGAAATAGAAAATATAACTTGGCAGAAAAATAATTACTATTTTACAAAACAAATATTTGTATGTGACATTTTACTCTTTTTATTAGACTTGTAAACATAATATTGCTAGTCAGAACAAATGTTTAGCAGTAGTCAAAGACCAAATTCAATTAAAGTTTTAATTTGAAAAATAAGGAGTAGGTGCCTTACAGTATGCATTCGTTCTAGTAGTTAATGTTTCAAAACCGAAAGGAAAAGGTAAAACAACAAAAGCAAAATTTAACAGAAAGTACTGTTGCTGTATATTTACTTATGCAGTTGATAAAGTTAGAAAATAGAGTTGAGAATGTCATTTTTAACTGTATATCATTATAGTACCACTAACATCATCATCATTCAAAGCAAAAGCAATTCCCTTTAGAGAATTTGTATATGTATATCTTATGTATATGTATATACACAAATAACAAAAATTATATAACAATAAATTTATCATGTGAGTATTTATATATATATAATAGATCATATATATTAGATCACATATATGTATTAGATCATATATATATAAAAAATATGAGAGATGTTCAAATGCCCTTGGAAGTAGGTAATTTGAGGTTCAATCTTCTGCTCTGCATCTTGAAGTATTTGCATGAGTTGGAGCAATCTACTTAATTTCTCACTTTGAGTAAGGTGTTTAAAACATTGCCTAGTACTTAATGAGAAATAAATAAGTGCTATCTATCATTATTACTTTGACTATTATTATTAATAATATATTTTGTTGCCCAAATAACTCTATAAGACAAGTACCATAATTATTCTCCCTTTTATAGATAACTAAACTACTAAAAGTTGCCTTAGGTGATGTATCTAGAAACAAATAAGGCAGGAATATAAACACAGGCAGTCTTGACTCCATACCCTAAGCTACCCATATGTGGTTACCTAAATGGAAAAATAACAATGCTAATTTATCTTTCTTAGTGAACTGTAAGCTTACTCAAGACAGAATTCATGTTTGAAAAGTGGGATATTATCAATAAATATCTTTTGGATGAGCAACTTCTTACAAAGCATGTGTGAGCTCAAATGCATTGCAAACGTACAATTTTGTGTGTGTTTATATAATTCTATCTGATTAATATGAATAAGCAAATTTGATTAAAACAAAGTAAAATTAATCAAAATTAAATTAAATTTTAAAATAAATCTGATTAAAATATTTTGTCATAAAAAGTTAAGGTTTTCAGTCATGCATAATCTTTCTTTTTCTAGAATAATTTAGATATAAACAAATCGGAATTAATCACCTACCATCATTTGTAAAGTAGCAAACAATACAGCAAAAATCCAATCATATGATAAATAATAAATATTTTAGCCTGGGTTTTAAAGGAAACCAAATAAAAGAATAAGAATCAGGAACATTCACTGTCAGAAATTATTGCAATCTACTATAGAGGAAATATTAAAACAAAACAAAAACAAAGCAAAACAAAATGTAAGGGCTAAACTACTGGTTAACATTCTGCTAGAGAAAGACGTCTAACTGAGATTAAGTTAGTGATAGAGAAAGATAAAATACTAAATAGCTCATAGCAAATCTTTGGAAAGGAATTGTTTATAATGAATGGGAAATATAGCATTAAGACACAATAGGCTGTATTTATTGGTCCCTTATTATATGCCTAAGGTATATTCTGAGGCAGAAGGTCGTAGGCTCTTACCTGTAATATTTTTAAATGAAATCATTTCACAGAATCAAAGAAATAATATTAGCCACATATATTCTGAGCTAAAATATACCTTACAAATAAAATAATCAATTAATTTTATTGAAAGGCTCTCCATTTGATTGAAGTAAAATTTCGCTAGGTATACAAATTAATCTCTGAGGAGCGAATTTAGTTTGATTAAGAAAGATGCTTCACTGAGAATTAGTAAAGAATATCTTGGCCTTATGCATATGCATTAAATGGCAATTTTCCAGAAAATTCTTACGAGTCTAATTACACTCAATTAAAAATAGTTTATTTTTAAAGCTACATGAGATGCTTAAGTAAGGAACAAGAAAAAATAATGAAGAGAATACACACAACTTGATAGAGAAGGGAAAAATGGTAGTTATGAAACATGAGTATCAGCATGTGATGGTTAATATTGAGTGTCAACTTGATTGGATTGAAGGATGCAAAATATTGTTCCTGGGTGTGTCTGTGAGGGTGACTTATTTTGTGGACACCACGCAGCCTCTTTCCCCAGCCACCCCTGTATTTGCCCGATGGGCCTATGAACAAAGTGGCCATGGTGGCAGGGGATGGAAGTAACACATGGGCTCAGTGACATGGACTTCCACTAACCAAGGCTGGCCTGACTACAGCTACTGCTGAATGCCCTATTTGCCAGCAGCAGAAACCAACACTGATCTCTTGATATGGCACCATTCCTTGGGGTGATCAGGCAGCTACTTGGTGGCAGGTTGATTATATTGGACCTCTTCCAACAGGGAAAGGGCAGCGGTTTGTCCTCACTGGAATAGACACTCTGAATATGCGTTTGCCTATCCTGCATGCAGTGCTTCTGCCAAGACTACCATCTGTGGACTCACAGAATGCCTTATCAACTGTCATGGTATTCCACATAGCATTGCCTCTGACCAAGGTGCTCACTTTATGGCTAAAGAAGAGCAGCAGTGGGCTTATGCTCATGGAATTCACTGATCTTACCATGTTCCCCAGCATCCTGAAGCACCTGGATTGGCAGAATGGTGGAATGGCCTTTTGAAGTTACAATTACAATGCCAACTAGGTGACAGTACTTTGCAGGGCTGGGGCAAAGTTTTCCAGAAGGTGTACATGAATTAACGTCCAATATATGTAACTGTTTCTCCTATAACCAGGATTCATGGTTCCAGGAATCAAGGGGTGGAAGTGGAAGTGGTGCCACTCACCATCACCCCTAGTGACCCGCTAGCAAAATTTTTGCTTCCTGTTCCTGTGACATCATGTTTTGCTAGCCTAGAGGTCTTAGTTCCAGAGGGAGGAACACCACCACCAGGAAACACAACAATGATTCCATTTAACTGGAAGTTAAGATTGCCACCTGGCTACTTTGGGCTCCTTCTACCTGTAAGCCAACAGGGTAAGAAGGAAGTTACAGTGTTGGCTGGGGTGATTGACCTTGACTATCAAGATGAAATCAGTATACTACTTTACAATGGAGGTAAGGAAGAGTCTGTGTGGAATACAAGAGATCCCTTAGGGCATCTCTTAGTATTACCATGCCCTGTAATTAATGTCAATGGGAAACTACAACAACCCAATCCAGGAAAGACTGCAAATGGCCCAGACTCCCAGGAATGAAGGTTTTAGTCACCCCAGCAGGTAAAAAACTACAACCTGCTGAGGTGCTTGCTGAAGGGAAGGGGAATGCAGAATGAGTAGTAGAACACAGTAGTCATCAATACCAGCTACAGCCAGATGACCAGTTGCAGAAATGAGGACTGTAATTGTCATGAGCATTTCCTCCGTATTTTGTTAAGAACATGTTGGTGCATTTATACATTTGTACTAGGAAAATATCTTCATTTTATTTTTTTCTTTTTCCTTTATAATGTGACATAAAATTTATTGAATTCATGTCAACATTTAAGTGTTGTTAACTTTATGTGATAGCGTTTGAGTTGGGGATTGATGCATTTCCAGTTGTAAGAACGATAGCTGTATTATGTTAGGCATAGTTATGACCTTATTATTGTCTTATTTAAAGATTATGTATGATCTCAGGAGATGTGTATGGGTTCAAGTTGACAAGAGATGGACTTGTGATGGTTAATACTGTCAAGTTGATTAGATTGAAGGATACAAAGTATTTTTCCTGGGTGTGTCTCTGATGGTGTCGCCAAAGAAGATTAACATTTAAGTCAGTGAACTGGGAGAGGCAGACTCACCCTCAAACTGGGTGGGCACCATCTAATCAGCTGCCAGTGTGGCTAGGATAAAAGCAGGCAGAGGAACATGGAAGGACTGGATTGGCCAAGACTTCTGGCCTCCATTATAAATATTATAATGAAATACTTTATAAAATTTGATTGATGTTTGTACCATTGAATAATAGTAGGATCTAGTCTAAATTCATTCCAAAAGTATTGATGATTATAATCTATGTATTTGTTGGATTCTCCAGTGAATGAAATCAAGAACTGTTTTGAACCTGATGATATTCTGCCCTAAACACTGATTAAATTCTGTAGCTCTCTGCCTAATATTCTAGCTACTTCTTCCATAGTTCCAGGTGCCACCTAGGCCTCAGAAACTACTTTCTTGTCAGAAAGCATTGGTAGGTCTTGTTTGACATGGCTGTATCTAATTACTACAGATAAAGTTCAGAAAGAATGCAGATACAAGTAACTAACTTAGTCAAACCCCAATACAATGTTGATTAACAGAATAACAAGAAGATCTACACAGGAGAGAGAAAGAGGGAAGGAGAGAGAGATACTGAGAAGGGGAGAAAGACAAAAAAAGCCATAGCAGAGGAGCTGGCAGCTGGGAAGTGGAGGGAGAGACTATATATAGCTTCATGAATCCACTGCATTGCTTACAGCCCACCTCCCATTTTTGCTGTTAGAGTTCGTTTACATATAGACCCCATCAGCGTACTGAGTGCTCTATCTATAGTTAGGGGTTTGTTTGGCAGAGTTCTGACTCCAGTGCTTTTTCCCGGAAGAAATTCTTAGTGGAGAATTCATTCAAGTTTCTTCTAGTTAATCATCATTATCTTCAACTACATTAAGCAAACAATTAGAGTTTTAAATGAGGTCTAACTCATCCTCTTCCTCTGAAGAATATTACAATATACCAAGGTGACATTGTTGCACATATTATTCTGTGTTGCATATCCCTCTAGGCTAAGAGTTTCTGCATGATCTTATTCTTGAAATTCTGCATCTAATGGTCCTTTGGGAAAGTTTTTCCCCCTATAAAACCTTAAAGCCTATAAAGGCTTCTGTTTTTTTTAAAAAAAGCATATTTCCTCTTTTATTATTTTTCAATTACAAAGAATCACTAGACAATCTCTGCACCCTTAGCACGCTTACCATTGCAATGATTATAATAGCAACAGTGATGATGGCAATATCTGTATTAGTTTTCTATTGCTGCTGTAACAAATTACCACAAACTCAGTGGCTTAAAACAACACACATTATAGCTCTGGGGATCAGGTTCTAAAATCAAGATGTCAGCAGGGTAGCATTCTTTCTAGAGGCTCTGGAGAAGCATTTGCTTCCTTGCCTTTTCTAGCTCATAGATGTCATCTACATTTATTAGCTTGTAGTCTCTTCCTCAATCTTCAAAGTCAGTAGCTTAGCATTTTTACATTTTTCTCTACCACTGACTTTTACTATTCTGCCTCCCTCTTTCACATGTTCGGGCACTTGTGATTGCATTGGGCCCACGTGGATAATCCAGAATAATCTCGTCATTGCAAGGACAACTGATTAGTAACCTTAATTCCATTTTGCAACATTAAATCCCTCTCACTCTATTACATATTATATTCACAGGGTCTGGAGATGAGGATAGAAATATTTTTCGGAAAGTATTTTTCTACCCACCACAATATCCAACCTGTACTGAGCAATTACTACATGACAGGCACCATGTTAAGAATTTTGCTACTGTCTTATTGTATTCATTGTTCTTCTGAATAATAAATCCTTTAACATTTTAAAAAATAAGGAGTTTTTATATCTTCAGTTGCTTCTTTGCTGTCTTTGACTGTTTTCTCAACTGTTCATGCCTTACCCTATGACATAATTGTATTTGACAGGGTTTTCTAACTGGCGTATGAATAGTGAACAAACTACACAACGGAATGAGTGTGAAAATTATTATTTGAATGTATAAGAATAAAAGCAAATGTTTATCGACCATTTGCTATCATTATTTGCACTACTTCATAGGACTAATCTTAATTCACTCTACTACCTTCTACTGCTATAGATGAATGCATGTGTACTTCCAAAATTCATGTGTTGCAATCCTAATCTCCAACGCAATGTGATGGTATTAGCAGGTGGGGCCTTCACACTTGATTAGGTCATGAGGGTGGGGCCCTGATGAATGGGATTGTGCCCTTATCAAAGGGACCTCAGACAGCTCCCTCATTCTTTCCAACATGTGAGGACACAGCAAGAAAGTGGCCATCAAGGCCGGGCGCGGTGGCTCACGCTTGTAATCCCAGCACTTTGGGAGGCCGAGGCGGGCGGATCACGAGGTCAAGAGATCGAGACCACGGTGAAACCCCGTCTCTACTAAAAATACAAAAAAAAATTAGCCGGGCGTGGTGGCGGGCGCCTGTAGTCACAGCTACTCGGAGAGGCTGAGGCAGGAGAATGGC